>NC_067481.1:29359364-29676031 GCF_947179515.1 Apodemus sylvaticus
TAAAGGCCTGTGTGTTATAGGCTCTCTGAAAAAGTAACTGAACAGATATCAATAGGAGCAATACAAACACACATACACACACACACACACACACACACATCCAGCCAAACCCAAACCCAAACCCAAACCTCTTGTAATGATATGAAACAGATCTCACCTTCACTGAACTTTCACCGTGTTTTTATCGGGTGTTTTTATCAATGATAAAAAGCTTACTACCACACACTTAGAAGCATTAAATGGTGTTTAATCATCCAAAGCTGGAAAGAGCCTACTTGTCAACCCATGGCAAAGTAGAGAAAATATTCACATTCCCGAATTAGGAATACTATATGAGAATGAATACATTATTTTCAAACTCATTATGGACAAATGGTACAAGTAAGATATCAAGAAAAAACAGAAACTAAAAAATACAAAATAACACATAAAGTGTTAAATTACAGTAATTGCTTTTGAGACAGATTTAGTTGCCTATTAACTAGCCCACTCCAGTTCAAACACAATTTGTATCTATCTGCTCACCTAGGGACTCCCTTTAGCTTGAATATTCAATTCACTTAATATGTCCTCTAACAATTGTTATATGTATAGATATAGCAGAAGATTTAAATAAACTTCTCAGAATTTAGAGTGAAAATGCAGGCATGCTACCATAGTGGAGAAATATAGGAAATTATGAAATGAAAGTCCTATAACAGAATATAATGCTTTGCTATCTTACTGTCACATAACTTCAGTAATTAACTTCTCCGGGCTTATTTCCTTGTTTAGTAATAATAGTTCACATTAGGATTAAGTTAATATTTGCAAAGGACAAAGAGTAATACTGGCACAACAAAATATAGTAATTAAAGGTGCTTCTTAAAAGGAATGTTGTTTATCTGAAAACACCAATCCAGAATTGTATCTATGTAAATGGACAGGTGCTAAAAGTATATCATAGAAAATAAAAATACAAGACTATGCCAAGAATGGTTGTACGTATAATCATGGTGAAGGCATGAAGATCACAAGTTCTAAATAATAGTGAGTTCTGCAACAGCCAGAACTATATAATGAGACTCTTATCTTGACAAATAAATGGACTGGATCACCCAAATCTGCACCCCAATACCAACACTGGGTACCTCACAAGTGCTTGTAATCTCAGCTCCAAGAGAACCAATGCCCTATTCTGGTCTCCACATGCATGTGTATATCCACAGACAGAGAGACAGCTACACATTCATACACATACATACACATATATACACAAACACAAACTCACGCACACACTAAAAGTGAAAATAAAAGCCAGGCAGGGGTGGTGCATACCTTTAATTCCAGCACTCAGAAGGAGAGGAAAAAGGGTTTTTAAGTTCAAAACTAGCCTGGTCTACAGAATAAGTTCTAGGACAGCCAAGGCTGCATAAACTCTGTCTCTAAATAAGCAAATAGGTAAATAGGTGGATGGATAGACAGACAGACAATAGAATGAATGAATCTATAACCAAGCATGATAATACACGCCTTTAATCCCAGTACTAGGGAGGCAGAGGTAGGTGTATCTGGGCAGATGGTCTATGTAGTAGAGTTCCAGGCTAACTGGTAGTACAGAGTAAGACCCTATTTCAAAAAACAAAACAAACAAAAAAAAAACCCAAAAAAACCAAAACGCAGCTCATTCCTATAATCTTACTCAGGTAACCATCCTCCCTTCCCTACAAACCCTCTTTATCCCTCCTTCCACACCATAATTCCAACTGTTATGCTAATCTGAAATATCTCCCTCAAGTTCAGAAGGTGAGCACGTGGTCCCAAACTGGTATTCTGTTTTGGGAGGTGGTGGAAATGGTGTGAAGGGGCCTAACTGGGAGGTCAGTTTCTGGGCCATAACTCTCAATGTCACACCTGGTCTCTACACCTGGTTGATCCGTTTCCTGTCATATCCTGCCTACACAAAGGGTTAACATCTCTGAAACAATGAGCTAAAATATATCTTTCCTCCCTCAAGTTGTCCATTCAAGTTATTTTGTCAAATCAGTGAAAAGACTTAGCACACTATTTCTGAGTAAATTCAATATATCTATATTTATTTTAAAAATAAATCTAAGCCAGGTACGGCAGTGGTGGCTTTAATATCAGTAGTTGGGAGGCAGAGACAGGAGGATCTCTGTGAGTTCAAGGCCAACCTAGTCTACATAGTTCCAGACAATGAGAGTTACTTTGTAAGATCCTGTCTCAAAAACAACAATGACAAAAATAATAATAAATAAATTTAGACTCTGACTACTTTTCCCATCTGTGCCATCAAATTTTATTCTAGCAAATCATCTAACGCTTATACTACTATTACAATTATCTCCTGACAGGTGTTTCTACTTAGTTTTTGTTCTACAAACTGGGTAAAATACCATGCTTGAAATTCTTCAGTGATCCCTGTTTTGTTTAAAATAAGGAAACATTCTTAAAATTGTCCATGAGACTTTACAGAATCTGATGTGTCAAGTCACACCACTTTCATTCCCAAACCCCATAGAGAATGCTTGTTAAGGACTAAATTGGGTCCTCATCTCACAAACTCAAAGACAGAGGCCCCTAACTCCCAATGCAATTGTGTTTGGCAATAGCCTTTGGGAGTGTAATTAACAGGTAGAGAGAGTACTGACCCACCAGGACTGGTACCCTTGTTAGAGACACTAGAGCTCTCACTCCAAACACATACAGCGATATCCATGTGGGCATGCAGAAAAAAACATGACGACCTGCAAGCCAAGGAGAAGGGCTTCAGGACAGAAAAATAAAATAAAATAAAAATAAAATAAAATAGAATAGCAACCTGGGTACTGCTTGACTTTGACTCCTAGCTTCCAGACTGTGACAATAATATTTAAATTGTAAGCAGGGTGGTGGTGGCGCACACCTTTAGTCCCAGCACTTGGGAGGCTGAAGCAGGCTGATTTCTGAGTTCGATGCCAGCCTGGTCTACAGAGTGAGTTCCAGGACATCCAGGGTTACACAGAGAAACCCTATCTCAAAAAACAAAACAAAACCAAAAGAAAACAGAAAACAAAAAATTTAAATTGTAGTATTTTATTTTGACAGCTTTCATAAATTAAAACTAAGTATACCTTAGAAATGCTTAGATATGCATTGTATTCCCTAAGAGTTGCCCAGAGCCTATAGCTTACAGAAATAGGTCCTGACTAATTTTAATTAGCTTGCTAATTAAGTTTGGCTTGCATAGCTTCATTGAAATGTACCACTTTGTACAAAAAAACCTGAGAAATTAGTCATTATAACCCCAGTATATGACTGATTTCTGTGTTTCCAAATTTATCTGAATTATTATTTATCATCACTAGGACTGGCTTAATTTATTGACAAATATTCCCTATTTTGTTTTGTTTTGTTTTTTGAGACAGGGTTACTCTCTGTAGCCTTGGCCGTCCTGGAATTCATTCTGTTGACCAGGCTGGCCACAAACTCAAAGATCCATCCACCTGCCTCTGCCTCCCAAATGTTGGGATTAAAGGGGTACCACCTCCAGGCTGTTTTGTTTTTCTAAACATTTCAGGTTATCACTCCTTTTAATTCCTTCAGGTTCCATTCACAGCTTGCTAGCCATTAATTACTTTCTGCTTCAATTCTTTCCATGTGGCACTATTTTCTTATTTTTATCCTAAAAAGATATTTGAAGCTAGGTGAGATACTAAACACCTATAACCCAGCACTTAGAAAAGTGAGGCAAGTTGGTTTGAAATCAGTCTGGCAAAGAGACTTTGTTGACTGACTAATAGGTGGGTGGGTAGGTGGATGGATGTGAAGGAAGGGATGGATAGATATATTGATTAGATAGATAGATATATACATATATACAGATAGCTATAGGTATTAAATAAATAGGCATTACAGACTACTTGTCCCTTATGTGTTAGTTTTCTTTGTTGGAGACAAGATCTTACTATGTGGTCTTAGCAGCTGACCTGAAGCCCACTATGTATGTTAAGTTTTTTGATGTTATCTTTTCTTTCTTTTGTTTTTGAAGCAGGGTCTTACCCACTGTGAAGTCCAGGCTATCCTTAAAACTCAAAGTAATCCTCCTCAGAATCCTGAGGAGCAAGACTGTAGGTACGTATAGGTGCATCTGGTGTTTTAATGGACTTTTAAAAATAGATATGAAATTGAGCTCCATCTCCTGCCTCAACATAAACACAGCCCTCCCAGTCTCATTGCCCATGCTAAGAGTGGCACACTGTCTGTGGTCTCTGTGCTGTCTTCATAGTTTTGTCTTTTCCAGAGTGTCCTAGAGTTGGGATTACACAGTGAGCAGTCTTTTCAAACTGCTCTTTTCACTTAAAGAGTATGTATTTAAGGTCACTCCCTAACTTTTTGTGGCTGGATTATGTCCACTATATAGACTGCCAGTTTATTTTATCAGTTATTCTTGTAAAGAGCTAAATGGATGCCATTTCCATTAAACTCAAAATTTCATTTTCTTCTCTCTCTCTCTCTCTCTCTCTCTCTCTCTCTCTCTCTCTCTCTCTCTCTCTCTCTCTCTGTTTTGTTTTTTGTTCTTTCAAGACAGGGTTTTTCTGTATAGCCCTGGCAGTCCTGGAACTCACTCGTAGACCAGGCTGGCCTTGAACTCAGAAATCTGCCTGCCTCTGCCTCCCAAGTGCTGGGATTAAAGGCGTGCACTCACCACCGCCCAGATAAAAATCCATTTTAACTTAAAAATATGTTTTAATACATTTTCAACTAAGTTGAACTTGGTGGCACTTGGGAGACAAAGGCAGGAGAATTAGGTAGCCATTCTCAGCTACATACCAAGTTCAAGGTCTGCCTGGGATACTTTTGATTCTGCCCCCAAAATAAATGAAACAAACAAAAATATCCTCTTCTCTTTCCCAAGTGATTCACAATAGAAAGAATACACAGATAGTTGCTAAGCTCTAAATCCATTTAGCTTCAACACATAATCAAAAGCGCCACCTAATGAAAGCTCAGCTGAGCAAAGGCCCCTGATGAGTAGTCTCCTATTGCACAACACCACTCTAGTTACATGTCCTGCCCTATCCTGACCCATTATCAATGCTCACAACCAATCCTCTACCTCTGCTTCTAGTCTTCCAACTTAATGCATATGAATATAATAAACTTAGAAGCCATAACTTGTAAAATGTCTGTGTTTCCAAAGAAGCTACTGATTTATCAGAAACAATTTTTAAATTTTTACATGAAGATAGGCGGTGGTGCTGCATGCTTTTAGTCCCAGCACTCAAGAGGCAGGGGGAAATGGATTTCTGTGACTTTGAGGCCAGCCTGGTCTACAGAGCTAGTTCTAGGACAGCCAAGGCCACCCAATGAAAACCCTGTCTCAAAACAAACAAAAAAGTTAAATAAACAAAAATGTATACAAACAAGAAAAAACATAAGTCATGTGTCTTAAGAGAAGGGAAACATCCTCAGAGTTGCTTCACTAGCCAACTCCATCACTGTGCAAATGTATAATGTACACACATATGCTCTGCTAGGATAGCACTAGGTGATTAAAAAAAAGCTTCACAGGAATCTGTGATAAATGTAGTCCACCAGGCTGGAACATTATTATTCAGTCTTTAGCTATATAATTCTCATGGCTTATGCCCTACAGCAACCAAAGTTAAGGTTTAAATGTACTTTAGCTTATAAACATAAATAAAGTCTTCATAAAAGGCATTCTAGATCATAGAACCATGCTTTAAGAGTAGTGTATGTCTTTTGTCACTTGGAGTATGCCTCTGGCAATTATTTTATCCTTCCTAATGCCTACAAAAATATCTAGACAAAAACAGTTGACAAATTTCTGTGTTTCATGTTTTCTTTACTTAAACTATAATTTAAATACCAATATTACCTTTTTAAGCACATATATTCCAAATCCTATAACTATCATACAATATCACATAAATTCAGGAATTATGTACTATATCCGTATGCTCCAATATGTGCTAAGATCAATAATACAACTTCAGAAGTACTCATTCTTTTCTGAAAATATGATTCCATACAACAACATATTCAGTAAGCATAACTTAAGGACTAATTAATGGTAAATAGTATAACCATTTCTGAAAATACTACCTATTAACACAGAAAAAGCCACCTTGAGAGTCCTGAGTGCCACTGAAGAACCATTAAAGGGGGAAAATAGGGAAGAAGCAAAAGGAAAGTAGGAAGGAAAACCCCATCTCAGCAACAACTGTCCGTATCGGCCTCAAGTTCCATAGCATTAACCAACACCTAGGCTGCAGTGCATCTAAGATATATTAAAAGAACATTTCTTGTTAAGGAGTAAACCCACACTTTAAAAAGATCTCAAGAAAAACCTTAAACTCTTGTGATTATTATACTCATCAAGACTAGCTATATACAACCTAGCATTAACTGGAAATAGACAAGAACTGTTTATGATTATCCCCAAACAACAGATAGCCAATCTGCCTGTATTTAACTAATTTTCTGGGAAGCAAAACAAAATAAAACCATAGGGTCTAAAAGGGAAAGGGAGGAAAGATCAAGAAATAGAACATTCAAAAAAAATCTACAACTTTCCCCACTAACAAAAGCTGATGGAGATGCTTTAGCTCATTTTGGATGCTCTTTCTATCCAGCTTTCCAAAGAGCACAGGGATATGATTAAGGCAGGAAGAGCCACCTGCTCTGCCGGCTCAAAATTAGAGCTTACCTCCTCAGATTGGTGGCCTTTGCCAAGTTTGGAACACCTTCCATCTCTGTTGTCTTCTGCCCCATCAGACTGCTGATAGGCCTATGGGGGGAAGAAAGAGAAACAGACCCGCTAGAATGCCATATCCGACTATTATTTGCCTTCTCAAAAGGAATCATTAGTTCTTACTGTTCATGGAAGGCAGATAATCTAATTGTTACTGAACCTCAGAGGATTAACATTGGCCTTTCAGAGATTCTCCTTCAACAATTTAGCATCAGAAGCCCAAAAAGTAAACACGAACCAAGTGCTGACTTAAGAGCAAACCATCTCAAACAACACATCAATACAGTGATAGAAACCTGTCCTTGACCAAGGCCTTCACCACATCTGTCAGAAAGCTATTACATGTCATTACTCAAAAACAAAATGTTCAATGATATCTTAAAACTTCATGAATCCTTAAAAGGGAAGGGTGATAACTTCAACAACTTCCAGTGTTAGAAACTTTTAACAATCTATGTCACTGCCTTCGAGACGTCTTCCATAGCAGCCGCAACAGAAAGTTGGCTTCTTTCCAACCCAAAGTCTCTCTATAAAGAAGGGCCATGTTCTACCTCAGCACATATACCTTTGTTATCATCCACATGATTGCAAAATACTTCCTCATAATGTACCAAAACCAACAAAATGACTTCCTTTAATTTAATCTTCTGAACTTATAGGAAGACAGCTTGGTATCTGACTTATCCATTCGTCCCTTTATATATTTGAGAGGGGAAATCAATTAATTCATTTTTCATGTTTTCTAAATTAAATAGCCAGAAATTCTTTGATCTTTACTCATAAAAATTAAGTGCATATAGTTCTAGATATTAATTATAAGCTACACCTTTAATAATCTCAGTAGAAAACACTAGACTATGAAAGTAAAAAGCCTGAATATAGACAATAAACAAAAGACAGCAGAAGACAGTGTTATCAAATGATACGAAAGTAATGACTACCACCATTTACATAATTCTACTATTCTGATTTTCTGCTTTGCTTTTAAAAAAAAAACCTCAAGATTCTGAACCTAAAAGAACTAGACTCAAATTAAAATGAATTAAAAATAACCTTCTGCACAGTTAATTCCAAGGTCTATTTTTTTTCAGTAAGAAAATACAAATCTGAAACTTCTAAAGTTACCTTTAAAAAAACCATAGGTTTAAAAAAAATCCACAGATCATCAGCTATCCAACTTTATTGCTCTAGAAAATTATGTAGAAGAGATTTTCCTATTGAGATAAAACTTAAAAAGGTAAGATGACTTATTACAGGTTTTGTTTTGCGAGACAGGGTTTCTCTGTATAGCCCTGGCTGTCCTGGAACTCACTCTGTAGACCAGACTGGCAACGTATTACAGTATTATTCAAGCTTTTTCAGATTTCTTTTCCTTTGCAGTGCTGGAAAGTGAAGCTAAGTCTGTCTTAACACTGCGGAAACAAGCTACCATCCAGCAACGTCCCTGCTTTCTTCTCAAAATATTAACGTTTACTGAAAAGCACAGCAAAACACAAAAGAAAGTTTAAGCATGAAAACAGATCTTGTAAACTTAAAACTATCTATCTTCCTTGTGAGGTGTGAAAATCTCAACCAACAATCAACTCAATAATAGATCTTGCTTTGCAAGGGCTGCTAGGAGCCATTTATTCTTTTAAAACACAGTGTGTTAATGCCTATATACTTTTACATAGCTTTCAACTAATAAAGTGACTATTCCTTTGAAAAAGAAACAAGAGGTATTTTCCTTCTAATAACAAAGTTTCAAGATGAAGGCTTAGAGCATTTTCTTAGACTAAGATCTTTATCGAATTGACAAGGTAAGTGAATGTATCAGTGAGGTCCATAAGGGGTAGAAAGATCAAAACAGTCTTTAATACATGTTTTTAGTCTTCAACATTTTCCATTTAATTTTTAAAAATGAATTTTCAAGGCAAGCATGGTGGCATAAGCCCTTAGTCCCAGTACTGGGGAGGTAGAAGCAGACAGATCTCTCTGTTTCAAGTCTAGCCTGGTTCATATAGGGAGATTCTGTCTCAAAAATAGAGCTGGAGAGATGGGTCAGCGAATAAAATACTGACTGTTCTTCTAATGGTTACATGGCAGCTCACAACTATCTATAACTCCACTTCCAGGAGATCTGATAATCTTTTAAAACTTCCTCTGGCATAGGCACACAAGCGGTACTTAGTCATACATGCAGATAAACTCCACCAACTTGGAATTAATATTAAACAAAACAAAGGCTTTCCACTCAAAGGAAGCAAGGCAGAGTTAAAGAACGGTTTTCAAACAGCTTAAAAATCAATGCCATCTTGGGACTAGAGAGATGATTCAGAGGTTAAGAGAGAGCACTGGCTGCTCTTCCAGAGGACCCTGGTTCAATTTCCAGCAACCACATAGCAGCTCACAAATGTCTGTAACTCTAGTTCTAGAGGATCCAACACCCTCACAAAGGCATACATGCATGCAAAACACCAATGTATATAAAATATATATCTAGATAGATAGGTATCAATGCACACTAAATCTCTGTTTTTGTCATCACAAAGGCAATGAACACCCTACTATAGGGAAAGTAATCTAAACTCAGGAGCTGAGTGGAAGGCAATCAGTTCAGAGCAACTGGCCTAACAAGAAGTTTGTAACTACTCGTACTGCTAATATGTTGTTAACAAATGTCCAAAAAACCAGAAACTGACAGCACACAAATACTATGAAGTACTAAAAAATGTTCATATTCCTTGATCAGCTTACTTAAATATAGTCTAAGAAGATTATGACAAGAGGGGAAAATATAGATGTGAAAGTTATTTAGCATTAATATGCTTCATTATATTAGAAAAAAATGTCTATCCATCCAACCAACAAACCAACCAATCAGCCAGCCAGGTGGTAAAGGAAGGAAGCTCTAAGTTTTGTTGTTCTGATTCTAATCCCCCTGCAAAGCTCCTCAACCAGTGAACGACAGTTCCGACCTGACTCCTCACATTCACCGTGATTGTTGTCTTCATATTCATACTCATTCATTCTCTCTCTCTCTTTCTCTCTCTCCCCCCCCAGTGTTTCATAGAATCCAAAATGACCTTGAACTCTATAGACCAGACTAGTCCTAAACTGATTTTCATGCTTCTATTTTATATCAGCCTATTTGCACCTTGATTCATCTCTTTATTCAATGAAGGATTTGAAGTAGAGTTCAATATTGTTACTAAATTTTTGTCTAGAAAATATAAATGTGATAATCAAGTCAAAATATTGTTATAACATTTGCCTTGTTTCTGAACAGTCAAAATAAGGGAAGGGAAGGGGAGGGGAGGGGAAGGGAGGGGAGGGGAGGGAAGGGAAGGGAAGGGAAAGGAAGGGAAGGGAAGGGAAGGGAGGGAGGGAGGGAGGGAGGGAGGGAGGGAGGGAGGGAGACAGAGAGACAGGGACAGGGACAGGGAGGAAAAGTCCATTGTCAGCACTTAGGCAAATTTCTAAGTCTGAAACTAGCCTAGACTACATAAAAGACCATGTCTCAAGAAGGAAAAAAGAAATGACTATTAAATAATTCTCAGTAGAGGGAAGAGGCATAGTTCTTCAGGAGAAAAGAATTACTAATAGATGGCATAGCTTCTAGATGTTCAAAGTGTCCACACAATTGAACAATTGAAGAGGGGACGAGGTAAGATGGCTCAGTGGGTAAAGGCACTTGCTTTGTCAAGCCTGATGACCTCGAAGTTAAATCCCTGGAGCCCACAAGGTGGAAGGAAGAAGTAACTCTTCCAAGTTGTTCTATGACCTCCACGTGCACACATACTAAATAAATACAATTTTTAAAACTTTTAAAAACTGATCAGGATTGCCATAATATCTTGAGGATAAAGATATTTGCTTGGTCAGCCTAGCAACCAGGTTAGATTCCCAGAACCCATGTAGAGGTTGCAAGGAAAGAACCCATTTAACAAAGTTGTCCTCTAGCAACCTAATGTATGCTGTTTGCCCAATAACAAATAAAAATTAAGATAAATACATGTGAGCTGGGTGTGGTGGCACACGCCTCTAATCTCAGAACTTGGGGGCAGAGTCAGGCAGATTTCTGAGTTCAAGGTCAGCCTGGTCTACAGAGTGAGTTCCAGGACAGCTTGGGCTACATAGAGAAACCCTGTCTGGAAAAAAAAAGATAAATACACATGTGTACATACATAATATATATAATATAATACATATAAAATAAGTAAAGGTAATACAATTGAGAAATATTTAGGGTACAAAGTTAAGTGTTATAAAAACAAGTGAAATAACGAAACAGTTATGGCCCTAACCTTTCCTCCTACCTTCTCAAGGGTATGACTTATTTGAACACAGGACCTTATCTTATCCGTCTGTACCACAACCAGAACATAATCACTGTGGAATGGTAAACATACTGTAGTTCATATGTAACTGTACTTAACTGCCTATATTTACTTGACTCATTCAATATGTGGCTTATAAGATAAGATAGAAACAATAAATATATAAAATGTTAAACCAGAAACAATGAGTATAGAAGATATTTTCTGATTTAAAAAAGTTACTGTTGCACTATGATTGGCAAAGTTGATTAGCTGTAAAGTTCCAAATTGAACCTTTTCAATTTACAAATTTCTTACCAAACATCATATCTATTTCAGATTCTTTTTAAAGAATCATGAGATATTAATTAGCAGGAGTATTACTGTTACATTTGGAAAAGAATATAAAGCTTTTTAAATGCTTTGCTTACAATGAATTAATCAGATATTTCATGTTAGTTCAAAGTCTAACAAGAGAGAACAACCAGAAATCTCCAAACTCAAATTTTTGTCACAAAATTATGACAAAATTTTTAATAGACTTAGCTTCTCAACATAGTTAAGTCATACTGCTATCTGATAAAACCCACACTATCAGAAGCTGGAAAGGGGCTGGTTGAGGTAGCTGGGTCAGCAAAGGGGATCTCCCCCATTTCCTGACGGCCTGCTTTCAATCCTCAGGACACACATGGTAAGACCAAGAGAGCATCCACATGCTTTCTCCTGATTACCACATATGCACTGTGGCACACATGCACAGCCCTCAACCCAAATAACTATTAAAAAAATATAGTAAGCTGTAAAGACTACCCCTTAAATTCAGTTCCTATTTCTTTACCTTTTTCTTGCTTTCATGTAGAAAACCACAATCAAAATTACTCCTTTTAAAATAGGAAATGGTCTTCAAAGAAGAACTTGGACTTCTTCCCCACCACCACCACCACCACCCCGCACCCCCCTCCCCCAAGACAGGGTTTCTCTGTATAGCCCTGGCTGTCCTGGAACTCACTCTGTAGACCAGGCTGGTCTCAAACTCATAAAAATCCACCTGCCTCTGCCTCCCAAGTGCTGGGATTAAAGGTGTGCACCACCACCGCCCGGCTGAACTTAAGACTGCTAAAGACTACTTTAACAAGAATGTGTACTTTAAAACGAATCAACCAAGACTGACAAACTCAGTAATTTACAACTAGAGACTCTCCACTGTACAAACAAAAACCTTAGAAATGGAAACCAATGTCATACTGCACAGCTCTGATCTAAGCATTCAGGAGGCTGAGGCTAGAGGGATGGAGAGTTTGAGGCCAGCACTGATTTTATCTCTAGAGCCTTTGTAAATAAATAAAATAAAACAAAGAGTGACATAGTCTACAGAAATTTATTTTCATCTCTTAAAAAGCTCTTATTCCACCAGTCGTGGTCCATGCCTTTAATTCCAGCAATTGGGAGGCAGAGGCAGGTTGATCTCTATGATTTCTTGGCCAGCCTGGTCTACAGAGCAGGTTCCAAGACAGCCAGAACTACACAGAGAAACCCTGTCATGAAAAAACAAAAACAGAAAACAAAACAAACAAGCCCAAAACAAACAGCCACCACCAAACTAAAATCCAAACAACAACAGTAACAATACAACAACAAAACAAAACAAAACCCTCTTGTTTCCGGGTCTGGGTTCCCAAAAGTATAGAGATCAATGATAATAATAATGACTTCTTGCCACCATTTTTTTTTTTTAATTAAGGGGTCTGGAGCTAGAGATGGCTTAGCAGGTAAACATAGGTGCTGCTGAGTCTGAGTTCATTTCTAGGGTCCACATGGCAGGAAGAGTACCAACTCCAGGAAATTATCTCTGACTTCCACATGCACGTCATAGCATATTGGTGTAGTCACACCCACACATATGCACACACTTAAGTAAAATAAATAATGTTTTTCAATTAAGGGGCTGAGCCAGTAAAATGGCTCAGGTGATAAAGTATTTGTCACCCACACCTGATGTTGTCCTCAGACCTCCACACATGTACAACAAATGCTTTCTCTCTCTCTCTCTCTCTCTCTCTCTCTCTCTCTCTCTCTCTCTCTCTCTCTCTCTCTCTCTTTTAATTACGGAACTAAATAAAGGCTGGAGAAACAGCTCAGTAAAGTCCTTGATTTTCAAACTCGAATACCTGAGTTCAATTCCCAGAACTTGGGTGCAAATGCTGGTCATGAAGATATACTTGTAATTCCAGCACTGGAGAGGCAGGAACAGGAGGCTCTTTGGGCTCTCCAGCCGGCCGGCCAGTGTAATCTAATCAGTGACCTCCAAGTCAATAAGGCTGTGTCAAATGAGATGAGCAGCATCTTGAGGATGTCGCCTAAGATAATCCTTCAGTCTCCAGAGACATGTGTAAGTACATTTAAAAACATTTTTGAGGTGCTTTAATTCATTCAGGAAATGTGGGGGGAGGTAAAGCTAATAAAGTACCCCCTCCAAAAGGTCAAAATATTTTTGAAAAAGTAAAAATAGCCACGCATAGTGGCCCATGCCTTTAATCCCACCACTCTGGAGGTACAGGCAGGAGTATCTGTGAGTTTAAGGCCAGCCTAGTCTACAAAGTGAGTTCCAGGACAGCTAGGGCTACACACAGAGAAATCCTGTCTCAAAAAATCAAAACAAAACTTTGGAACTAAAATGAAAATATTGATAATCAATACTTCTGAAAAGAGAAATGAGAATAGATTTCATAGAATATGACAATTCCAAAACACTGAGTGTGATTCACTAAGCTAGAAAACAAACCTAGGTCAGGCAGTGGTGGCACACATGTTTAATCTCAGCACTTGGGAGGCAGAGGTAGGTGGATTTCTGAGTTTGAGGCCAGCCTGGTCTACAGAGTGAGTTCCAGGACAGCCAGGGCTATACAGAGAAACCCTGTCTGAGGGGGTGTGGGGGAAGGCTAATAATGTACCTGAGGTCAGGGGAGTTATTCACTGGATCTACCTTTTGTAGGAAAGGCAACAGTATTCCTCTCAATGTGAAACAAATTATCAAATAAAACATTTCAGTTTAGTTCAAAGGTTAGGAGCACCTGCTGCTTCTGTGAAGGAGCAAGGCTGGTTCTTAGCCCCCCACAGCTGCAGTTATCTGACCTCCTGCTCAGGCACCAGGAACAAAGACCGTGCATACACATATATGTAGGTACTCAGAGATACACATAAAAATAATGCAACTTTAAGTATAAAACAAGTTTTGCTCAAATTTCTTACAACAGATCATTTTATGTCTAAAAAGATTTTAGATAAGCAATTCTTTTTCAAGTCAAAAAGAAAGTTTTACTGAAAACAGCACTTTGTACAAAGAAAAAGGATCATTAAAAATAAAAATAATTGTCATTGTTGCTTTTTGGTTTTTTTGAGTCAGAGTTTTTCTGTGTAACAGCCCTGGCACTTGCTCTGTAGACCAGGCTGGTCTTGAACTCTCAAAGATCCACCTGCCTCTGCCTCCTCAGTGCTAGGATTAAAGGTGTGCACCACCACCGCTCAGCAAAATAATGAAAATTTGTTTGATTCTGTTATGTCTTTGTTGTGTAGTTCTAGAATACTATATGTGGTGGTTTGAATAGGCTTGGCCCATGAGAAGCTGCACTATAAATGTGACCTTGTTAGAGGAAGTGTGTCACTGTGTAGGCGGGCTTTGAGGGCTTTGAGGGCTCTAGTGCTCAGGCTCTGCCCAGTGCAGAAGAGCCAGTCTCTCCTAGCTGCAGTAGATCAAGATGCAGAACTCTCAGCTCTTTCTCCAGCACAATGTCTGCCTGGACACTGCCATGCTTCCTGCCATGATGATAATGGACTGAACTTCTGTAACTATAAGCCAGTCCCAATTAAATGGTGTCCTTGTCAGATTGTAAGAGTTGCCTTGGTCATAGTGTCTCTTCATAGCAATAAAACCAAAACTAAGACACTATATAATCCTTGATACAAAAGTTTATAATCAGTTTAGGATTAAACTATTCAATAACCATATTTTCTTGAGCATAGTTCACATCTGTATACTCAGCACTTGGGAGGCTGAAAGGACTGCTGTGAGTTCAAGGCCAGCATGGACTACATGAGTTCTACCTGGGCTACAAAGTAAGACTGTCTCAAAAAAAGGCCAAATTTTCTTATTTGAATATAAGATGTTCAACTCACAAGCATCTCCCTCACAAGTTCTTCAAGTGCTCAGGCTTCTTTCTATAGGAGAGTCTACAGCAAAAACTAGATAAACCACTGATTTCTTAATTAACAAAAAGAAGCTGCCTAACTCTTACATATCATCAAGACTAAAACCAAAGTCATGGGATAAAGCTCATTGTTTTGCTCATTAGGTTCTGTAACCAAAAAAATCTACTGAAAATCTGTAATATCTGCTAAACAGCCTGTGAATTCATGAATTTTAGTGTTTGAGCTCCAAATTCCTACTCTTTTGTATTTAGCTCAAGTTGGACCTTCTCGGGTTCCAGAGGATGAACTTAATTCCATTCTCAAATACACTTCACTTTCTGGTGTTGAAAGTTACACCTGACAACTAGCAGTTCCTCAGCAGCAGCCCTCCCACCTGGGTATGGAGGCATACACCTATAATCCAGCACTACGAGGACGATGCTTGTTACTACACTAGTTAGATACATCATGAGACCCCATCTCACAAGAACCATACACAACAGCAGGTGTGCATACACCCCTAACGTGACCAGAGAAGCATGACATGATCTGGGGCATGGCTGATGAGCACATCCCTAGGACCCACATGGGAGAAAAAGAGAATGTATTCCTCCGAGTTGTCCTCTGGCATCCACATGGACACCATGCCATGTGTGCCCTGCCCCCAAATAATAAATTTAATTTAAATTTAAAGAGAAAAGAGATCATGAAGTTTCTCATCAATTTTTTATCATTTTAACCGGTTCTTTTTATAAATTTCACTTTTTAGAATTTGTCCATTTTCATTAGCAAAAGACAAAATTATCCATGAGATTGGAAATAATTTTAAAAGTCAGAAATAACACGTAATTGCATTAAAAAATGAACCTGGGGAGATTGAAGAAATGACTCAATAATTAAGAGCACTTGCTTTTCTTGCCAGAGTCAGATTCCCAGCACCCACCCGGGATCTTACAGCCTTTTCTAATTCCAGTTCCAAGGAATCTGATGCCCTCTTCTGACCTGCAAGGAAGGGTACCAGGCTTTTGCATGGTATACACACATATATGGAAACAGGCAAACACTGGCATACATAAAAAATTAAACCTAAAAACTTTTTTAAAAGGTTTTAAAAACAAATCTGAAAAATGAACTTTTGTTACCCTAAATTACCTATACCTTCCTTTTCATCAAAAAGTAACAAAATGTCACTTTTTATACACTTCAATACTAGTTTCTCTTATATTGGAAAACTTCAAAGCAAACAATGGAACTGTGTGTACTTCATCAATGTCAGAACTGCTACACATACAGTATCTGTGTAACACAGACAGCATACATAATTACAGACAGCTCAACTAAAGAAGGAAGTCTAGCAGGTATCTCCGGCTCAGCCATTTCTGCATGTGTGGGTGTCATGTACAATAGGAGCAACAAGGAATTAATATTACTCCAAGAACCCAGATCTCACACTTGATTGTGTGATAACAATTCCAAGTGCATATTCTGAGCCCTGGCAAATGAAAAGGCCAATCACTCCCTGTAGGAGTCCACTCTTTAATGAAGAGAAAAGCATTTTACTTACTCTGGTCAGCATAGTTTTTTGCTTTGAGTTCAAGTTGTCTTGTTTGAGATTCTAGAGATTCCACTCGAGTCTGTAAATCCTTTTTTTCCTGTTCTTGAGAGTCTTCAAATTCAATGAATTTCTAATAAAGAAGAATATACATTTTCACTATTGAAATGAAGTCTAGTTTATATTTTTCAACACCTGTTTTTCAAAAATAATAATCAGGGGCTGGAGAGATGCTTCAAGGTTAAGAGCACTGGCTGTTCTTCGAAAGGACCCCAGTTCTGGTCCTAGTACCCACACAGCAGCTCACATCCTTCTGTAACTTCACTCCCAGGGGATCTGACATCCTCTTCTAGCCTCCAAAGATGCCAGGCACACATGTGGTACACAGACACACTTGCAGGCAAAAGTCTCAGCAAAGCTGACAACAAGCAAGAGTTGACAATGTGGCTCAGCAAAGGCATCTGTCACCAAACCTGATGACCTCAATTTGATCCCAGGACCCACAGAGTAGAAGGGGAAAGCTAAGTCCCAATACTAACTCCTTTGCCCTGTCCATGCATGCCATCATACATAAAATCAAAAAGAAATTATCCACATTTAACATACATATTAAATATATAGTAGTATCTAAGAGATCTTAAAAATCATGAAATTGGGTTAATTTTAAGTTTCTCTAATATTATATCAAAAACTTCAAATACAGTATTTAGTAGTAAGGTGTTATCATTTTTACATTCCTCAAAGAGAATATATATATCACACTACAATTAAATCTTTTAGCATACTTGCATATTCATTTTGAGTTGAAAAAAAATCTTTGGCCGGGCAGTGGTGGCGCACGCCTTTAATCCCAGCAGTTGGGAGGCAGAGGCAGGTGGATTTCTGAGTTCGATGTCAGCCTGGTCTACAGAGTGAGTTCCAGGACAGCCAGAGCTACACAGAGAAACCCTGTCTAGAAAAAAAAAAAAAAAAGAAGAAAAAGAAAGAAAGAAAGAAAGAAAGAAAGAAAGAAAGAAAGGAAGGAAGGAAGGAAGGAAGGAAGGAAGGAAGGAAGAAAATCTTTAATCCACAGTATGTTTAGAAGAGACAAAAGACTAACAGAATAATATTTGGCAACTGATTATTTAACAAGCGACACTGGAGCTGGGTGTATGCAGCTCCATGGGATGGTGCTTGCCTAGCATGTAGGAGGCAGGGGTTCTGTTTCCAGCACTGCTAAATAAATAAATAAGATCAGCAATAAGTAAGTTTATGGATTTACCTAGTGATGTAGGTTTAAATTCAAGAAAGAACCTGGGCTAGGAATATTACTACCAACGAAACAGAATTTTAAAAAGGCTGGTTGAATGAAATCATTAAATCCTAGTCTCCATCTTAATCATTCATCAGCAGCGTCTACCAACTGCTTGCTTTCTTCTCTCTGGCTTTCCTTATTTCCCTCCTAGTTTCTGGTTGCTCTTTCTTGGTGCTCTTTACTAGCTGCTCCTCAATTTTTTTCACACTGAAGTGTGCTCCATCCTTGGACACATTTTCACCACTACTTCTACCACTACCTCTTCTTCCTCCTCTTCCTCTTCCTCCTCCTTCTTCTCTTCTTCTTCTTTTTGTTTGTTAAATATTTTTAAACATATTCAACCGGGCATGGTGACGCATGCCTGTAATCCCAACACTTGGGAGGCAGAGGCAGGCGGATTTCTGAGTTCGAGGCCAGCCTGGTCTCCAGAGTGAGTTCCAGGACAGCCAGGGCTACAGAGAAACCCTGTCTCAAAAAACCAAAAACAAAACAAAACAAATAAAAACGTATTCATGCATGTTGGAGGTCTGAAGACAATCTTGTACAGTGTGTTCTCTCCTTATACTTTTAGATGGGTTTTAGAAATGGAATTCAGATACCAGCTTGCACTGCTAGGAAGAGGATGCCTTTATCCTCTTCACTATCTTTTTTTATGATTTATTTTTATTTTATATTCAGTGGTGTTCTGCCTGCTTGTATGTGTATGTGAGGTTGTCAGATCCCCCAGAACTGGAGTTAGAGACAGTTATGAACTGCAATGTGTGTACTAGGAATTGAACCCAGGTCCTGTGGAAGAGTAGCCAGTGCTCCTAACCACTGAGCCATTTTTCTCTCCAGTCTCTGCCCCTCACCCAATCCCATACACACTTAGCTATCTTAATAGCCCTTTAAATTATTTTTTGAAGGAAGACCTTACTATGTTGTCAAGGTAACCTAAAGTTCACAATCCCCCTGCCTTAGCCTTCCCCACAAATAGGTAGGATTACAATGCCATAGCGACTGGCTTCCTCCTTGTTCACTCTGTAGGTGATTGTGTGTGTGTGTGTGTGTGTGTGTGTGTGTGTTCATAACATGTGAGGGCAGGTGCACCTGTGGAAGTCAAAGGACAACTTCAGGTCTTGGTTCAGGACAATGTCTTTTTGTTGGTCACTACTGCTTGTGACGGACTAGCTGGCCCACAAGCCTCCAGGGATTCTCCCTGTGTGGGAACCCATCTCACTATAGGAACACTGGGATTGCCAACCTGTACTACCTTACCTGGGTCTTATGTGGGCTCTTAGGATTCAAACTCAGGTCCTTACACTCGTGCAGCAAGCTCATTACCAGTCAGCCATCTCCCCACCCTTCATTTCCTCTTTTTTGTGAGCTCATATATTTTCATTGCTTTAAATAATAACTATGTTGACAACTTCCAATTTTCTATCTCTAGTTCAAACCTGAACTTCAAATTTACATGTCCACAGTCTACTTACTAGGCAACATAATTTGGATTCTAATAAACACCTTAAACTAAGCTTGTTGAAACCTGATCCTCTCCTGGTCTCTGGTTCATTAAATGACTGTATCCATGTCTAAAACTTTGGGATCAACTTTGAATCTTCTCTAATGGCTCTTATCAGATCTATCAGCAAATCTATCTCATATCTGACCACCTTTCATTCTCTCCACCACCACCCTGATCTGTGCCACCATTATCTACTGTATGAATTACTACTACAGAATTCCCCTCCTAAATGATCTCTTCCCTTTTACCCTGATCCTCTAAAATGCAAAATAGTTAAGAGGATCCTTTCAAAGGATGTCAGGTTTTCTCTTCTGCTCAAGACCTGATGATCTATCTAGCACAGCCCTCACGATGGGCATCCTGGAACCCACACAGTCTTTCCCCACCATCCTCCTACTTGTTTGCTATCAAGCTTCTTTTGAGAAGAAGTACTCTGAGGCTTAAGGAGTAAGCATTGGCCTTGTTTCCTGCTGTTTGACGTTATCGTCCCTGGGTAACCATCTGCTACCTCTTGACTTGCCTTCATGCCTTTGTTCAAACTTAACCTTCCTAGTGAGACCTTCTAAGTTCTCCTATCTTCCCTCCTTACTCTTTTTCAGAGCAATTATTCCCATACCTCATCCTGACTATTTTAATAATTTATCTTATTTACTATGTGCCGGTCCTTGCCACAATGCAGGCAACATAAAGGCATTGCTTTATGTACTGATGTAACCCTAGTAGAAAAAGTTATGACAAGTTCTAAAATGTTTGTAATACAAATAAATCAGTAACTAAAGTTTCAAAGTAAAAGCTGAAATTTACATAAAAAAACTTTATAAATTACAAAGAGAATCCTTATGATTTACTAGTTCAATGGTAGAGCACTTTCCACAAAACTGACCAAACCAAGAACCAAAAAACCCACAAAACTGGGGCAGGGGAGGATGAAGTTTCAGTGAATATAGCCTTCTCCATCCTCCCACTAATCCCCCAACACCTCCCCTCCTGCTTTCCTGCCACATCAGCATGTATGCATGTCAGTCCACATTCTGCTGCACAGAGAATGCAGTATTCTAAGTTTCTTCCTCCTACTACCATCCCTTCTTTCCCTATCTCCTCTCCTTCTGAATCCTTTCCTCTTCCCTTATAGTCCCCCTTATATTTTCATGTATGAGATACTTGTCTCTGTGACTCTGTCTAATTACTCTTAACATGATCTTTACTTCCATACAATTTTCTGTAAATGACATAATTTTATTCTTCTTTATGGCTGAATAAAGCTATATATATATAATATATACATATACAATATGCATAATATATATTATATAATAATATGCATTATATCTATACATATTCTTTTTTCAAAGATTTATTTATTAATTATATGTAAGTACACTGTAGCTGTCGTCAGATACTCTAGAACAGGGCATCAGATCTTGTTACGGATCATTGTGAGCCACCATGCAGTTGCTGGAATTTGAACTCAGGCCCTTCGGAAGTGCAGTCGGTGCTCTTAACCACTGAGCCATCTCTCCAGCCCCATATTCTTTATCATTTCAACTGCTGAAGAGGTATCTTGGCTGATTCCATATCCTGGTTATTATAACTAGCACAACTAGCACAATAAAAAAGTCATTAGTTTTAAAGTGCAACTTTTTTTAATCCTTTACTGTTTATTACTCCTTAAAGTTCTTTTCTTATTTTTTATTTTGTTTGTTTGAGACAAGACTTATTGTGTAGCCCTTAATGATACAGAACTACTGTAGAATTCAAGCTGGCCTCAAGTCTGAGGCAGGTCTATTGCTTTAGCATTGCAAGTGCCAGGACTTTAAACACAAACCACCACACCTACCCCAAGCTTTCCATTCACTACAGAAAACACTGTTTCTGTCTATATACAAAGTCTTCCCGTGGAAAAATGTCTCTCCCTATTTCATGTTAATTCTCTTCAGTCTATGTAATCTGATGGGTGGTGACTCCATCTCCTAGGGAGAGATGTACCAGACCGCTCAGAGTCCTTTCTGGGATACTGGCTAATTATTAGGAAAAATACTACCTGCTTTGTTTTTTAAAACATTATTATTGTTGTTGTTGTTGTTGGTGGTGGTGGTGGTGGTGGTGGTGTGTGTGTGTGTGTGTGTGTGTATGTGTGTACATGCACATGTATACATGCACATGTATGTGATGTGTTGGAGAGGGAGCTCAGATGTGTCACAAAATGCAGAGGCCAAAAAACTTTGTGAAATCAATTCTATCCTTCTACCTTTTCATAAATTATAGAGATCAAATTCAGGTTACAAGACTTATCAGCAAGTGATAAGCCATCTAACCAACTCTGTGGTTCTATTTATTATAATTTGTATATAACAGCATTTGTGTGCAAAATAAAATTTAAGAACTATTACTGTAGCCAGGTGGTGGTGACAGTGCACGCCTGTAATCCCAGCACTATGGGAGGCAGAGGCAGGCAGATTCCTGAGTTCTAGGCCAGCCTGGTCTACAGAGTGAGTTCCAGGACAGCCAAGGCTTAAAAAAAAAAAAAAAAAAAAAAAAGAACCATTACTGTAATCCGGGCTTTTTGTTGACATTTATTGTTTGGAAATAGGAACTCACTCTGCAGCTCTGGCTGTCCTGGAACTTGTGATTTGCGTGCCTGCACCTTTGGACTCTTGGGAGTATAGGGGACAATACGAACTTATGTCAGGATCTAAAAAAGAATCAGTTCTCTGATGAAGCAAAACGCCTCTAAGTCCAGATGGCTTATAGGGACTGTTTTGCCCTACTGTTCTAGATAAAAACAAATGGATTCTTTGAAAAGGCAAGCTCCTCAGAGACTGTTGCTCTCTGGAGTAAGACACAGGAGGCCAACAAAGGTTGGAGAGCCCTTTAAATAGAATTCTGAGTATAACAATTGTCTAAAAACTTAGCACCACCAAATAACAGGCTTCCTTGCTGCCAGACATCCTCCAAGATAAACACCCTGACTTATTCTGAAGGGAGAAGAGATGGTTTCCATTATAGAATCATTACTTATTTTCAGTACTTATTTTTTAATGCAGCTTGTTTGTTTTTTTGGTGTTTTGTTTTTTGGGGTTTTTTTCCTTCCTGAGACAGGGATTCTCTCTGTATAGCCCTGGCTGTCCTGGAACTTATTCTGTAGACCAGGCTGGCCTTGAACACAAGAGATCTGTCTGCCTCTGCCTCCCAAGTGCTGGGATTAAAGGCATGTGCCACCACTGCCCAGATCAATGCAGCTTGTTTAATGAAATAAGAACTCAAAGTCATAAAAGTAACATAGGAAGGAAGCAACCCCCCCCCCCAAATCTAAGGGTAAAAAATAAATGTTAAGTTATTTACCTAAAAGTTAGTGTAAAAAAAATCAGGTTTATACCAGGCATGATGGGGGCTGGAGAGATGGCTCGAAGGTTAAGAACACTTCCGGAGGTCCTGAGTTCAAATCCCAGCAACCACATGGTGGCTCACAACTATCCATAAAGAGATCTGTTGCCCTCTTCTGGAGTATCTGAAGACAGCTACAGTGTACTCACATATAATAAATAAATAAAGCTTTAAAAAAAAAAAAAAAAACACCAGGCGGTGGTGGCGCACACCTGTACTCCCAGCACTCTGGGAGGGAGAGGCAGGCGGATTTCTGAGTTCGAGGCTAGCCTGGTCTACAGAGTGAGTTCCAAGACAGCCAGGGCTATACAGAGAAACCCTGTCTCGAAAAAACCAAATCCAAAAAACAAATAAACAAAAAAAACAAAAAAACAAAACAAAACAAAAAAAAGCCAGGCATGGTGGTTTATGTCTATGATTCTAACGGAAGATTAGAAATTCAAAGTCATTCTCAGCTACAAAGTACTTTCCACACAAGACATCCTCTCTCTCTCCTCTCTCCTCTCTCCTTCTCCCCACTCACCCCTGACACACACACACACACACACACACAGTCAAAATAGCTATGGTGCTATATACCTGTAATCCCAGGATTTAGGAGGCAGAGACAGGAAAATCATATGTTCTAAGCCCTAACAACTGAATCCCAATCCCTAGGACCCACAGTTGAAAAGAAAAAAGCAGCCCCTGAGAGCTGTGCCCTGACCTCCACATTTGTACTTAGCATGTGCATACCCATTCCCATACCCATGTCAAAATAAATGCAATAACAAAAAAAATTTTTAAAAAAGCAGGTGGTGGTGGTGCACATCTTTAGTCCTAGCATTCAGAAGGCAGAGGCAGATGGATCTCTGAATTTGAGGCCAGCCTGGTCTACAAAGTGAGTTCTATGATAGCAAGGGCTACATAGAGAAAACTATGAAATACCAAAACCAAACCAAACAAAGTGAAAAATATGTTGAAGTTAGTCAGGCATGCACATGCCTTAAATCCAGCAATCGGAGGCAGACACAAGTAGATCTGAGGTGAAGGACAACCTGGTCTACATAATGAGATCCAGGACCAGCTGAGGCTGCATCAGGACCAGCTGAGGCTGCATGGTGAAACCCTGTCTAAAAGAAAAAAGCAAAACCAAACAAACAAAAAAACAAAACAAAAACAAAAAGCAAAGAAAGAGATAGAGATAATTAACCATTATCAGACACTTGAAACTATAACCTGAAGAAAAAAAAGAGAGTGCAAAACTATTAGAAGGGGGAAGAGGAGGTTCTGAGGAAAACAGACAAAGCAACCGTAAATGAAAACTATAATTAATAGAATCAAAGACAGAGAAAAGTCACTGCTCTCATAGAACCACAGCAGTGGGCTATTTTTAACAGAGAGAAGGGGAGAGAAAACAAAAATAAGTACGAGCTCCCAAAAATCTAAAAGTATAAAGAAGAACCAAACTTTCTTTTTTAAAACCTATACCTTAAACCAACCAGTAGATAAAAGGAAACACTCCTTTGTAAAAAACAAAACAAAACAAAAAAACCCTAGCTGAAAGGAAAATAAATTAGAAATAGCACCATTTCCCAACTCTCAATAAACTAATAGTAAATACTTGGTTACTAATTAGATTTTGCTGGCTGCCTCATGAACACTTTTATAATCAATCTTTTAAACCAGACTTTCCAATACCTTTCTCCTGAATGATGATTTTAATGGACTATTATAAAGGTCATCAAAGAGTATAATTCAGGCTGTTCAAAAACAGAGAAAGAGGCAGACAGACATAGAGAGATAGAGACAAAGAGATAAAAGAATGTAACACTTGGTTACTAGCTCACTTTACAAAAGAAGAGTCAGGAATATCATCATGAGCTTTAGTCTCAGCACTCAGAGGCAGGTGGATCTCTGTGAGTTCAAGATCAGCCTGATCTACATCACTAGCTCCAAGCAAGCCTAGGCTAATAAAGAGAGACCCTATCTCAAACCCCACCCCACGATCAAAAACAGTCTCTGAAATTCAAACTAGCCATGTACATTCAGGTATGGTTACTACCAACTGAATAAAAAATTCACCAAAAAATGGAGTTAATCAGTAAATGTGAGAAAACATATTCAACTAAAGCAGGGGACTTAGGGAAAGCAAGTCAAAGCAAGAAGTACTTAATAGACAACAGAGAGCAACAGAAACCAAAGTCTGATCTGACAAATGTTGACAAAGATGAATGGAAGTAAGAACTCTATTAAACTTTTTCAAATGCTTTTATTATTTTATGTGTATGGGTGTTTTGCATACATTTATGTTTGTGTTCTGTGTGTTTCTGATGACAGAGAATATTAGATACCCTTAGAATTAGAGTTACAAGAGAGAGTCAAAAGACTTACGGAAAAACTTTTTGAAAGTTTTAGCATAACTTGGCACCAACAGTAAGGGACAAAAATTTGAATGCACAAAGAGAACTGTAAATGAGCTTAGGCTTAGCAATTTGACCTTTAGATATTTATCCATTTGGCCAGCAAACACTTACTAAGTGTCCACTGAATGCTCAGTTTGGTGGAAGAATAAAAGCAACAGGTTAGTCTAATATGGTAAGTGAGATGTGAAGAAAAGGACAGGACACTTGGTGTGGGAGGATATGAAACACCATAATTCATACATAGGTGTTCATAAAAGGCAATCCAGTTGATCTTAAACAACAAATCAATCAGTTGATAGGGTTGGCAGGATAACTCAATGGGTAAAGTTGCCTGCTGCTCTAAGTCTGATTTAGTTTTATCCCAGGAATGCATGTGGTAGGAGAGAACAGATTCCCAAAAGCTGCCTTCTGACTGCCACATGCACAGCCCCGCCTCAACAATAAATATTTATTTTTAAAAATTAAAAGAAAGCCGGGTGGTGATGGCGCACGCCTATAATCCCAGCACTCTGGGAGGCAGAGGCAGGCAGATTTCTTAGTTCGAGGCCAACCTGGTCTACAGAGTGAGTTCCAGGACAGCCAGGGCTACACAGAGAAACCCTGTCTCAACAAAACCAAATCCAAAATATAAAAAAAAATAAAAGAAGTTTGCTTTTATGAAGGCCAGGAAAGAATACAAAATGTTTAGTGTGGTTCAAAATGGACAGCTGAAACTCATAAGAAAGGGACATCTACACACATAGCCTTCTACTTAGAAACAAGGCATTTCAAGAAACTTAGCTAGAGACACTAAGTGTGAAGATGATCTCATCCGATATCCTTGGTTTTCTTTCTTCAGTACTGCAAGTGATCCCAGGGTATGGACAAGACCCCGAGCTATGCACTAGTCCCAGACTTCCATTTTGGAGAAATGGAAACTTTATAGGTTACCAATACTGGAAAGAAAAATTAGTCCTTCATTCAGAAACGTTCAGCTCCTCCTCTGTGCCAGTTGTGAACAGTGGTGGACACTAGTTTCCTTTCCAGGAGTGACAAGCAGAGTGAGAGATCAACCACCTACACCGTGATCCTAGAACCGGACTCGGAAAGGCAGACTTAGACACTATGACAACGCAAAGTCAGCACCATGCATGCTAGTAGCTGTTTGGGAGGCTAAAACAGGTAAATGAGCTCAGGAATTTAAGACCAGATTAGACAATATGCCACCCCCTCCACCACCCCCAAATAGAAAAATACCACAGGGAAAGAAAGTACAAATGCATGGAAAATGAAGGCAAAGTTCCATGTCTGCTGCTACAACCTTGGTGAAAAAAATAAATAAAACTAATAAGTTAACTAAAAAAAATAATACTGATAACTAGAATTGAGGGAGAACTAGGTAAGATGGTTAGAGAACAAGAGAAGACGACTTTGGGGGTAAGTTCATTTTTAAACATGTTAGAAAACATTCATGTCCAATAGGTAATGTGACTGAATACAAATTTCTAAAGAGAGAGGAAGAAAACCACTGTATCCCAAGCAAGAGCATAAGTATCAAGACAAATATTTGTTAAATCAAAGACATATCTATATGGAATAATGAACAATGGTAATTAAACCCATGGGAATGGAGACTATCAGCTACAGGTATGCAGAATGACAAATCAAAAGTCACATGGGGGGTGGGGGGGGGCCTGGAGACATGGCTCAGTGGTTAAGAGCACTGACTACTCTTCCGAAGGTCTTCTATTCAAATCCCAGCAACTACATAGTGGCTCACAACCATCCATAATGGGACCTGATGCCCTCTTCTAGAGTGTCTGAAGACAGCTACAGTGTACTTACAAATATAACAAATAAATAATTCTTTAAAAGCCAGGCTGTGGTGGCACACGCCTATAATCCCAGCACTCTGGGAGGCAGAGGCAGGTGGATTTCTGAGTTCAAGGCCAGCCTGGTCTACAGAGTGAGTTCTAGGACTGCCAGGGCTACACAGAGAAACCCTGTCTCGAAAAAAAACAAATTAAAAAAAAATCTTAAAAAAAAAAAAAGTCATATAAGAGAAAGGCAAAGGAAGCAAACACTAACATAAATATGGGAATTCAGTGCTGGGGGACAGAATACAAGAACGCTCCAAATCACACAGCCTGCATATAAGCCCTCAATTCAATTCTCAGCTCTGCGAAACATTTATTGGAAAGAGTTGCCAAAAGTTACACATTGCTGGGAAGTCAAGTTTGAAAAGGAATATGGCTAAAAACAGAAAAAAGCCACTTATGAAAATAATACACTTTTCAATTTTTTTCTATAATCAGGAAGAGAAATTCTAAATGTAAATGTTAAGTTTCAGACCAAAAAAAAAAAAAATTCAGACCTAAATATTTATTCTTATCAATCTAATTGCCTCCTGCATCAACTTAACCTTTTTTATAAGCTTGTTCCATTTAACATGCCTGCTTCTTTATTCTATCATCCTATTTACTTCCTAAATAGCTTCTACAATAATCTGCAATCTACTGTTTTTATTTACTTTCTTCTCCTTTTTAAGGTGGTAGGTGGAGTCTAACTATGTAGCTTATATCTATAGTCTAACTATATAGCTCATAGCCTGGAACCCATGACTCTCTAGCCTAAGTACAGGCAGCTACCACACTAGCTAAACTCCTCCATCTTCCCTCCTTATTCTCTTGCTCCTCTCTCTCTCATACTGGGAATCAAACCCAGGCCCAGCCCTGTGCATATTAATCAAACACTCCACCACTGCCACTCATTTAAAAAGCACAAGATAGTTAGTCTCTCTATGTCTCTCTGTCTTTCTGTCTCTCTGCCTGTCTCTGTCTCTATCTCTCTGTCTCTCTGTCTCTCTATGTCTCTCTGTCTGTCTGTCTCTGTCTCTCTGTCTCTCTCTGTCTCTTTCTGTCTCTGTCTCTCTCTCTGTCTCTCTCTCTGTCTCTCTGTCTCTCTCTCTCTCTGTCTCTCTCTCTCTCTCTCTCTCTCTCTCTCTCTCTCTCACACACACACACACACACACACACACACACACACACACACACACACACACACATAGGCTCAGTAGCTGTCCTTTGAACTCAAGAGACCCACCTGCCTCTGCCTCTCTAGTGTCGGGATTAAAAGCATGTACACTATACCTACCTTTGGTGTTTTGTACCCAGACTGGCCTTCAACCCATTATGGAGCTGAAGGTGACCTTGAATTCCTAATCTGATACTCTTGCCTCTACCTCCTCAAGTATAGAGTATAAGAGTGTATCACCCAGTGTCCCGCGCTTTCGTCTCGCCAGCAAGAACGCACGCAGGACACTAGGATCCTTCTGCAGCCAAGCTTTTATTGAAGCTTTTCGTGGAGGAAGACCCTGAGCCCAAGATGGACGTCGTTATATACCCCTTGGTGTGGCGTGTACATACTTAATTGGCTGTTCACTCATCACCCCATATCTATGTCACGGGATGGGCAGAGACTAGGTGTGATTTATACTCTTGCACATGCGTACCTAACTTGTTTACCAAGAATGCTGAGCTGGCACAACGGAAGCCAGCGCCATCTTGTAATGGCGAGTACTGTCACGGCTTTCCACAACCCAGCACTCTGGGAGGCAAAGGCAGGCGGATTTCTGAGTTCGAGGCCAGTCTGGTCTACAGAGTGAGCTCCAGGACAGCCAGGGCTATACAGAGAAAGCCTGTCTCGAAAAAAACAAATCCAAAAAACCAAACCAAACAAACAAACAAAAAGTGTATCATCATGGCCAGATACAGTCTTAATGTCAAAATAATATTGTTTTATAAATGTCAAATTAAATTTTTAAGACAGGGTCTCACTATGTAGCTCTAGGTATCCTTGAACTCACTGTGTAGACCAGGCTGGCTTTGAACTCAGAGATCAGCTTGCTTCTAGCACCTGAGTGCTGGGATTAAAGATGTGCACCACTACACCTGGCCAAATTTAAATTTCTTATAGAAATAGCTAAATTACAATAATTTCTTCTTTTCCTTATAGTTATATTAATGAACTATAAAGATATTAATGAGTTGGGCTGATGAGCAAATCGACAGGTATAGTAAAGGTGCTTGCCTGGTAAACCTAGGGACTGGAGTTCAAGCCTGGGGATCCCCCAAAATGTAGGAGAACCAGCATCACAAAGTCGCCCTCTGATGCACACACATCCTAGCACACATAGACATCATATGCTCACATACAATAATTTTAAAATATATTGACTTATTCATCTTTGTAAGTGACATATACCATGATCCTAGGTCAAAGCAAAGCCAGGCTTTGCTGACTACATCTGTAATGCAAACAACTGAGAGGTGGAAGAAGGAGAACGGAGGTCGGGGCTAGCCACCACAACATAGCAAGTGTGAGTATAGCCTGGACTACATGAAACACCTTCTCACAAAACAACAAAACTAAACTCAAGACAAGTGTAGTAATGCACTGCTTATGTTTCAGCACTTTTGAGGGAAAGGCAGAAATCTCAAGTTTAAGACACGGTAAAACTTTGCCTCAAAACTTTTAAATTAATTCAAATAGAACTTAGGTGATACTAAAAAGTATTCTCAAATCCAAATATGTTGTTGTACTGAGGAAAGTGTCAGAACGTAAATTTACTTTCAAACAGTTCAGCAATAAAAGAAATATGTGTACATAAGCCAAGACGGCTCAACAGAAAATGAAAGGCACTTGCCATGCAAGCCTGGTAGCCTAAGTTTGATAGAGCCCACATAAAGGTGAAAGGACAGAACCAACTGTACCATATTGTCTTTTAATATACACACAAACACTCGTACTAATAAGATGTGCATATATACATCAACAATCAACACCCTGACATTCACATATACATCACAAAGATGTATAAACTACTGAATCTTGATAGTGAGTATACAGATATTCAGTGAGTGGCTTTGCAACTTCTGTGTGTGTGTGTGTGTGTGTGTGTGTGTGTGTGTGTGTACTTTTTCCTAATAAGAAACAAGTGGGCTAATTGATGATAACACTGTCCCGACCATGGGACTGGAGAGAACATACTGTATTGCTACTCTTGCTCTCACAACTGCACTTTACAGCCTCCCATGTCAGGCAGCTCACCATGTTAACTCCAGCTCCCGGGGATCCAATACCCATTCTGGACTCCAAAGGCACCATGAACATTCCCACATATGACACACACATACTAGTTAATAATTAAAGCTGTGGAGATGGCTCAGTGGTTTAGAGGACTGACTGCTCTTCCAGATATCTTGAGTTCAATCCCTAGCAACCAAAAATGATAGCTCACAACCATCTGCAATGAGATCTGATGCCCTCTCCCACTGTGTCTGAAGACAGTGACAGTATACACACATACATAAAATAAATAAACAAATAAAAGGTTTTTTAAAAATTAAATCTTGAGCCGGGCGTGGTAGCACAAGCCTGTAATCCCAGCATTTGGGAGGCAGAGGCAGGCAGATTTCTGAGTTTGAGGCCAGCCTGGTCTACAGAGTGAGTTCTAGGACAGCCAGGACTACACAGAGAAACCCTGTCTCAAAAAAACAAAAAAAACAAAAAAAAAAACAAAAAACAAAAAACAAAAATTAAATCTTTAAAAATATAAGAAGTAGGGGCTAGAGAAATGATTTGGTAGATAAGAACATCTGCTGCTTTTGCAGAAGACCCAAGTTTGGTTCCCAGAACCTACCACCTACCACCCACAACTCCAGTACCAGGGGACCTTCTTCTGCCATCTTTGGGTATCAAGCATCTAAGTGGTTCAAAGCACTAAATGTAGACAAGCAAAGACATTTCAAAGAAGGTTTAAAAAAAAAAAAAAAGGTTTCCCAACCTTGACTTTTAAACATACTCAGTCTAGCAAATGGTGGTGATGCATGGGAGGCAGAGGCAGGTGAATCTCCGTGAGTTTGAGGCCAGCATGGTCTTGAGCTCCAGTACAGAGCAGCCAGGTTTTTGTGAAAAACACAGTCTCAAAAATAAAAATAAAGTACAAATAAAAAAGAAAGTGACAGAGGACAGCCAGTGCCTTCTTCTAGCCTCCCCATTCATGCACAGAAACATGCACTCACACATATTGACACACAAATATATCAATCTTTAAAAACAACACAAAACCAAACGGGTCTGAAATGGTGGTATATGTCTGTAATCCTTGGGAAGCAGAAGCAGGAAGATCAGTAACTCAAGCTTATTCTTGACTACATAATGAGTTCCTAGGCTAGCCTAGACTACAAAGCTGTTTCCAGAATAATGCTGATCTTTTTGCTTTTTCTTTTTTTGTATTCTTTTTTCCACAGGTTTCTCTGTGAAGCCCTGGCTGTCCTGAAACTAGTTCTGTAGAACAGGTTGGCCCTGAACTCAGAGATCCACCTGCCTGTTCCTCCCAAGTGCTGGGATCAAAGTCATGAACGACCATGCCTGACTGCTCACCTTTTCCCTAAAAGAATTAATGAAGACATCAGCACCAAAGTTGATTATTGGAGAAAAGAGAAGCCATAGTACCACAGGATACAAACCACAGCATTTTATTATATGAAGCAAAGCTCAGGTTTAATAGATATTTTAAGTCTTAAGCATGAAAGTAAAGAGATAAAGATGTATCTAAGAAAGTAAGAGACACCCAAGAGCACAAGTGTGGGCTTCTCTAAGATAATCATAGCAAGTGATACATACTCAACCGTAGGTAAGGCTCCTCAAGAAAGATGTTCCCACATTCAAGATTTGATTTTTAGTTTATGTATTTTATTCTTATTAGTATGTGTGTCTGAGTGTCTATATATGCATCATATACATGCAAGAGCCTGAGGATCTCAGAAGCGGTTGTCATATCATTCCAAAACTGGAGTTACAGGCTGTAAGCTGCCTTGTGGGTGTCAGGAATCTATGAAATTGAGGAAACTTAGAATCATCTGAGAGATGGATCTCTGATCATACCTCTGGAGTTTAGATTACATTGTTAATTGATATAGGAAGACCCATTTTTCTGGAGGCAAGAACATTCCCTAAGCAAGATTCCTAAGACTACACAGAATAGGGTAAGCTGACACTTACAAGCATGTATCCATCCTTCTGTTTCTGACTGTGCATGCATTGTGACCAGTTGCTTCAAACTCCTGCTGCCTGGACTTCCCTGCCATGATGGACTGAACTTTGGATTGTGAGCTAAAATAAGCCTTTCTTCCTTGGGTTGCTTTTTCTTTTAAAGACTTATTTTATATGTATGAATGTTTTGCCTGCATGTATATATGTATATGTGTGTATACCTGGTATCCATGGAGGTTAGAAGAAAGCATCAGATTCCATAGAACTGGAGTTACAAATAGCTGTGAGCCATCATGTGGGTGCTGGGAATCAAATCTGGGTCCCATGTAAGAGCAACACATGTTCTTAACGGCTGAACTATATTTCCAACCCCCTAAGGTTGCTTTTATCAGAGTCTCAACACACTGATAAACATCAAAGTGTCATCACACTGATAAACAAGAAAAGAAACATTCAGGTTCACTGAAACTCTCTTTATAACTAAACAAGGTGAGAGCAGCGGAGGATGGCATTTAGAACCAACTCTGACCTCTTTACTTGTACACACATGTGAATACACCCCTAATGAACATGGAAACCATATACATATGTGAATACACTCCTAATTAACATGGAAACCATACATACATGTGAATACACCCCTAATGAACATGGAAACCATATACATATGTGAATACACTCCTAATGAACATGGAAACCATACATACATGTGAATACACCCCCTAATTAACATGGAAACTATACACACACATATAACATATACCACATTTTAAAAAATTAAAAGCATTTTTTAAAGTTTTCATTTTGTTTTAAGATAAGGTCTTACTGTGTTGCTCTGGCTGTCCTCCAGAGTGCTGGGATTAGAAGTATACACTTAGTGGGGGGAGAGGGGTGGCAGCGGCGGCAGTGGCGGTGAATGCCTTTAGTCCCAGCTCTTGGGAGGCAGAGGCAGGCGGATTTCTGAGTTCGAGGCCAGCCCGATCTACAGAGTGAGTTCCAAGACAGCCACAGCTACACAGAGAAACCCTGTCTTGAAAAACCAAAAAAAAAAAAAAAAAAAAAAAAGGAAGTATACACTTCCGTGCCTTGCTCAGACTTTTTTTTATGACTAATTAACAGTGGTGGTACAGACCTGTAAGCCCAGCACTTGAGAGGCAGAAAAATTATAAAATCCTCTTCAAAACAAATCAACAAAAAATATGAAAAGACCAGACGTGGGCTAGTGAGACAATATAGCTGCTAAAGGCACTTGTCCACTGATGGCCTAAGGGTATTTAGGATGTGTTAGATGTATTTATTTGTTTAATTAAAAATTTTTGAGATTTTATGTTTTTGTATCATTGGTATTTTGTGTGTGTGTGTGTGTGTGTGTGTGTGTGTGTGTGTACGTGCCTATAGAGTCCAGAAAAAGGTGTCAGATCCCTTGGTCTAGAACAAGGTTGTTAGCTGCCATGTGGGTGCTGGAGATAGAAGAGGGGTTCTCTAGAAAAGCGACCAGTGTTCTAAACTACTAAGCTATCTCTCCAGACCCATTTTTTAAAGTTTTAATCATGCGGGGCGGTGGTGGCGCACACCTGTAATCCCAGCACTCTGGAAGGCAGAGGCAGGCGGATTTCTGAGTTTGAGGCCAGCCTGGTCTATGGAGTGAGCTCCAGGACAGCCAAGGCTATACAGAGAAACCCTGTCTCAAAAAAAAATAAATCCAAAAAAAACAAAAAACAAAAAAAAAGTTTTAATCATGACATGTCTACGTAGTGTCTGATGTAGGTTTGTACAAGTGAATGCAGTACTCTAGGAGGTAGATGGCATGGCTATCCTGGAGCTGGGATTACAAGCAATTGCCAGCTGCCTACATGGGTTCTAGGAACTGAACTCAGTCCTCTGGACAAGCAGTACATGCTCTTGACCACTGAGCCATCTCTCTAGCTCCTAAGAATTATTTCTCTGTTTTATTTTGTGTGTGTGTTTGTTGCTTGTGAGTATGTGCACAAGTGCAGGTGCCCACAGAGCCCTTAGGCCTCTGACCCCTCTGGAGATGGAGGTACAGTCAAATGTGAGCTGCTTGATGTGGGTGCTGGAAACAGAACTTGGCTCCCCTGCGAGACCAGGACCAGCCTTTTAACTGACATGAGCTTAATTCCTAAGAACAGTTTGCTAGAATAAAGGAACTGACCTCTCTAAGTTCTCCTCTCACCTTTGCCCATGAGCCATGGCAAATTCATCCTCAAGCATGCTTAAATAAATAAATAAATAAATAAATAAATAAATAAATAAATAAATTTTTTAAAGGAATGAGCCAGGCATGGTAGCAAACAACTATAATGCTAGCACCTAGAAAGCTGAGACACAATTGTCAGGAATCTGCAACCAGAAATTCTGAGTTCTAGACCAGCCTTGGAAAGAGAGTACTCCGCCAGGCAGTGGTGGTGGCACACCTGTAATCCCAGCACTCTGGGAGGCAGAGGCAGAGGCAGGTGGATTTCTGAGTTCGAGGCCAGCCTCGTCTACAGAGTGAGTTCCAGGACAGCCAGGACTACACAGAGAAACCCTGTCTCAAAAAAAAAAAAAAAAAACAAATCCTCCCCCCCAAAAAAAACAAACGAAAGAGGATACTCAGTCTCTCCCCACATCCGCAAAAAAGCAAATAAATGGATTCATGAGGACCACACAATATTTCAGTACACAATGGACAAGAAAGGTATTTCTTTCAAGAAAATGAGCATATAATTGGCAGGAACTGGCTGGGAATGGCAGTACAAACCTGTAACCTCAAGATCTGGAAGGCTAACGCAAAAGAATTTCAAATCCAAGGCTGATGTGGGTACAGAGCAGGTTTATATAGAGAGAAGGCACAGGCTAAGACTAAAGAAAGAAGGACGAGGGTGAGGAAGGAGGGAAGGAAGGAAGAAAAAGGGAGGGAGAAAGGAGGAAGAGAGGAGCTGGCGGGGTTAAACTCAGGAGGAAGACACTGTATGACAAGGGAGTAACATGAGCAAACCTATCTGCGGGCCTGGGCTAGAGGAACACTGAGTGGCAAGGAACCCAAAGGCCAGAGTGTCCAGTGAAAGGATTTATTTGCATTTGACGCTGGCCCAAAACTATGTAAAACTCTACCTTTCTCTATGTATTTTATTTGCTGCTGTTCAGTGCTGGAGGTAACTTTTTCCAGTGCTGTGGACTGAACACAGATAGAATTCTAGGCAGGCCCCCTACCACTGAGCTATACTCCAGTTCCCAACAGTTCTTTTTAAAAAAAAAAATTATTTATTTTATGTGTAAGTGTACACTGTCACTCTCTTCAGGCATCCTGGAAGAGAGCATCAGATTCCATTTCAGATGATTATGAGCCACCATGTGGTTGCTGGGAATTAAACTCAGGACCATCGGAAGAGCAGTCAGGGCTCTTAACTGCTGAGCCACCTTTCCAGTCCCCCCTCAAAAAAAAAAAAAAAAAAAAAAAAAACTGTTCTAAAAGGAGTCACTAAAACAAACCAACTACACACATACACAATTCAAATTGAAGCAAAAAAAGTAGAGTACATTCAAATAAGTACAACCATTATAATAGAAATTACATTTCTCCCTCCTCCCTGGCAATTTCTGCAAGCAAGAGATTACAGCTCCTCATGGGCTCCTTAACATATTCACCATTCTCATACCTTCCTAAGTTCCCACAAACACACCCAGAATTTACTTTATGCTCTAGAGATGAACAATTACCATGCTTTCAAATTACTTTGTCTGTAAATACCTTCCCTGGAGCACTTCTGCAATAAGAACACGCTCTTAGTCTCTGGGTTAAAGACACTGAGCATTCAGGGAGAGAATTACACGGAATCCACTCTGTATTCTGACCTGGAAGACCGAACTTCTAAGTACAGGCAAAACAACTCATCTTCCATGAGTGCTGCTGCTGCTGCTGCGTTTTATGTTTGTGGTTAGGGCAGGGGTTCATCTAGCTTCTCAGTGTTCTCAATTCTCAGGTCAGGAGTCTACCCAAACATTTCATTATGCAGATTTGACAGATGTAACTAAGAAAGTATAAACGTTAAAGAAAACTAGTAAATAGCCTGTTTTTAAAGTCATTTACTTAAGAAATAAATATAAGCCAGACAGAGGTGGTGCGGCTTTGATCCAGCACTCGGTAGGTAGGCAGTGGCAGGAGGCTCCCTGTGAGTCCCAGGCCAGCCTGGTCTACAGAGCAAGCTCTAGAATAGCCAGGGCCACACACTGAAACCCTGTCTTGAAAAACCCAAATAAATGAATAAATAAATAAAAATAAAGAAAACAAATCGGAGGCGTTTTATTTTCTGATTCTGTAGCCTGTGACAGATGGTTTCTTGGGATGTGTGACCTTGGCATTTCATCCTGTCTGTAGTCTAAGGCTGGAGGGAACATTTCTTTTTACCAGAGGTGATAGGTTACATTGGCTTGCTCCTAATCTGGGTATATTTGGCCCCACTCTTCCAACTGTATCCACACCATGACAACAGCCCGTATCGGCACAAACAAGTGGCAAGCCACCTTAAAGGCCTTGATCAGTTTTATAAACAGTGCGAAGAACTAACAAGTTGTGGGCTCAGCTTCTTCCCAACCCTCCCCTCCATGTATACTTATAAACATACTCTTGGGATAAAGTGAATTTTGTTTGGAAAATTCAATGCCATTCCTCTAAGATAGGTGGACTGCACAATCTCAATTACAAAGCACCACTATAATCATGATTTTAAAAAAGAATCATTTACCTGAAAGCAGAGGCACATACAACAAAATAAACCTTTAAATGGTGCTGCCTATTTAATGCTAAGAAATGAGCTGCCAAACAAATCTCACATTCTTTTACCGCGTGGTCATGTATTTTTGAAAAACAACACGTGGTTCCTTCGATAATGAGTCTCCTTCAATCACCATGTATTTAGCTAGGTGCACTAGATGTCTGGTACAGAAACAAGGAGAGCATTTTGACTGCCAAAGAAAGGTTCTTCAGAAACGATGCCAAGGCACTCGGCCTGAAGGCTAAAATCCTTAACTCGCTCAAAAAGCTAGAGGATCATTTACAGCCCAGTATTCCACAAGGCTCACCCACTCAGGTGAAGAGTACAGAGGTCACTGCTCAGGTGTTGAGCTACGAGCCAGCCAAGTGCACTTATAAACTGCAGTATGCAAAGCAAACGCAGACAGGAAAAGTGTTGTAACACTCACCCACACCTACCTACCCAACCCCGCCCCCAAGTTTTTATAAATAGAGGAGTCTGTCAGGGAACTGTCCAAGGTTACCACCTGATACGAAGGAATGCCTTGGTGAGGAAGATTAATAAAGTAAATAAATGTACTTTATGTACTTACTGGGCTCTGCTATTCGATTTCTAATTGGTTGACAAAGTATTAAAATAAAATAAAATAAAGGTACATGAGGTAGACTTCCTTCTCAAGAGGATTTAAATGTCAAGAAGAAACTGACCGAAAGAGGGAGATCTCTAACTTCCCAAAGCAGCAGCAGCCCCCTGGAAAGGTACCGAAGCCAGCGGAACTGACACAGGCAGGACAGTCCTGCCCCTCCCCATGCTAAAAGTTTGAACCCACACCCGACTATCCCACGGTGGTCGGAAACTTCCCTAAACAAGAAGCAACCAGACACCCTCAAGTCTCCGCCCTCGGGCAGTCCCAGGTGCCCTCATGCCAGGGTGTCGCTTCCTCCCGGGGCCTCCCTCCCACTTCACCCCTCTCCTGGACACTGGCTGGCCTGCCTAGGCTGCCAGCACCGGCCAGTGTCCCGGGGTCTCGAGACGCCGCGGAGCACTGTCCCGGGCCCTGGACTCAGGCCTGCCCTTCAGGAGTCCACCCTGGCGCGCTTGCGAGCCTGGCGCGCCCAGCGTCCCCGGCCCGGGCTGCGACCCCCGCCCCCGCCGGCCCTCACCTCCTCGGCGTGCTTGCGCAGCGCCTTCTCCCGCTCGTACTGGGTGATGAGCTGCTCGTTGTCGTCCCGCAGCAGCTCCAGCTCCACCTGGTGCTCCTGGTCCTGCGCGAACACCGAGTCCAGGTTCTCCAGCACGGCCACCACCAGTGGCATCAGCTCCTTGACCACCTCCTCATCGTAGCGCCCGATGAGCCGCTCGAACTCGCGGTAGATAGAGCCGGCCAGGCCGGACACTCGCTCTGACATCACGGCCCCGGAGCCTCCGGGCTCCTCCTGGTACACCACACCGTCCTCCAGCTCCATGGTGGCGGGCGGGCGGCCCCGGGCGTCGCCGGCTGAGGGGTGGCACGGGCCCGCACGGGACGGGCCCGGCGGAGGCTGGGACTGGGGCTGGGCCCCGCGGGGTGGGGGCCGGGGCCCGAACCGAGGAGGGGAGGGGTGGGGTGAGCGCACTCGCCCCAACCGCCGCTGCACCAACTGCCGGGGCAGCCCGGCCGCGCGCGCTACGCGTCACCCGTGGGGCGGGGCCAGCGCCGCGTCGCCCCGGTGGGCGGGGCCCCGCGGGAGGCCAGGCGCGGCCGGGGGCGGAGCCTTGCGGCTGCGTGCGCCGGCTGTGACGCCAACATCCCGCGCCGCACGGTCTGAGAGGTGAGAGGTGGAGGAAGTGACAGCCGGAGGCAGCGTTTGCTGGGCGTTCCCAGAGGAAAGGGAGGGGCTCACGAGGGTGACAACTTTCCCGAGGAGCTAGCAAGCGTCTGGTTCTCCTTTCTACAGCTCATCTAGCGCCTTCACGGTGCGCCAGACGTTTGGCTCCTATTTAACAAAGAAACTAGGCCCGGGGAAGTTTCGGGTTAGTCAAGGTCATACTGCAAGAACAGGAAAGAGGCAGAGGCGAGACTCGAACTACATCCTACTGAGAATACCGGACTCAGAGAAAAACGGAAAAAAAGAGGATGAGGGAAACAGCTGTGTCTACAGAAGGATAAGGTTGCCTCGAGTAAGATAGTACTGTTTGGTGTTAAGGAAGAGTAAAGATAGCCTTAACCAGAAGAGCAAAGCATCTGAAGAAGGGAAAATGAATGCCACTTCTTGCATTTTCCCAAACACTGGGTGACTTTGCTCCCTGCCTATGACAGTTCTAGGCTGCAGCCACCACCACCCGCCCCTCTCTGATCTTGAAAGGGAGGCGGAGCTGGGAAGTGAGAAGTAGCAGAGGAGGATATGGGGTGGAGTCAGTGGTGGGAACAAATCCCATGATACATGAGGTCACCTCTCCTGGGAGTGCGTCACTTGTGGGGAATGCCACAACACCCTAGCCTTGGGCAGGATGAGTCAGAGATTACTTCCGCGTATTCTCATCTTCCATTCTCAACTTTGGCGGAAGTCACTCGCAAAAGCCCCTTCTCTTTGCCATAGGTGACTCAGAAGTACGCCGACTCCGACTCATCCAAACAAAAGAGAGCAGACAGGACTTAAATAGACAAGTTATTAGGGGGAAAAATTGGCTACCTCCTGGGGTCCCAAATACCCTGTTTGGTGTTTAGAATTTTCAGATCGTCCCCAAAGTCTCCTACATTTCGATCTTCCTGGAAATCACCAAAAAGCACTGTGGAAGTTGAGCCAGTGCTCAAAGGATAAAGGTGAAAACTCAAAACTAGCTTGGTGTGTGTTCTGCCAATTTCCCTTACTCCTGGGCCACTACCCTTGGCTTGTGGTCTCCCTGTCTCCCTTTCTCACCCTTATTTTGTGTATATATCTGGGTTAGAGGAATGCTGCCCAGCTAGTTGAGTAGGACCCCAAAATACCGTCAATTTTTTTAAACTTTGTGTGTGTGTGTGTGAACTAACGTTGTGCCTGTGTGCATGTCTGGGCACCAGTTTCGTGCAGTGCCTACAGAGGGTGCCCTATCAGCTAGAACTGGAGTTTTTAGCTGGTTGTGAGCCACCCCTATGTGTGTGGTGGGAATCAAACCCTGGTCTTCTGCAAGAGCAGCCAGCTCTCCAAGACAGCCAGAGAGCTACACAGAGAAACCCTGTCTCGAAAAAAAAACAAACAAAATAAAGCAAAAAGGTAGCCAGCTCGCTCTCTTTCTCTTTTTTTGTTTTGTTTTTTTGTTTTGTTTTTGTTTTGTATTTTTGTTTTGTTTTGTCTTTTGGATTTGGTTTTTTCAAGACACGGTTTCTCTGTATAGCCCTGGCTGACCTGGAACTCACTCTGTAGACCAGAGCAGCTCTCTTAAGTACTGAGCCTATTTCTTCAGGCCGAATATCACTTCTTCTTTTTTTTTTTTAACCAACTTGTTGGATTTTTTTTTAAAGATTTATTCATTATTTTAAGGATATGAGTACACAGTAGCTGTACAGATGATTGTGAGCCATCATGTGGTTGCTGGGAATTGAACTCAGGGCCCGCTCACTCCAGCCCACTTGCTCTGGGACAAAGATTTATTTATTGTTATATGTAAGTACACTGTAGCTGTCTTCAGACACCCCAGAAGAGGGTGTCAGATCTCATTATGGATGGTTGTAAGCCACCATGTGGTTGCTGGAATTTGAATTCAGGACCTTCAGAAGGGCGGCAGTTGGTGCTCTTAACCACTGAGCCATCTCTCCAGCCCCACATATCACTTCTTAATCTCACCTTGAAAATGGAGGAAATCTTGCTGTGAATGTTCTCTCTCCCTTCCCTGCCCCTTCATGAGTGATGCCACTTGGTCTTCCTAAGCACCTCTATTTTCCTGGGAGTCAGAGATGGAAGACTTAGAGCAAGAGTTATTTTCTAGTCTTTCTACAATATTATTGTACACTTACAAATGTTTAAAGAAATTTTTGTTGTTTTTTTTTTGTTTGTTTGTTTGTGTTTGTTTTTGTTTTGTTTTTCAAGACAGGGTTTTTCTGTGTAGCCCTGGCGGTCCTGGAACTCACTCTGTAGAGCAGGCTGACTTTAAACACATAGCCATCTGCCTGTCTCTGTCTTCTGAGTGCTGGAACTAAAGGCATGTGCCACTATTTTTCTTTTTAAATGATTACATTCTGTTTGTGTAGGCCAGATTCAGTTCTTCTCCTTCCACTGTGGAAACTCAGGCCATCAGTCTAAGACAGGGAAACCGTAGGCTCCAGGCCAGCCTGGACCACAGGAAAAACCTTGCTTCAAAACATAAAATGGCCGGGGCGGTGGTGGCGCATGCCTGTAATCCTAGCACTCTGGGAGGCAGAGGCAGGCGGAGTGAGAGTGAGTTCCAGGACAGCAAGGGCTACACAGAGAAACCCTGTCTTGAAAAAACCAAATCCAAAAAAAAAAAAACCCCAAAAAAACCAAAAAAACAAAACATAAAATGTAGGGGCCGGTGAAATGGCTCGGCAGGGAAGGGTGCCTGCCACCAAGTTCCCATAACCTGAGTTCAATCCCATGCCTCACAGGGGAGGAAGAGAGAGCCACCTCCCACAAGTTGTCCTCTAACCTTCACTCACCTGGGAAAAATAAACAGAACTTGAGTAGAGGCCCATACCACCAAGCCTGACAACTTTGAGTTTAATTACCAGATACACAGGATAGGAGAAAAACAACTCTTGAAATTCCACATGAGTCACCTCCCCAAATGAATACAACTTAAAATATTGCCGGGCGGTGGTGGCGCACGCCTGTAATCCCAGCACTCTGGGAGGCAGAGGCAGGCAGATTTCTGAGTTCAAGGCCAGCCTGGTCTACAGAGGGAGTTCCAGGACAGCCAGGACTATACAGAAAAAACCTGTCTCGGAAAAACCAAATCAAAAAAATATATATTTTGGGGTTTTTTTTTGGGGGGGGGAGACAGGTTTTCTGTGTGTAGTGCTGGCTGTTCTATAGAATTCTCTCTTTAGTGCAGGCTGACTTTGAACCCACCCCAGTATTGGGAAGAACGGTGTGTACCACCACCATGTTGCTACAATTAATTTTTTTCACTAAAATAAGGGAAGAGAGAGATGGCCTAGCAGTTAAGAGTGCTCACTGCTCTTGCAGAGGACCATAGTTAGATTCCCAGCGCTCATATCCAGCAGCACACAACAACCTGTAACTCCATCTCCATAAGACCTGACTCCTGGCCTCTGTGGGCACCTACATGCATGTGGTACACCCACCCAGCACACACACACACACACAAATATTTTTTTTGGTATAGAATAGAGTTTATTCAGAGTAGGGGATGGGAGTTAGTGGTAGAGAAAGGCAGAGAGAGAGAGAGAGTAGAGAAGTGGAGTGGAGGCCGGCCATGACCACGTGGAGAGGGGGAAGGAGGAGAGCCCAAGGGGCAGAGAGGTGAGAGTCTGTGGGAGAGCAGAGAGCAAAGAGCACACAAATATTAAAAAAAAAAAAAAACTAATGAATAGGGGCTGGAGAGATGGCTCAGCAGATAAGAGCACTGATTTTTTTCCAGAGACCCAGATTCAGTTCCCAGCACTGACATGGTGGCTCACAGCCATCCCTAGAATCAGTTCCAGGGGATCTATAGCATCTTTTTCTGATCTCTTCGGGCATCAGACACAACTCATAAAGCATGTACATGCATGCAGTAAAACACTCATATCAAGCTTTAAAAAAAATGAACTGGGGGCTGAAGAGATGGCTCAATGGTTAAGAACACTGGCTGCTCTTACAGAGATCCTAAGTTCACGCCTCAGCAACCACATGCACACATGTGTACCTATGTGCTCTATCTTCATGAACACCAGAAGAGGGGCTCAGATCCATTTCATATGGTTGTGAGCTAACATGTGTTTGCTGAGAGTGTATGTGTGCTACATGTAATAAAGTGTGTAATGGAATAGAATTTAGTAATAAAGTAAATACTGCAACATGGATGAATATCAAAAACATACACTAAAGGAAATATATGGTCCCACTCATATGTCATGTACATAATTGTTGGAGCTAGAGACACAGTAAATTAGTAGTTACCTGAATTGTGTGATAATGATAAATGGGAGCGATCACTAATGAGTGTGGAATTTCTTTTGAGGTAATAGAGATGTTCTAAAGTTGAAGTGATGCACAACTCCGTCAATATATTAAAAGTCATTCTATTCTACACTTAAGTTGTATGGTATATAAGCTAAATATCAATAGAACTAATAAACGAAGCCAAGTGTACTGGGGAAGCTAAGATAGGATAGTGAATTAGAAGTCAACCTGCTGCCGGGCGGTGGTGGCGCACACCTTTAATCCCAGCACTTGGGAGGCAGAGGCAGGCAGATTTCTGAGTTCGAGGCCAGCCTGGTCTACAGAGTGAGTTCCAGGACAGCCAGGACTACACAGAAACCCTGACTCAAAAAACCAAAAAAATAAAAAAATAAAATAAAATAAAAATAAAATAAAAAATTAAAAAAATCTAAAATTCTGATCCTGAGGGCCAGCAAGATGGTTCCGAGAGTAAGGCCATTCTGCCAAGCATGGCGCTGTGCGTCCATTCCTAGTACACACACGGAAGAGCAAGACTGCTCCACTAGCTGTCTTCTGACCTCTACACACATACTGTGCTGCTTCCACGTGTAATTATAAATTAATGTAATTTACAAATGTAATGTATAATAAATACATTACAACAATGTACTTATAAATCAAATGATTTTATAAATTAACATTTATAAATATAATGATAAATTAAAATTGTGAAGCCAGGCATGGTGCTGCCTGCCTTTAATCCCAGCACTTGTGAGGCAGAGGCAAGTGGATCTCTGTGAGTTTGAGATGAGCCTGGTCTACAAAGCAATTTCCAGATCAGCCAGAGCTGTTATATAGAGAAACCTTATCTTGAAAAACCAATAGCCGGGCAGTGGTGGCACATGCCTTTAGTCCCAGCACTTAGGAGGCAGAGGCAGGCAGATTTCTGAGTTTGAGGCCAGCCTGGTCTACAGAGTGAGTTCCAGGACAGCCAGGGCTACACAAAGAAATCCTGTCTTGAAAAACCAAAAAAGAAAGAAAGAAAGAAAGAAAGAAAGAAAGAAAGAAAGAAAGAAAGAAAGAAAGAAAGAAAGAAAGAAAGAAAGAAAGAAAGAAAGAAAGAAGAAAGAAAGAATGGAAGGAAGGAAGGAAGGAAGGAAGGAAGGAAGGAAGGAAGGAAGAAAGAAAGAAAGAAAGACCAATAAATAGTGCTGGAGAGAGATGCCTCAGTGGTTAAGAGCACCGACTGCTCTTCCAGAGGTCCTGAGTTCAATTCCCAGCACCCACATGGTTGCTTCACAACCATCCGTAATGGGATCCGATGCCCTCTTCTGGTGTGTCTAAAGGCAGCTATAGTGTACTCATATACATAAAACAAATAAATAAATCTTTTAAAAAAGAGAGAAATTGTTATAGGATTATTCCCTAATAAATAAATAAATAAATTTAATTATGGTTTTGATCAGGTACAACAGCACAGGAATGTATTCCCATCCCTTGGGAATGTTGAATCAGGAGGATCAGAAGTTCAAGACTAACCTCAGCTACACAGTGACTTCCAGGCCAGCTTGGGCTACATAAGGCTACATCAAAATGAGTGAATAAATGAGTGAATAAATCGGGCTGGAGAGATGGCTCAGTGGTTAAGGGCACCGACTGCTCTTCCAAAGGTCATGAGTTCAAATCCCAGCAACCATATGGTGGCTCACAGCCATCTCTAACAAGATCTGAGGCCCTCTTCTGGGGTGTCTGAAGACAGCTACAGTGTACTTACATATAATAAAGAAATAAAAAAAAATTAAAAAAGGATGGAGTCTTTTAAAAGATTACTCAAAAAATGAGTGAATAAATCAATAGAGATGTATGCAGTGTGGACTCTAAAATTTTGGTTTCTTAAAAAAAAAAACCACAGAAATATTATATAAGACTATGTCTTCCTTTTCTTTTCTTCCTCCCTCCCTCCCTCCCTCCCTCCCTCCCTCCCTCCCTCCCTCCCTCCCTCCCTCCCTTCCTTCCTTCCTTCCTTCCTTCCTCTCTTCTTTTTTTAATAGCATTGGTTTACTTTTCCATGGTGAAGCCAGTGACACCAATAACTTTGAGAACAGCCTGGACCCTGGGGCTCATTTCTCCACCTATTCCTGATGGTATGATTTGCTTTCTAGCCTTACATAGTAAGGCTCCGTCAAGGTTGAACCAGGTTGATTTACTGGCTCTTTGAAAGCTGTCACTCTCAAGCTTGCTCCAAAAAAAGTGATGCTGACGAAAGGTTCGCAAATGCTCTCGGAGCAAGTTTGATGGAGTCGTTATGCTGGAGAGCACCTATGAATTCAAACCATTCACAAGGCGCTGCTTGAGATCTTTCTCCATGGACAGGAATGATGATATCCTAAAAGCGACTTGCGGTAGAGCAATTGTTCCATCCATGTACTGCTCCAAATATTGTTTGATAAGCACGTATGTAGTCATTTGAGCATACGCTGCTACCATCCAAATCTGCTCCATGATCTCCTTTCCAGGGGACCAGAATTTAATTGATAAGAATCCAAACAGCAAGGACAGGGCTGGGAGTTGAGCCAGTCAACAGGAGCACTTGGTGGGTCGATGCGTCGCAGCTTCAGCATGGCCAGATTTTCCCAAGGTGACCCTGAGGGTCTTTACTCTGCGTTTGCTCCGACCCACTTCAAGTCTTCTCAGACAATCCAGGAGTGTGCAGTCTCAGTCTAATCAGGAGTGTGCAGCAGTGACCAGCTGTGGAAGACACTTCAAGAGATGTGAGAACTTATTCTTTAACACCTTCTTTGAGGAGCACAGATGTCTCATAGGCAGGGCCATCTTTACCCTGCACAGGTGATGTGAAATATGATCGCTCTGAGACTCCAGCCGCTGCAGGGGACTCCCACATCCCTGGGAACAGGTAGCACATAAATAGCAAGCTGCCAGAGGCTGGACGAGCCTTCGCTCTGTGCTCATGGTTTACCATTGACAGTGTGTTGATATCAGTTTCCCTCTAATTGCTGATTCCTGGGTGAGGGTCTTTGCATCTCTAAGATGTTCTCTCTCTCCTTCTCTCCCTCTCTTTGTGTCTCCACTGCTTCTCTCTCATTCCCCTCCCCCTCTCTTCTTCCCCATGGCAACTTCCGTGGCCTCCTTCCTTGGGGTCAGTGAACTCGATTGGGCAAGACTAGCCTCCCAATAAACCTGAGTGTGTGTGTGTGTGTGTGTGTGTGTGTGTGTGTGTGTGTGTGATGTGTATTAATGGCAGAGATAAACCTATCAGAGTCCCTGTCTCAAAAAGAACAAAAAGTTAAAAATTCTTAAAATAAAAATAAAATGGACTGTTAAGATGCCACAGAAAGCTCTTGCCAAGCAAGCCTAATGAGCTGAGTTTGACTCCTGGAAACCATGGTGGATGCTTACTTCAGAAAGTTGTCCTCTGACCTCTATCCACATGTGTACAGGGCCACACACACATGCTGGTGCTCACAGGACTTTAATGTACATCATACAAAACACACACACACATACACAAACACAGATTAATATTAAAACTCTGGCTCTGTTTTTGTAGCAGCAACAGGAGCCTGGTAGTGAGTTCCTAATAGGCCCTAGTAGACCTCTGATTCCCAGAATTCATCTCTAAGCCCCAAGGACTGAGATTCTCATAAAGACCAAGAATTATCGAGGAAAAATAAGTCACAGTGTGGACTTTGGAGTGTTTACTTTTGATTCCTGAAGGGAAGGAAATTCCATTCCAAGAGATTCCTTACCCTTGCAGAAACTGAGGAGACTCTAAGGCGAGGAGATGGGGGTGGGGAGGTGATAAGGGAAGGAAGGGAGGAGTTTTCTTCCTAAGCACAATAGTCAAAGTCTGGGGAAGGCTGGAATTACCAGTCCAGTTGTGTAGCCAGCCTTACGAAACTGCTATGGTTATTTCTATCTGACTCTAAGTTTTTCTTGCTTCACACACGTGTTTTCCTACTTAGGAAGAGAGAGAAAGTTACTGAAAGAGAAAGAGAGCTCTCAGGGCTCAGGGCTGTTGGCATGGCCGCCTGCAAAGCCAGGTGACTCACTGCTCCATACGACCTGCAACATGTTTGGGGAGGCAGTTGCTTATGGGATGCTGGGCTCTGGAAAAGTGTCAGAGCCGTTTTCTCCGAGGGTTCCACGGTTTTCCTTTTGAAAGACTTGTTGCTGGTGTTGGCTGTGGCCATGCGAGGTAAGTGCGCTGAGCTGTACCCTCGCCCCCTAAACATTCTTTAGATTTCACGGGGATGACCTTGCAGATCCACTCTTGTTAAGAGTTAACTTCTGCCGGGCATAGTTGCTCACCCCCGTAGTCCTAGAACTCCAGAGGCTAAGGTAGAAGGTAAGCATAAGCGAGAAGCCAGCCTAGGCCACACAGTGAGTTCCAGTACAGCCTAGGCTCGGAGCTGCAGTGTAAGATCCTGTTTGGGGGAGGGGAAACGAAAGACAGAACTCTAGTAAGCTAGCTAGAACCTGCCCTTGTGTTGCCACATCATATATATGAGTCAGTCTACACACTCTAAAATGCGGTTATAGAAGTGAGAATCAACTTCTATTCCTTTAAAAAGTAAAACGAAATAAATGAAGAAATGAAATCTAAGAGGTCAGTCCTCCTGGAGCAGAAACAGGATGTGAGCAAACTGAATCACAATACCTTGCTGTCAAAAACATTTTCTATTTAAGATAGCTTATCTGGAAGAAAAAGAAAACAGAAGAGGGGCTGATTGGAACCTGGGTGGTGTCTGGCCAGAAAGGAAGCAGTCCCACAGAGCCTTGGTGGCCTTTGTCACTCTCCCTCCACGTAGTCATGGATGAAGATGACTCAGCTTGTCTGACACCAGCGGCTTATTTTTAGCAGGGACAACAGAGCCAGAAGAAAACCTAAGCCTATTCTCCATTTGCCAGCCAACAGCCTCACACGTCAGAAGCAAGGAAGACATACTCATGTGCCTAGTTCAGTTTAACAAGGGGCAGCAGAGGGACTGCGGCTTCCACCATCTGCCTTTGCTTCTGCAGTTTTCCCAGAGAGCCAGAAACTCTCTGCAGGACAGTAGTTACTTCTTGAGATTTCAGCCTTCTGAGGTTTGTCAGTCAGCACTGAGTGGCCCCAAGCCCAACATTTTACAATGGAGGGACCATCGAAGTTTATGGTCATGTGGGAACCAGTGTCCTGAACTAGCAATGTCAGTTCTGATACACTTCTATTGCTTCAAGTTCCCAAGGCAAAGGCCCAGCTCAGCAGTAAAAGTGCGCAACACACTGGGCACAGTGGCAGGCAGTTGGCAGATGCACTTAATTCCAGCACTCAGGAAGCAGAGACGAGTGAATCTCTGGAAGTTTGAGGCCAGCCTGGTGTACATACCAAGTTCCAAACCAGCAGGGCTATACATAGAGAGAAACCCTGACACACTTACAAAAAAAAAAAAAATGCTTATCAGACAAACCTGATGACCTGAGTTTAATATCCTCCCTCTCACGAGTGCATGTATGAGCACACATGTGTGTGCACATACACCTACACACCCACACACTAAACTTTCAAGTTCCTGTTTTAATATATGTGCTGCCAAAGCGAACGCTACTTTCAAGTTCCTAAGTCAAAAACACTATCTCATTGAACATGAGACCACGGGTCTGAACTAGGAGGATTCATCCCTGCAGACATCCCTGCTAGCACAACAAGAATGTTTTATGTAAGGAAAGAACAGGTTTGTCCTGGGGGCACAGGCTTGTAATTGTAGGTGACTGAAGCAGGAGGATCATGACTTTGAGATCAACCTGGACTAAATTATTGAATTCTAAGCCAGCATGAACTATATAAGAAGACTGTGACTTGGGTTGGAGAGATGGCTCAGTGGTTAAGAGCACTGACTGCTCTTCCAGAGGTCCTGAGTTCAATTCCCAGTAACTACATGGTGGCTCACAACCATCTGTAATGAGATCTGATGCCCTCTTCTGGTGTGTCTAAAGACAGCTACAGTGTAGTTATATAATAAATAAATAAGTTTTTTTAAAAAAAATAAATAAATAAAGAAGACTATCTCAAAACAAGCAAAAGAGAGAAAAAGAAAAAAAGAATTGTTTAAAAATGGTCATGGGAGCTTCAGGAATACTGGGGTCTCACACTTCCAACTGTTCAAGAATAGCACAAGGACTGGAGAGATGGCTCAGCAGTTACAAGCGCTGGCTGCTTTTCCAGAAGAGGGGGTTCGGTTCCCAGCATTCAGTTCCAACGTTCACATCTGTAACTCCAGTTCCAGGGGATCTGCTGCTCTCTTCTAGCTCCAGGCATGCACATGGTGTACAGACAGACAGTCATGCAAAACACTCAGTCACAGGAAATAAAAAAAAAGTAATAATAATAAAGGAGCACATTAAGGATGTGGCCCAGATAAAGCAGAAGCAGGCAGATCTCTATGAATTCTAGGTCAGTCTGGTCTACAGTGAGTTCCAGGACAGCCAGGGCTATGCAGAGAAACCCTGTCTCGAAAAAAACAAAATCCAAAAAAACCAAAAAAGAAAAAAAAAAAAGTCGACGTGTTGAGTTTTCACCAGGCGCCAGCCACAAGCCATGGGCTCCCATACTGCAGAACGTTCTGATCACAGCCAGACAAAAGGATGACAAGTCCATCGAGATCAAGGAAAACGAGCAAGAGGTAAAGTCTGATGCTCATTGCAGCTGACACCGTTCTACCCTCATTGTCACAGACAAGGAGGCAGAGACACTAAAGCACACTCTTCCCCCTCGCTTGGCTGTGAAGACGCTGAAATGCAATGGACTTCCTCATTTGACTATACTAAAAATCTTTTTAAAAAAAGTCTCATTCCATAAATCTGTTAGAATTCTAAGGATGGCAAAATTTGTTCTTCAAGCTATCCACTTTCCTTTTCTACTCCTTTCTCTATTTTTATTTATTTATATATTTTTATTTTATTTTTTGGGGGAGGTAAGACATAGCTCTGGTTGTCCTTGAATTTACTCTGAAGACCAGGCTGGTCTGAAACTTAGAGACTGCTTGCCTCTGCCTCCCAACACCACCATTACCTGGACTACTTTTCCTAATTTTAACATTTTGTTCCCTTGGGTCCTTATTCACAAAGACTAAATGACTATTTCCAGCCATGAGAGACTACAAATCTCTTCTGGGCTCCCCATAAGACTGAATGACCTATGGCTCCCCCTACCTCTTCTCTTTGTATACCTAACATTCATTGTACTGACTCTAAGTAATTATTAAAGAAAAAAGCAATCTCTACAAGCTTGTTCTTGTTATTAGCTGTTATGTAGTCTCAGGCACAGGCATACTCAGAAAGAACTTCTTGATTTGCTAACTGTATGAATGGTTACAATAATGCATTTGATACTGCCTGTGGTTACACATGCTTATAATCTCAGCATTTTAGAGGTGGAGCCAAGAGGATTGACATAAAGTTTAAGGCTAACCTCATCTACATAGTAAATTTTGGACTAGCCTGGGCTAGATATTGAGTGTGTGAGTATGTGTCACATACACAAAGCAATTGTGCTACTTGCTTATAATTCCACCTGGGACACAATCCAAGTACCCAACCATCAAAGACTGTATAGAGAGGTCCTATCACAATAACCCAAACCACAAACAAATAAACCTAGAAGCAAACAAGCAAAAATAATAAAGGCCAGCTCTGGTACCATGTCTAGAATCCTACTAGTTAGAAAATGGAAGCAGGACCGGGTGGTGGTGGGCACACCTGTAATCTCAGCACTCTGGGAGCCAGAGGCAGGCAGATTTCTGAGGCCAGCCTGGTCTACAGAGTGAGTTCCAAGACAGCCAGGGCTATACAGAGAAACCCTGTCTTGAGAAAAAAAAAATCCAACCCCCCCCCCCCAAAAGAAAATGGAAGCAGGAGGATCAGGAGACCAGACTCAGATACACATTGAATTTGAGGACAGCCTGGGCTTCATAGACACTGTACTGGCTAGTTCCGTGTGTCAACTTAACACAGGCTGGAGTTATCACAGAGAAAGGAGTTTCAGTTAGGGAAGTGCCTCCATGAGATCCAGCTGTGGGGCATTTTCTCAATTAGTGATCAAGAGGGGAGGGCCTCTTATGGGTACTGCCATCTCTGGGCTGGTGGTCTTGGTTTCTATAAGAGAGCAGGCTGAGCAAGCCAGTAAGAAACATCCTTCCATGGCCTCTGCATCAACTCCTGCTCCCTGACCTGCTTAAGTTCCAGTCCTGACCTCCTTTGGTGATAAACAGCAATGTCGAACTGTAAACTGAATAAACCCTTTCCTCTCCAACTTGCTTCTTGGTCATGATGTTTGTGAAGGAATACCAGAACCACTAAAGCAAACTTTTGTGTTACTGGGACTATTGATGCTGGTTAGCTGGACTAAGACAAATTGGTACCAGCATAGTGGGGTATTCCTGTGACAACCAGACCATGTTTTGGGGAGGATTGTGGAAGGACTTTGGAACTTTGGGCTAGATGATCCATTCCATGTTAAGAGATCTGTGGAATGTTCTGTAGGAGTTTGGAAGATAATGTTGAGAACAATGCAGAAAACAATGGAGGCCTGGATTGTGAAATTTCAGAGGAAAAATTTAAGACTCTTATCAGTGCTGTTGCTGTTTTGATTGTGAAGATTCTGTGGTTTTGGTTAGCTGGGGCTGAAGAATCAGCTGTGATTATCAAGATACCAGAACCACTAAAGCAAACTTTTGTGTTACTGGGACTATTGATGCTGGTTAGCTGGAGCTAAGAAATTAGTGGTGATTAAGAAGAGACCAGCATCACTGAGGTGAAATCTTCTGGGAAGTATTTTCTGAGAGCACAGAGGTTGTGTTCCAGAGATAGCCACAGTTGTATTTTATGCTATGGTTGGACTTGGTACTGTGTAAGAGTCACCCAGGCAGTACTGGTTTTGAAGGTATGAAGGGGTCATGAAGAGCAGCTGAGGCTCGGCACTGTGAGAGGCCATGGAAGGCTATTGGTGAAGGTGCAGCCTCAGTTGCAATTGATGGTCCAGGACTTAAGGGGTCATGCCTAGGAATTGAGGCTTGGCACCATGAAAATAGCCTATGAGAGGCTATTGGTGAAGCCTAGTAACAGCGGAAGACAGCAGTGTTTTGGAGATGCCAGTACCATAAGATGACCACCAAGAACAGCAGCAACAGTAGAGTACAGGCAGCTGGATCCTAGAAGACAGGTGTGTGCTACAAAGGGCAGAGCTGGAGAAGTGACCAAAGCCCTTGGAGGAGCCTGGAAGATCATGAGTTGGATCCCAGACATTGAACCATTGGAGTTTGAGTTTTGCTTTTGATTATGACTGTGCCCTCTTATGTTTCCCTTTGAAGGAAGAAAGTGTTTTAGTGGAGCCCACAGTTAAAAGACTTTGAATTTTTAAAAGACATTGACATTGTAAAGGGATTGAACTCTTAATATGTAAAGACTGTGGAACTTTTAAAGTTATTTAGATCTTGGGAATGAATAAGAAAGTAAGTGGTGAGGCTTAATAGTGATGTGTTTCTGTGTCAAGTTGACAAAGGATCAATTGTACTGGCTGGTTTTGTGTGTCAACTTGACACAGGCTAGAGTTATCACAGAGAAAGGAGTTTCAGTTGGGGAAGTGCCTCCATGAGATCCAGCTGTAGGGCATTTTCTCAATTAATGATCAAGGGGGGAGGGCCCCTTGTGGGTGGTACCATCTCTGGGCTGGTAGTCTTGGGTTCTATAAGAGAGCAAGCTGAGCAAGCCAGTAAGAAACATCCCTCCATGGACTCTGCATCAGCTCCTGCTTCCTGACCTGCTTGAGTTCCAGTCCTGACTTCCTTTGGTGATGAACAGCTGTGTGGAAGTGTAAGCTGAATAAACCCTTTCCTCCCCAACTTGCTTCTTGGTCATGATGTTTGTGTTGGAACAGAAACCCTGACTAAGACAGACACTATATCAACAAAGCAAAACATAAACAAAAAACCAAAACAAAACACTGGGAGCTAAGGATGTACTTAGTGGTGGAGTGCCCATCTAGCATCTATCAGCCTTAGGTTTCCCCAGTAATGCAAAATAATAAAATGTTTGTCAGATCAGAAAGTGTATGTTCTATGAATGAGTCATCCCCATTCCTACCAGCGAACATTAGGTCAGTTTCCCAGAGATCTTTGGGTTTTTTGTTTGTTTGTTTTTTGTGTGCTTTTCCCCCAACATACTATTTCTATTGATTATTTGGTAATTTCACATAATGCACCCTGATCATATTCACTTCCCACTCCTCCCTGGCCCATCCCCCACCCTCATGATGTCCTCCCCCACAAAAAAAGAAGAAAGAAAAAATAGAACAACCCCCACCCCAACAAGTCCAATATGTGTTGCCCATATATTGACGAAAGCATAGTCAAACTCCCAGTGGCTAGCCCTTAAAACGGAATCCTTTCCTACCGGCACACCCACCAGAAGCCAACGATTGTAGAGAGCTAAACATTAGCATCCCTTATTGAAAGTTTTAAGAGTTCTCTTCAACAGCATCAAGTCTATGCTGTTACTCTTTTGGGGTGTGGGTAGGGGGTTGTCATAGAAGCCTTCCATGTCCCTCTTTCTCAACTGTGAGTCTGCAGTCATCCATACCACTGCAAAAGGAGCTTCCTTGCCCTTTACAGCCAGTGGGAGCACAGATCATGGACTTCCACGTGTTTTCTCGCAACAACATGGACAAGGAACCTCCCTCTGCTGCAGCATGGGCCACAGACACCCACAGGGTCCCTGGTGGCAGTCTGGCCAGGCCATGGACACCAACAAGGCTTCAGGTGGCTGCACAGATTGAAGACATCCATGGTGGTGTTGGTGGTAAAATAAACAAACGTCAACATAGCCTTCTGTGGAATCACAGACCACAGACATCAACACGGTCTCCACCTGCAGCTCAGACCTCAAAATGGGCTCAGACAACAGGTCAGACCATGGACATCAATAGTATCCTTTAGCTGCAGCATGGACCACGGACACTCTCATGGTCCTCAGTGGCGGCGGCGGCCACAAGCATCAGCATGGTTTCAGATGGCAGCACAGAGCATGGGCATCCAAATGGCCTTCAGCGGTAACACAGGCCATGGACATCAGCACAGACCCCAGCTACAGGAGGACCATAGACCCCAATATGGTGTCAGTACAGTCCATGCACACCAACGTGGCCTTCCTGGCCTCTGCTGGACCACGGTTGATAACGTAGCCTCCCGCTGTAGCACAGGCCTGGGACACTGATGTGGCCTCCAGCACCAGTCCAGACCACAGGCATCCACATAAACCTCAGGCTTCAACATGGCGTAGGGCAACAGCATGGACTAGAAATACCAACATGGCCTCCAGGGACAGCACGGATCATGGAGGTCTAACGAGGAGTTCCAGTCCAGAAAATGAACTCTTCCTCATCTTGGACATCCTGCCGTTGCTCAGAGCCAGGGTAACCATGCAGCTGGGCAGTGTTATTTGGGGGAAGGAGGGGTGGTGGTGGTGAGTCTTCTCAAGTTTCAGGCTGCTGTACACCACCCTGCCGACACTACTCAGCAATGACGCATCCTCCCGTCCACTGCAGCCTTCTCTCATGCCTGTCACTGTCATCAAGTCTTTAGTCCCCCCCCCCACTGCGCATGCACAGCTCCACTCCTCCATCCCCCCCACCTCTCCATTGCATTGTGTCAACTGCAGTGTGTCGCACTGTCTGTATTTTTGCCCAAACACCTTTACATGCAAATATTCATTGCAACAAGTTGTTGGTCTAGTTCAAGGTTTCTGATTTCTGACACAACATTAAGACTCTTCTGGACCACCATTAAGACTCGTTTTGGATATCCTGGCCAGAGTCAGAGTGGCCCTGTGAACCCGGGGCAGGTTCTGTGCCTGCTCCAGGTTGCTGCACGCCTCCCCACCCTCGATGCCCGTCGCCCTGAGACTTGCCAGGTTTGACCGTTATGCTTGGAGCCTGCAGGCAGCACCACCACCCCTTGCTCTCCATCTTTTAGCAGAGCCAGAAGCCCAGGCCACAGCTGCAGGAGCACCATGCTGGGGACTGGCTGGCAGGCCTAGGACTGGCCCTCTTCAATAATGGCATCGCGTTCTGCAGGATCCGGTTCTTCCACATGCTCCTGAAGCTTGTAGATAGAGCAGATTTGCAGTGGAGTGACTCAAAGTACTGGATCTGGCCCCGGATGGCAGCTGACTTGGTCCCCTCAGGCCCAGTCAGGCCTTCCAGGCCACGTCCCCAGCGAGGTCTCTGTAATCTACTGTTTCTATAACTATGTCCAGGAATGTGAGAAGGACCCAACTCCCAGAGTACTGCAACCTGTTTTCATGTCTTCGGTGCTTCCCATGTCTCTCTTTCCTCACTCCCTTCTCAGGAAAGAACAGTCTTTCTGGGTGGTGGTGGCACACACCTTTAATCCCAGCACTAGAGAGGCAGAGGCAGGCGGATTTCTGAGTATGAGGCCAGCCTGGTCTACCGAGTGAGTTCCAGGACAGCCAGGGCTATACAGAGAAACCCTGTCTCGAAAAAAACATAAAAAGAAAGAGAGAGAGAGAGAGAGAGAGAGAGAGAGAGAAAGAGAGAGAGAGAGAGAGAGAGAGAAAGGAAGAATAGCCTTGCTCTTCCCAACTCCTCCAAACACAGGAAGTCAGGAGGCTCTCAGCTGAGTAGCTCCTGGAAAACCAGATGTGAAAGGAAGCATGGGGAGAAAGAGTCAGAAAACACCGCTGGTGTGGGGCATGCACATGGGGAAGGGCCCAAAGCATGGGGGATGAAGGAGGGTGGACACAGAAAGGGGGCAGAGCAATGACCAGTGGCTTTAGAGGGAGAAGGTTAACGTTTAATGTGTAGAAGTGGATGGTTTGCAACTAGCCTCTGTATGATATAATATGAGAATGCTGGACAGCCATGTCCATCTCCCAGAAGGCCATGGGTTGCAGTATTTCTTACTTCCCTCACTTTAACAGGAGCACTTGACTTGCTCCTGTTGGTTGACTTGGTTGATGGGCTGGAAAGAATTGATGAGTGTCACCTCCAGGCCAAATCGATCAGAACTACCCTGTGACTTGTTTTCTCTCCCCTGCTGTAGCCCACTGTTTCTTGTACTGATACACTGAAGCCATATATTGGAATAGCTGGGCTCCCAGGGTCGCTGTCGGGAGAGAGGTGCTGTCCCTGAAGCCGGCTCAAGATGAGTGAAAGAGTTTGGTTTTATTTAGTCACAGACACTGGGAATTCTGTTTTGTTGTTGCTACATAACCTCACATAACCTGACAAATACAAGAGGTACAATAATGTTATGGGTTTCCAGAATAGACCACATGCCATTGAGCCTCCACACTAGACAGGTGAAGAAGAGGAAGAGTTAAACCACTCTAGAATTGCCCTCGGGGAAGCCAAAAATTTACAGAGACTCCAGTGGGCATCCCAGAGAGCTAAACCACAAGAAAGGAAATGAATATCAAATCACTACCACACATGTCCAGCCTCTTCATCCAGATAATTCTTTTCCCCACAGAGAGTCTTAGCCTGAAAAGACAATACCAAGGCCAGGGCAAGCATAGAGACTGGTACAAGCCAAGAGCTTATAGGTTTGCTAAAGGCTGTATTGAATCTATGCTTAGAAAATGGTAATAAGGTTGTGTGCTGATGTACACCTGTAATCACAGCAATGGGGAAACTGAGGCAGGAGGATCATTGTTCAAGGTCAGCCTGAGCTATATAATGAATTCAAGGCCAGCCAGGAATACCTGAGACCCTGCCTCTATTACCCACCCACCTCTAATCTCTCTGTCTCTGTCTCTCTCTCTTCTCTCTCTCTCTCTCTCTCTCTCTCTCTCTCACACACACACACACACACACACACACACACACATACACACACACACATGCACACAATCTTTCTGGAAAAGACCAGACACTTGAGATCTGGCGAAATTATTTAACCTTCATACATCTTATTTTTTTCTCTCTTTCTCTCTCTTTGGTTTTTTGGATTTTGTTTTTTTTTTGTTTGTTTGGTTTTTTGTTTGTTTGTTTGTTTGTTTTTCGAGACAGGGTTTCTCTGTATAGCCCTGGCTGTCCTGGAACTCATTCTGTAGACCAGGCTGGCCTCGAACTCAGAAATCCTCCTGCCTCTGCCTCCCAGAGTTCTGGGATTACAGGTGTGTGCAGCCACCGCCCGGCTACTTTCTCTCTTTGTAAAAACAGGATTAAGAGTAGTGTCTACATGCCAGGCGTGGTGGTACAAGTACGTAATACCAGTACTCCGGTGGGAGGGTTACTGTGAGTTCTAGGCTAGCAAGGGTCTCCTAGCAAGACTGTCTCAAATATCCCAAACAGGCCCCAAAAGGACTCTTACAAAGATCTCAGTACTCTAGAGGCTAAGAGAGAAGGATTGTTGTGAGTTCAAGGTCAGATTTGGCTACAAACCTAGTAACAAGTCATCCAAGGTTAAGAAAGAAAGGAAAGGTAGGGCAGTGGTGGCATATGCCTTTAATCCCAGCACTCGGGAGGCAGAGGCAGGTGGATTTCTGAGTTCGAGGCCAGTCTGGTCTACAGAGCGAGTTCCAGGACAGCCAGGGCTACACAGAGAAACAGCCCTGTCTCGGGAAAATAAAATAAAATAAAAAAGAAAGAAAGAAAAGAAAGGAAGGGAGGAAGGAAGGAAGGAAATCCTTTCTTCCTATGGTGGTTGCAGTAGACTATTTGATAAACAGTCCTTGTCCTTACTTCTTTCTCTAATCAGCAAGTACTGCAGATTCTCCCCAAAGTCCTCTGCCTCACTCTTTCAGGAGAGACTGGGGGGTGGGGGGTGATGAGGGAGGAAAGGCAGGTGGACCAGGGTCTCTTCTGAAGCCAGGCAGTCGCTTCCCTGGAAGCTCCTGCTGTTTGATTTGTAGTTTGACCCTGGAGTCAAAGGTAGGCAGGTTCCTTCTTTATTCTTGATTACTGGCATCAAACGCTCCCCAGGGGCTCATTCTCAATTAGTTTTATAAACGTCCTGTCTTCGCCCTGCCTCCCGGAGCACTCTCCTCGTGCATGGTTATAATATATGAGCTGCTCTGATTCTTTAAATCATTAATAACCAGACCTCCGTGGCCTGGATCAATTCCATTCTCAGTGCAGTGTTACAGCTGGCGGAATTGTTTGCCCTGAATTGCATTTAAGAACAATCATGCCATCTTCTCATTGTCCTATTTTGACTTATTGGCACGCCACAGTGACCTTCTCTAGACGTGAGTCCCAGGAATGGAACCTTGTGTAACACACAAGAGGTTAAGGGCCCAGGATCCGGCAGTGCAGGGAAGGGTCCTTCCTCTTCCAGGTAATGAATGTGACCCAGTAATTCTTCCCTCCTGAGCCACACCACAGGAGGTTTCAGGTTTCCTCACCTGGAAGGCAAGAACGACCATTTCTGCTGTTGCTGTCCCCGTCTTTGCAGTGCTGGTGATGGAGCTCCAGGCATCATCCCACATGCTCTGACAGTGTGCTCCCAACGAGCCACACTGTGATAAGTAGGCCGTGCAGTAGTGTGATTAAATTAGCTAATACAAGGAGAGTGGATAGACAGGCGTCACAATGCATACAGGTAACCCAGCACCTAGGAGGTGGGCAAAGAACAGGGAAGGGTGTGAGACCAGTCTCGGCTCAAAGTAAGCTTGAGACCCTGTCTCAAAAACAAACACAAAACAAACTAAAAAACAAAAGATTTTGTGTTTGGCATGATACAACTTTGATAAATACAGGCTAAGCCAGATGTGGTAGCAAGAGCTGGTAATTCCAGCACTAAGAAGGCTGAAGCAGAAAGATCGATCACCTTGAGGTTGAGGTTAGCCTGGGCTACAAAGCCTCAAAATACAAAAATACCATTTCCCTCACAACAAGATGAATGGTAATTAGCATGTCCCCCTACTTTTTTATATTAAAAATATCTACTTTATTTTTTTAAATTTATTTATTCACTTTACAACCAGATTGCTATCCCCTTCCGGTCACCCCTCACTCAATCGCTCCTCCCATTCCTTCTCCTCTTCTCTGAAAGGGTGGAGGCCACCCTCCCATTCCCCCCCCCCCTGCCCCTGCCCTGGGCATCTCTTTTCTTTCTTTTATTTTTTTAATTTAGTGATATATTTATTTACATTTCAAATGATTTCCCCTTTGAGACAAGGTCCTACTAATCTTGATTCATTGCCCCGCCTATCTATGATCTATGAGTAACGAGGGATTACAGCGGTAGGTAGAGAAGGGTTTTGTCGTAGAGATGAGGGAGAGTTCAGCCAGAGGCATCTGGGAGGGTCCAGACTGAACATGACTAACAGAACAGACAGAGTCATGAGAGAACAGAGAGAGATGGGGAGAGCAAAAGAGGAAGAGAAGAGAAGTAAAAGGAGAGGGGCCTGGGAACAAGAAATCAAGAGAACCTGGTGGAGCGGAGAGCCGAGAGGGCGTGGCCAAAATAGCTGGTTTATACAGGAGCTGCAGGGAAGGGAAACCCAGCCTCTGTTACCTGGAGAGGCCCCGGGGTAGGGGTTAGGGTAAGAAGTGCAGGGAGGAACCGAGGGTATTGAGTGAGCCTAATCCTTTTTTTTTTTTTTTTTTTTTTTTTTTTTGGTTTTGGGATTTGGTTTTTTCGAGACAGGGTTTCTCTGTATAGCCCTGGCTGTCCTGGAACTCACTCTGTAGACCAGGCTGGCCTTGAACTCAGAAATCCACCTGCCTCTGCCTCCCAGAGTGCTGGGATTACTGGCGTGCGCCACCACCACCCGGCAAGTGAACCTAATCTTTAGAGCAACCTTGACCTCAAGGCAGTCCTCCTTCCGAGTAGAGAGATTCCTGCTATCATCCCTTTTAAAATACTTTCAATGTCCTATAGATCGCTTTAGGTAGATAATTCCAAAATGTCTGTCCTCGGGCCTAGCATCTTTTCTAAACTCTCTTTAATTGCTAAAATATCAATCTCTGTCTGTCTGTCTTTCTCTGAGTGTGTGTGCGAGCGCCTGTAAAGGGCAGAGCGAACATTGGTTTCTCACCAAACCTGGAGCTAGACAGGTGGCCAAAAAGCTTCAGAGATTCTTCTGTTTCTGTTCTCCACAGCTTTAGTGTTACAGACATGTGCTCAACCGTGTCTACTTTCTTTTCTTCCTTCCTTCTTTTCTTCTTCCCTCCCTCTCTCCTTCCCTCCCTCCTTCCTTCCTTCCTTTTTTTTTTTTTTTTTTTTTTTTTTGCTATTGTTGTTGCTTTTTCTTGTGCGCAGGTGCTCTTACCCATGGAGACTTCTGTCCAGCCCCATGGCTGAACATTTTCTACCTCAGTCCTCCACTGGTGACGTCACCCTAGACTAGACCACGGTGCTCTAGCCAGCTTCTCTGTGCCTCCCATTCCCTTTACTATCGTATTGTCAGTTCACAAGGCTGATATTTGTGTATCAAACAGCCTGTTAAACCTTCCTCCATTACTTTATATAGTTCCGTACAACAACCTAATGACCTATGGTCTATTATCCTCATTTAGCAACTCTAGAAATTGATGCTTAGAAATGTTGAGTAACTCGTCCAAGGCCACATTTCTAAAGCGGCGAGAGAACCATAAGCCACACCTACATGTTTTGAAAACACACCCATGCTCTTAAACACTGTCATTACCTTAAGTGCCCATATCTAAGACTCTGTTCTAATCTTGTCATTGTAACCTAGGAATCCTTCAAAAACGCGTTCCTCGATTGTATAATTCAGAAGTTACGACATGTCACACTTTGATTATTGATGGTACTCCCCGGCAAGTTCATTCCTTCGCTGGCATTAAAGCCGACTTCTTTGGGATTTTGATGTACACTGCAGACCAGCTGAGATATCAGCTTCATGGACTGAATAGCTAGGACTTTCTGTTGGTAGACAGAACCTGGACTAGCTTGAACAAGACTGTAAGCCTGTAAGCCACTCTAATAAATCCCCCCTCTCTCTATGTCTCTGTCTGTCTATCTATCTATCTATCTATCTATCTATCTATCTATCTATCTATCCATCTATCTACATTTATACATTTATTCTGTAAATTCTGTTCCTCTAGAGCGGGGGTTTGTTGCAAGATATTTTCTATCCATTCACATTGAGGTAGTGAGAGGCCAGTGATTGGAGGGGAGAGAGGAGGAGCTCTCAAAACAGGAGGGAGAGAGGTTCAGAGCAGAGCAGGGAGGGAGACGCAATATCCAGATGGCTTCAGATGTATTTCGGTGTTTTGGAGAAGTTAGAAGTATTGGAATAAGAGTTTATCATTGTAAATTGGCATTATGAAATTAGGAGTTTCTTATACATAATTATATTTGGTTAACTTTTCGAGTTTAAGAGTCATGCTTTACCAGGTACTTGGAAGGACTGGGTGCTGGGCAGAAGCGTGGGACTCCCACTGTTTACAGAGTCTATGGTGGAGAGGAAACACAGCTGGGATGCTGTGATAGATAGCTAGGAAAGATTGACTCAGCGGTGACAGAGAGAGTCCCCCTGAGCTGGACCCACAGGGACTTGGTGCAGAGGCCTGGCAGGGTGGTGGTACATTTTATTAATTATTTACCATTACAATGGCTCTCAACCTTCCAAGTGCTAGGACCCTTAAATACAGTTCTTCATGTTGTAGTGACCCCCAGACATAATATTATTTTGTTCCTACTTCATAACTGTAACTTTGCTACTGTTACAAATTGTACTGTAACTATCTGATCCACGACATCCCCCCAAGAGTTTCCAACCCCTAGGTTGAGAAGCAGCGCTGCTCTAGAGAACCCTAACTATAGACACTTAGGGTGACATATACCTGTAATTCTAGCAACTTGGGAGTCTGAAGGAGGTTTGTAAGCTTTGGGCTACAGAGTAAGTTCTAGGCTAGCCTGGGTGATGTTAGTGAGACCCTGTCTCAAAAGTAAAAACAAACAAACAAACAAACAAAAACAGAAAAGCAAAAAGGGGTCAGGGGACAGAGTGCAGTGGAAAGTGCTTGCCTAGCATGCATGAAGCCTTGGGTTTGATTTCTAGTAACACGAAAGCACAAAACAAAACAGTAAGAAGAGTTATGTAGGAAGGCAGTATGTACAGGAGGAAAGGCAGACCAGTTGTGTGGTCTGCCAGCAGAGACGGTGAAGTCCATGCTGGGCGTTTCAAGTCAGTCTGAAACCCCCGACTAAGGCTCCTGGACAGGAGACAGGTTAACAAGCCAAAGATGGCTAGTCTTTGTTGTCAACATCTGGAATCAACTAAAACTGGAGCAGGTGGCCAAGCTTGTGGAGATTGTCTTGATTGGATTGCTGGAGGCAGGAAGATGCCCAAATCTGACAGGTCATACTTTGATTATTGGTGATGCCAGTACCCCATATACAAAGACATGGGAGAAGGAAGTGTTTTGCTTTTTCCCTGCCAACTTTTTCTCTCGATGGCCAATTCATTCATCCTGCTGCAGAGGCATTCCCTTGCTGGTATGAGAACCTACTTCTTCAGATTCCAACACAGATGGAAGACCAGCTGAGACATCCGGCCTCTTGGACTGAACAACTACCAAGTTCCTGGCCCTTGTGTCAGGAGACAGTGGTAGTTGCAGTAGGTGGGCCAGAGCCTGTCAGGCACTCTAATAAATCATATGTATACATTCTATATATATTCATTCTGTCAGTTCTGTTCCTTCAGAGAACCCTGACTAATATCATGGCCATAAATCTTTCTTGTAAGTTTAAATTCTTAGAGCATTCCTACCAGGGGAAGCCCGGGTGGGTTGTGCAGGGCTAGGAAGGAAGGAGAGGGACAAGTTATATAATTAGCATGTTTCCAGGAAGCCAGCCAGCGAAACCTTCCTGTTCTTATCCTCTTTCCTTAGTGTCTGCCCAGTGAGTCTCCCAACTTCTAACAAAGCTTAAAGACTTCAAAAGAACCTGGCTGAAAAACAAAACGAGTCAGTGAGAAGCCAGTAGGTAGAGTCTCTTCTTGCCAAACATTCTGACCTCAGTTTGACCCAGTCTGCACACCGTGGAGGGCGCTCATGGGCTCCTTTAAATCGTCCTCTGATCTCTACATACATACTAAGGTGCCTGTCCACACTAAGTGTATTTAATTTTTTTTTTAACAATTACAAACAAAAACAAATATAAAATAACAGCCACTCCAGCACACACACAGGTAAAGAAAACAAGAGCCCAGTTCTGATAGGGCCTTAAAGAGTCTACCAACCAACAGGTCTGGAAACCTCAAACTCTCAGGCTTCGTGACAGACCCCGACTTTTAGTGAATGCCCGCATGGCCTTTTTGTATACAGATCTTGTAAAAGCACAATTGAAGTGCACCTCAGCCGCTAAGAAGGTGATTTTTATTTTGTTTTCTTTTTTTATTTATTTATTATATACGAGCACACTGTTGCAGTCTTCAGACACACCAGAAGAGGGCATCAGATCCCATTACAGATGGTTGTGAGCCACCACGTGGTTGGTGGGATTTGAACTCAGGACCTCTGGAAGAACAGTCAGTGCTCTTACCAGCTGAACCATCTCTCCAGCCTGTTGTTCTTTTTCGAGACAGTTTCTTATAGATCCTGGTAGCTAAAGAAGACCTTGAACTCCATCCTCCTGCTTCTGGGAATGAGATTACACATATGCTGCACCATCAGGCACAGCCCCTTTCCAAAAATGGAAAAACCCCAGGAAGGTCTCACTGACCTCTTCTTTTTCTCTTGCTCTACATCTTAACCGTTGCCCAGCCCTGGGTTCGATCAGTGTGCAAATATATTCTGAAACTAAGTCCATCTTATTCTTCGGTCAGCACTGTTTGCTAACCATCTTTGTCACTTGGACTACTATTTTAGTCTCAACTAATTTTTTTTCTGCCACTGGCGGAGGGTGATGGGACTCACTGTTGGCCGGGCAGCAGCCTGAGGCACTCTCCTCAGGGACCGCTACTCAAATTCGGCCAGGACATTGCTTATATTACAGGAAAGGTTTTCAAGATGAAACACTGTGTAGAGAAGTTAGAGCGGTTTGTTGTCCTGGTGACTGAGCCCAGAGGCGTTCATCTGCCAGAGCTCTCTACTAAGAAGCTTACCTACATCCTGACTTCTCTGTGTGCTTTCTGTTTTGAAAACAGCGTCTCACACAATTGCCTGGGCTGCCTTCAAGTCATTCTGCAGCACTGCTGCGCCTTGAGCCTGTGTTCCTCTTGTCTCAGCCTGCCAAGTTCCTGGGATCGAAAGGCTGTGCCATCAGACCCACCTTTTGTTGTTGTTGTTGCTGCTGTTTTTGTGGTGGTTGTTCTTGAGACAAAGTAGTGCTTTGAGTGAGAACGGCCCTTAACAGGCTCATATATTTGAAGGCTCCCTTCCCAGAGAAGGTGTGTCATTGGGCTTTGAGGTTTCACAGGCACATGCCATTCCTCTCTCTCTCTCTCTCTCTCTCTCTCTCTCTCTCTCTCTCTCTCTCTCTCTCCTCTTTCTCTCTCTCCCTCTCTCTCCCTCCCTCTCTTCCACTTGCAGATGAGGATGTGAGCTCTCATAGCTGCTCCGGCTTCCCACCTGCCTGCCTGATGCCATGCTCCCACCCTAACCTTCTGCAACAGTGAGCCCCAAATTAAATATTTTCTTTTATATGGCAGCTAAGAAAGACTGTGCATATTAATTTTAGTTACTGTTACTGTGATCAAATAACCTTAAACAACAACAACAAAACAAAACAAAACAAAAAAAAACAGGCAGACAACATGGCGGCGTCCGTGCTAGGCTCGCTGCTGCGGACCTTCCGGCAGGCAGTTCCTCCGTCAGCATCAGGTCAAGTTCGAGGATACTATGTAGACTGGAGAATGTTGCGTGATGTGAAGAGACGAAAAATGGCGTATGACTACGCTGATGAGAGGCTTCGGATCAATTCGCTCAGAAAGAATACCATTTTGCCAAAAGACCTTCAGGAAATGGCTAGTGATGAAATTGCTGCCCTTCCGCGTGATAGCTGTCCTGTTAGAATCAGAAATCGGTGTGTTATGACATCTCGCCCACGTGGTGTTAAGCGTCGCTGGAGACTTAGTCGCATTGTCTTCCGCCACTTAGCTGACCATGGGCTACTTTCTGGAGTCCAGCGAGCAATGTGGTAAAACCGTTTCAGAACCTGCCCAGCTGCCAGGGAGGCCAATCCTGGCAAGAGACTTAAGACCAAAGCCTGGGTCTTCTCAGGAAGGAACTGGTGTGTTTAGTCTATGTGACCCTGAGTTCTAACTTTTAGATTCTAAATAAAGAAATGTGATTATTTGTCACTGAATTGTCTTTTAACTTTAAAGTTAAGAGTGGAATAAAACTATTTTCTGTGAAAAACAACAACAACAACAACAACAACAACAACAACAAAAAACAAAACAAAAGGCAACTTAAAGCCAAGCAGTGGTGGCACATGCTTTTAATCCCAGCACGCAGGAGGCAGAAGCAAGTAGATCTCTGGGTTCAAGACCAGTCTGGTATACATAGTGAGTTCCTGGCTATCCAGGGATAAGGAGGAAATGCTGTAAATTGGAGGCCAGCCTGGGTTACACAGTGAATGAAATACTACATAGAACAACTACTTCCATACAACAACAAGGAAAACAAAAACCCTAAGCTAAGTAAAACAAAAACAAATCAGAAAATCGTCGCCCTTGTTACCTACATGGGCTCTGCTCTTGGTAGTTTTCCCTGTGCTCCTGTGAGCCACATACTTATGATTTCTCAGAGCTCTGTTGCATGTGTGCATTTGAACAACTGCCATTGTACTCAAGATACAGAACTCGGCCAGCAGCACAATACATTTGAGGCCAGCCTGATCTACATGAGGCTGTTTCCAAACAAACGTCAAATAAGCAAAACCAACAATTAAGTAGCTAACTAACCAAACAAATAAAAGCAACAACTGCTTCCTGAAATAGGCCAGGCAAGGTGACTCATACAAGTAGTTCTATCACTCAAGAGATTGAGTTAGCCTGGGCACGGTAGTTTCAATCCCTAACACAGAATTATTTATTCCAGGATTCCCTTATAGTACCTCTTTATGGAGACATATTTATATCTATCCCTAATTCATTCACAATTTCTTGTTATTTAACAATGTTTTATACAGGCTGAAGATATGTGTAGCGTATATACTTAATATTTGTGAGACCCTAGATCTGATCCACCACACCAAAAGAATGTTATACAAGTGAAAGAATACAGTATTTAATTTTTGCTACAATCCAGGTCTTTCTTTCTTTTTTTTTTCAGAGATGAGGGTCTGTGTTTCCAAGGCTGGCCCTCAACTCCTGACCCAAAGTGATTCTTTTGCTTCAGCATCCAGAGTACCCGGGACTACAGATATGTCCCATCATTTTTCTTTTTTTCAGTTTAAGATTGAGCTCAGGGTTCTGTATATGCTCTACTAATGTTCTGTGTCCTCAACAAGCAAGTAAAATTTTTCAGTCAGAATAATTTAAATTCCAATTAAGAATCTAAATCCTATTTCACTTCATCAATAATATTTAGTGTTACTGAAGGGGCTTAAAAAGAGAGAACTGGGCGTTAAGGGAGTGAGGCACGGTGGTGTAGGGGAAGGGGGTGCCCAGGCAGGCCTTTGTCCAAGCACTTCTTCCCCCTGAGGGACCACACACACACAGGCATGGTATAGAATAGAGTTTTTCAGGATAGAGGATGGGAGTTAGTGGTAGAGAAAGGGAGAGAGAGAGAGAGAGAGAGAGAGAGAGAGAGAGAGAGAGAGAGAGAGAGAGAGAGGAGAGAAGCGGAGGCCGGCTATGACCATGTGGAGAGAGGGGGGAGGGGAGGAGAGCCCAAGGGGCAGAGAGGTGAGAGTGGGATGAGAGAGAGCAAAAAAAGAGAGAGGAGGGGCAAGTATCCCCTTTTATAGTGAGCCAGATCTATGGGGCGGGGCATACCTGGCTATTGTCAGGTAGGTGTGGGGTGGAGCTTAGACAGAATACCAACAGTTACCATTACTGGCCCCTCCATTTTTAAAAATTTATTTTTAAAGACAGGCACTATGTAGTCCAAGTTGATTTCAAATTCTATAAGTAACAGAGCATGACCTTGAGCTCCTGGTTTTCCTGCCCTTATCATACCCAGCTTTAAGGTAAGTTCTTGCTGTTGTAGTCCTGGCTGGCCTTAAACTTTTGCCCTCTTGATTCAGCTTCCCAAAGTTGAAAGCAGTTGCTATATTTTACTTTACTACCTTTATAAGTGTACTGATATCTCATCAGGGATTTAATTCCTAGTTCTCTAATGGCTCATGAAGTTAAAAGATTTTTCTGACCTACCTTGGATGTGCTGGGATTACAGGCCTGTGAAACTATACCCAATCTTGGTAACGCTGGGGATTGAACCCAAGGCTCTGTGCATGCTAAGCATAGTTCTACCCACTGAGCTATGACACTAGCCTTTCTTTCCTCCTTTTCCCTGTCATATTCTGCCTGTGAAATATCTATTCTTGTCTCTTGCCTATTTTGTAATTAGACTGTGTGTCTCTGACTCTTGTTTTGTTTTGTTTGAGATAAGCCTTTACTATGTTGTGCTGGCTAGCCTGGAATTCACCATATAGATCAGGCTTGCCCTGAAATCACAGAGCTGTTCAGCCAGTCTTGTGCTCCCAAGGGTTTGTTTCCTGAGAGATGTATTTTATGTCATCCAGATGGCCTATAAGTCTTGATGATCCTGCTTCTGAATGAATAGAAAATACAGTCTAAATCCAGCCTTCTAAGGAGCCCCAAACACTTCACATTCCAGAGCCCACTCTTTGTGCTCTTTGTTAGAAACTAGGTAAAAGGTCACAGTCCAGAGCCCGCCCTTTAAGACCTAGGCAGAAAGGCCTTGAATAGGTGATCCTGGCCTTGTAAGGTAACTGGAAATGAGCTAAGCTTATCTTGCTTCTGTAAACTGCTTATGCCATTACGCTATCCAGGAGTTCACGCAGCTATAGACATCCAAGAAAATAGGAAACTAATTGGTCCACTGAGCGCGGGCTCCAATAATTTAAACTGATTGGCCTAAAGACTATGGAGTGGTACAAATCGATTGGCTCGCATATTGCGGGCTCTCCATGCTAAGAAATGATTGGTTTGTGATTCACGGGCTTTGTTGTAAACTTATAAAAGCTGCCGCAATTCGGCACCCTGCGAGGTTTACGGATGTGGAACCCAGAATTCTGGAATAAAGAAATCCTCATGTTACTGCATCGAGACCGTTTCTTGTGAGTGATTTGGGTGTCACCTTCCGAAGCGTGGGGTGCTGGGGCACCCTCGGTTTTTGGGGGTCTTACACTTCAGTCTTCCCAGTGCAGTGAATCCATCAAGTCAAGGTCCTTCTCACTGACCAACACCCCAGTCCCTCCATTTCATTAAAAACAAAATACCAAAAACAAAAAGCATACAAAAAACATCTGGGCTGGAGAGCTGGACCAGTGGTTGTAGAGGACATACTATTCTTGCAAAGGGCCCAAGTTCTGTTCCCAGCACTCACAGATCACTTGCAGCTGTTTGTAACCCCACCTTCAGAGGAACTGAGCACTTCATACATAGATGGACACGTGTATGCCTAAATAAATAGTAAGAGGCTTGAGAGATATCTCAATGGTGAAGAACACTGTCTGCTCTTCCAGACGTCCTGAGTTCAATTCCCAGCAAACATGGTGGCTCACAACCATCAATAATGGGATCTGATGCCCTCTTCTGGCCTGCAGGTGTACATGCAGATAGAGCCCTCATACTTAAAGAAATCTTAATAAATAAATGAATAAATAATGCTGGATGTGGTTGCTCATGCCTCGGGAGGCAGACCCAGAGGGAATCTTTCCGAGGTCACGACCAGTCTGGTCTACATAGTGAGTTTCAGAAAAGTCAGGGTTACATAATGAGACCCTACATTCAATAATAACAACAAAATAAAACCCTCCGCCTGCGTTTCCTACCATCAGACACTCACTATAATCCTTGGCTCTCGGGTAATAATAGGCTTCCTCCCTTCATGTAGGTCTATTTGATTATCACTTCTGCAGAGGTTTCCCAACCTTATTTTTCCCCCTGCTCTGCTCTTACTTCACAGCAGTATTCTTCACTGTGTATTCACTATCAATTTCCTTTTTATTGTTTGTCTCAATTCTCAACTCTACCAGTAAGCCCCAGCTTCAGCCCTAGGTTCTGGAATAGTGTCTGCTGGGCACATAGTATTCAGTACATTTGTCGCTAGACAGGACGAAGGGGAGGTGGAATGACACGGCTACTGAAGCTTTAGTTGTGACTTCATGCAGTGTGAGCGCCACCTCTCGGGAAGCCAAATTTTCTCGGGAACGGAAGAAGTGAGTCACACGGCGGCAGGGGAGAAACAAAAGATGGCGGCCAGACGGCGAGAAAAAAAAAAAATCCCAAATCCAAAACACCACACCCAGTGTCGGAAGTTAAACGCTGGGAGAGTGCTTCCTAGAATGACATCCTACTCCCCAGAGGAAGCGGGGGCGGCGGTGTACCGCCAAAAGGGCTCCCCTGAATCGGAACTGTACGAACGAAAAGGTTCCGTGCGAGCAGCCGCGGGGAAGCGCGTGAGGCCGGGGCGCGTTTCCGGTGCGGGCAGTCGCAGCCGGAGTTAAAGACTTGTCATCTGGAGGGGTGAGAGGGGTTCGGGTGCTGCGGGGAAAGGAGGCAAGTTGAGGGTCTAGGTGAATGGAGAGGGAGGCGGGCGTTAAATAAAGGGAGCACTCCCCGAGAGGTGTTGCGGGAGACGGCAGGCTGCGCTCAGGTACAGACCTGTCAGCTTGACACGCCACGTGGGCTCGCCTTTGTCCGCGGCCGCAGTTCCTGCCAGGCTGCGCGGCAGGGCTTGTTCTCTTTCCGGTCCGCTGTTGGGCACGGAGTTGGTTCTCCGGCGGTGCTTGCTGAATGAATGACTCTGTGTGTGTGAGTGTGTGTCTGTCTGCCTGTCTGTCTGTCTGTCTGTCTGTCTGTCTAGAGAGATCGGTATGCAGAGGCTTTCATTAGAGGCTGTTTCTGAATAATCAGTGCTTGCGCCACGTTCCTTCAGACATTCTCCATCTAGTCTGAGGGTCCTGTCTTTCTCGAAGGTGCCCTTTGCTCCTATTGCCTGCAAGACCCTGTGGCTTGGTATCAAAGATAGGTTGTACAGGCTTAGATCAGCCATGCAGCTTACAGGTTACAGACCGGGGAGGCGGGAGGAAGACACGAGTCAAAATGATCATTAAAGGTTATTTATTATTATTTGCGTGCTCTTGTTCATGCATGCCTTAGCTCACGTGTGAACACCAGAAGATAGTTTTGTGGAGCGGGTTCGTGGGATCAAACTTATGCTGAGCCATCCAGCTGGCTCAGGCCGTATTCTTAAGGTACACAATTAGAGGTTAACCCAAGTTTAGAAAGACCGAGCCAGGAGCTGGTGTTGCTATCCTCTTAGGTATTGTCTTTCAAGGTGGAGTCTCCTTTCATCTTGTGAGACGGGGTGTTCCCTGGAAATGGAACATTCTGGAATGGATGCTCTTCCTGGGTGATGTCCCATGTTAGGTACTGTGCTGTGGTTCTCTCATAATCCACAGTTCATTGGTTAGTCACAATACTCATTGCTCTTTTCCCATAATACATAGTTTAATAAACGTTAATTGCTATTCTTTTCTTTTCTTTTTTTTTTTTTTCTCTTCAAGACAGGGTTTCTCTGTATAGCCCTGGCTGTCCTGGAACTCACTCTGTAGACCAGGCTGGCCTTGAACTCAGAAATCCGCCTGCCTTTGCCTCCCAGTGTGCTGGGATTACACTTGTGCACCGCCACCGCCCGGCTTATTAATTGCTATTCTTACATAATGAACTTTCAGTTTTTTATCTTATTATTCGCTGACAATTTTCTAAATGTATGTGATATACTTAGTCATTTTACCACCCCCCATACTCTCTCATCTTGTCTGAATTCCTTCCAACAAGTTCCCTACTTTCATGCCTTATATTTTTTTGCTCGTGTGTGTGTGTGTGTGTGTGTGTGTGTGTGTGTGTTTCAATGAGTTTAATTGGAGTTGCTTGCTTGATGGATAGAGGAGTTATTTGTGTAAGCATGGACAGTTTACTCATGGCTACACCACTGAAGAAAATCACACACACACACACACACACACACACACACACCACAACCATTAATTGCTAATAGCTTCCAAGGCAAGGAAGGAGATAAGGCCTTGGGCCTTCTGAGTCCATTCCCAATCTATGATATAGTTATTGTTTGTTTGTTTTTCCACTTTTCCTTTCCTTTCCTTTCTTTCTTTCTTTCTTTCTTTCTTTCTTTCTTTCTTTCTTTCTTTCTTTCTTTCTTTCTTTCTTTCTTTCTTTCTTTCTTCTTCCTTCTTCTTTCTTTCTTTCCTTTTCTTTCTTTCTTTCTTTTCTTTTGTTTTTTTCTTTCTCTCTTTCTTTTTCTTTTTCTTTCTTTCTTTTTCTTTTTCTTTTTCTTTTTTTTTTTTTTGAGTCAGGGTCTTAGTTGCCCAGGCCGGCCTGGCATCTTTTTGTCCTTTCGCCTTAGTCTTCCTAGGGATGGAGTTACTGGCTTGTGTCCTCTGGCTTTTTCTCATCACATCCTAAGATATGTCCCAAGTTGCACAGGGCTGGGAAACATCATTCTTTGTAAAAAACAAAGATGGTTGTCATGACATATTCTCTAAAACTCTTGCTGGCTTTAGTGTCGTAGGTCAGATTGTGTTGTTCCAGACATAACTTTCCCTAGGGAAATCACCCCAGTACAGATTCCCCTAATTACTGAAAATAGTGCTGTCTCCTTGGTGTGTGTAGGTCTTAGTTTTACATCTCTTTCTTTGGTTCCATCATAGTAGAAGCTCAATAGGAGGTCGCTAAATCAACGGAATGGGCATTACAGTTTCTGTTTTTGAGCCCTTCTCCCACTTCAGGATATTAATTCATTGGTGAATGAACTGGTCAGGGATTGGGGTTTTACTAGAGAGATTTAGGGTAGACATAATAGATGAAAGCCAGTTTTATGGGAGTAATCCGCTTGAAAAGGATCATGATGAGAACCTTATAGTCCAGTTTCATTTTCTTGTTTGCCTGTCCGCAGGACCATGGCCAACAGCGAGCGCACCTTCATTGCCATCAAACCTGACGGCGTCCAGCGGGGGCTTGTGGGGGAGATCATCAAGCGATTTGAGCAGAAGGGGTTCCACCTTGTTGGGTTGAAATTTCTGCAGGTGAGTGGGTTTCTCCCTGTTTTGAATCCTTGGAGCATAGTGGAGCATTGCAGGATAACTTGTCTTGTCTCTTGTCTAGACGTCTCTGAGGTAGGGTATCCTGGAGCCTGAAAACCTCTCGTGACTAAGCTGGCTGAATCTTAGAACAAACCAAGTCATTTAGGGCTTTCAAAAATAGCTTCTCTTTCCCCATAACAGCATGAAGTCCCTCATATTACTGCAGAGCTGTAATTTCTGACTCAGCTCTGGGTGTTTTAGATCGCTTGGTCTTCAGCTTGCCTCCTAAGCAGATAATTTTAGAGACCATCCTTCTAACTCCTACACTCCACCCTCGAAGTAGGTTGTCAGGAAGAAAGTCTTTGCTTTACTAATTATTATCTGATAGTGCCTAACATGAGTCAGGAATGGTACACTGGGCTTTGGGGGAGAAGTCTGCAGTTTTGCTTGTGGGGTGCTTCTGACAGAACAGAGAAGAGAAACAATTCTAGCATACCTATGAAATCTGTACATACACATCTGGCACAACTGGCCTGGAACTATTGGCATCCTTCTTTACCATCCTAAGTGCTGCGAGGATGTGCCTGCCACCCACTCAGACAACAGTATTCCAGTAAATACCAAAGATTGACCGACCAAGAACCCTTCCTCAGACAAATCTATGAAATGTGAATTCTAATTCTCAATGCAAATGTATTAGGGGGATAACATTTTTTTCCCATTAAAGTAATACAATTTTAGTTATTTATACATTTTAAAGACTTACTTATTCATTTTAATGTATATGTAAGTACATTGTAGCTGTCTTCAGACACACCAGAAGAGGGCATTAGATCTCTTTATGGATGGTTGTGAACCACCGTGTGGTTGCTGGGATTTGAACTCAGGACCTTTGGAGGAACAGTTAGTGCTCTTAACCGCTGAGCCATCTCTCCAGCCCCTACTTATACATTTTAAATTTGGTTTGCAAATATTGCAAAAAACAATATTGAGTTGTTGTTCTTGTTATTATCATTATTATTATTGTTATTAGTATTAGTATTAGTGTTAGTATTATCATTTTCCTGTCGTTTTTATGTATAGCCCTGGCTAGCTTGGAACCTGCTCTGTAGACCAGGCTGGCCACAAACTCAGAGTTCTGCCTCTGCCTCTGCCTCCAGAGTGTCAGGATTAAAGGGTATACCACCATGCCCAGATGCAGTGTTGGTTTTTAAACAATTTGTATTTAGGAGCTGCAGAGATGAGTCAGCAGTTGAGAGTTTTGGGTGCTCTTCCGGAGGTCCTGAGTTCAATCCTAGTACCCATATAGTGGTTTATGACTATCTATAAAGGGGTCTGATGCCCTCTTCTGACTCGCAGGTGTGCATGCAGCCGAGCTCTCTCTCTCTCTCTCTCTCTCTCTCTCTATATATATATATATATATATATATATATAACATTAAAAATTGTATTAATGTGTATGTATGTACACCTATCTATTGTAACGTGCACCATGTATGTATAGGTGCATGTGACCAGAAAATGGTACCAGAACCCAGGAACTGATGTTATAAGTTGTTGTGAGACACTCGCTATGGGTGCTGGGAACCATACGCAGGACCTATGCAAGAGCAGCCCCCTGAGCCATGTCTCCAGCCACTGGTTTCGTGACTTGATTTTTTGGTATAAGAAGTAGACTACTGTTAATGCTAAGGGAGAACATGGTGGGATAATGAGAGTCAGATGTTGGCTTGCATAGTAAATTAGATCCTGGAGGTGCAATGAAGTGATCCGGTCATTCGTCAAGCACAGTAGTACACGTTTTGTTCTCCATCTCTCACGACAGCTCCGAGAGGTACTTATTTCTGTCCTCACAGTTGCTAGGAGGATACCGAGGCTTAAGGAGGTCAGATGATGCGTCTGGTAATATAGACAGTGAAATGACTGGCACTGTAACTTGAGTCTCCCTGGCCCATAAGAACATTTTCCTCTCTTACCATCAGTTTCTGTTGAGGATATGGGTTTGGTGAAGTAATGGAAGAAGAGATATTGGCCATGTCTCTAAAGGGCTATTCCATCAGCAATGGACTTGAGAAACAAAGGGAAGGCTGAGCTTTTCCACCCCAATAAAGCATGCTCAGTTTTGTAGGCTGAAGGTTATTGGGACCAGTTAACAGAATCAAGTGTCACGGGGAGGAAAGTCAAGTCTGCGTGTGTTAGCTGGTTCTTCTGCCCGCCCTCCTGTGGAGCAGGCAGGCTCAGACTGCATCCCTGTTTTGTGCAGGCTTGATGAAGGATAGGATAGCATGTGCTTTTGAGGCCCATGTTTGTCTGCCCGGCCCTGGGAATGCAAGTGCAGTGCTACGCTCAGCTGGGTGGATTCAACTCTAAGTAATTTTATTCTGCTGCATTAGGAATTCAGACATGCTTTGTGGCTGTCACTCCTCCCCTCTCGAGATGTGGAGGATGAATCTAGTTATAACTGATCAACTAGCTTCGAGCTCATAGTTTGAGCAGCGTGAGGGATATAGGGAAGAAACTAGCCTTCTGGTTCTTAGGGGCCTGGGACCAGCTCTCTCACCGTGTGTTCTGTAACAGGCTTCCGAGGACCTTCTCAAGGAGCACTACATTGACCTGAAGGACCGTCCCTTCTTTACTGGCCTGGTGAAATACATGCACTCAGGACCAGTGGTTGCCATGGTGAGTGAGTCTGTGGGATGAAGATGGAATGACTCGTTTGGGAGTAGAGCAGAGCCAGTGTTGCATTTCCTGTTTGGGTACCTGGTCCTCTTTATTGTAGAGGAAATAGGCTGGTGGGAAAGCCAGTTAGGATGAGACTTGGCTGTCTGACCTACCAAAGAAAATGTACATTTGTTTTCCAAGCTGAGGACCCTGGACTGGGAGAAATCAGGAGAGACCCATTTGATTGAATTCCCAAGGAACACGGGGAAATTGGTTTAATTTCAATATTTAGTTCATTGATTTTCAACCTGTGGGTCAAGACTCCTCTTTTGTTCGAATGACTCCTTTACAGGATCACCTAAGATGATCAGAAAACACTGATATTTGTAGTTTAGGCTGGCCACAGGTACTCCAGGCTGGCCTGGTGCTTTTGATTCTTCCACTTAGAGTGTATTGGGATAACCACACCAGACACAGCTTTGCTTTTTAAAGTACAGAAAGAAGGTTGGGATGGATGGTAAGGAGGAGGATGGGCTGAGACGTGCTCAGGGGCCACATGATGTCAGAACTGTGCTGTCATGTCCCAGGGCTGGGAAGGTGTGGGAGGTACCATATTTAGCATTGTATTTATTTGTTTTGGCTTTTTGAGACAGGGTCAGTCTTAATCACTGTTCTATTGCTGTGAAAAGACACTATGGCCAAGGCAGCTCTTATAAAAGAAAGTATATAATTAGAGCTTGCTTACAGTTTCAGTGGTTTAGTCTGTCATCATCTAGACAGGCATGCCTGTCTGCATGCAGGCAGACATGGTGTTGGAGAAATTGAGAGTTCTACATCCAGATCTGAAGGCCCCAGGAAAAGGAGCCATTGGGCCTGGCTTGGGCTTTAAAAGTCAAAGCTCACCCCAAGTGACACACTTCTTCCAACATGGCCACATCTACTTCTACTAATCCTTCTTAAGAAGAGCCACAAAAAGTGCATTCAAATCTGTATAAGCAGCCGTGCAGTGGTGGCGCACGCATGTAATCCCGGCAGAGGCAGGCGGATTTCTGAGTTCAAGGCCAGCCTGGTCTACAGAGTGAGTTCCAGGACAGCCAGGACTACACAGAGAAACCTTGTCTGGAAAAAAACCAAATCCAAAACAAAACCAACAAACAAAAATCTGTATAAGCCTTTAGGGCCATTTTTAGTCAAACTACCACATTTCACTTTGTGGCCCCATAGACTTAAAGCTCTATCTTAATGCAAAAATGCATTCAGTCCAACCCGGGAAGCCCCCATAGTCTGTCAGTCTCAGCCGTGTTTAAAAAGTCCAAAGTTCAGAGTCTCTTCCTGTCATCCCTGTAAAATAAAAATGAAAAGACAGATCACACACTTTGAACCTACAGTAACATAGAGGATACATTACTGTTCCAAGGAGGAGGAAAGGGAGCACAGAGAGGAAATCCTGAAGAAGCAAGCCCTCAACCCAGCAGGGCAAACCCCACACTGCATCTCCTCCTGTGACGCCAGTGTGCTCTTTGATCTCCTACTCCTCTCAGGAGTCTTCCTCCTCCTCCTCTTCTTCTTCTTCTTCTTCTTCTTCTTCTTCTTCTTCTTCTTCTTCTTTTTTTTTTTAAAGAATTTTTTATTTATTTTTTAAAGATTTATTTATTAATATATGTAAGTACACTGTAGCTGTCTTCAGACACACCAGAGGAGGGCACCAGATCCCATTACAAATGGCTGCTGGGAGCTGAACTCGAGATCTCTGGAAGAGCAGTCAGTGCTCTTAACCACTCTCGTATCTCTGCAGCCCTCCTTCCAGGATTCTTGACTGACACGCTCCTCGGTCTTGAGCTGGGGCTCCACTCCGCATGCAGCCTTCCTTGGCAGGCATCCCATGACGCTGGCATGTCCGGTATCTCGGTGTTTCCAACATAAGGTCTTTCTAGGAAGCCATGGATGTATTGGGACACTTTGTGTGGATCAGGCTGGCTTTACGGAGATCCACCTGCCTCTACCTCTAGGGCGGTGGCAATATGACCATTTAAAAAGGTTGCCGGATGCCACGTGGATGGATCTGAATTGATCTCGGGAGGATAAGAGTTGGGACAGGTGACCAGCATCCTTAGTAGGCATTCTGTTTACTTAGTTGAATGAGGGGGTCCTGGAGCTGTTGGTTTTGAATTTGCATGTGCCAGGTTTTCTACTGAGAGAGTTTTTCTTCCATGACTGTATCTTCTGTTGTCTTTGGAGGTCTGGGAGGGACTGAATGTTGTAAAGACGGGCCGCGTGATGCTTGGAGAGACCAACCCTGCAGACTCTAAGCCTGGGACCATACGAGGAGACTTTTGCATCCAAGTCGGCAGGTGAGAATTGATGCTTTTTACCCCTTTGCCAAATCTAAGCTAGTCACGTCAAGAACTTGAGCGTCTGAGTCTAGAAATGAACGTACCACCATTTTATTTGTTTTATTTTAGCTTTTAAAGTTTATCTTCATTTTTTACTTTTCCGAATGTGTGTGGATAGTTTGCCTGCATGTGTGTGTACCACTTCCGTGATTGGTGCCCAATGGGGCTAGAAGAGGGCATTGGATTCCCCTGAACTGGAGTTACAGAGTTTTGAGCCCCACGTGGAACTAAACCCAGGTTCTCTGGAGGACTAGCTAGTGCTCTTAAAACTGAGCCATCTCTGGGTTTACTGTTCTTCCAGAGGTTCTGTGTTCAGTTCCCAGCAACTACATGGTAGCTCACAGCTGTCTGTAATGGGATCTGGTGTGTCTGAAGATAGCAACAGTGTACTCACATACATAAATAAAATCTTTAAAACCAAAAACCAAACCAAGCCAAAACAAAACCCCTGAGCCATCTCTTCTGCCCCTAGTTTAGTTGTTTTTTGAGACAATGTCTAAAATAGGCTAGCTGGCCTCAAAATTGCTATGTAGCTCAGGCTATCCTTGAACTTCTGATGACCCCAACCCCCTCTCTCAAATGCTGGGATTATATGCATTGGCCACTTCACCAGGCCTCAGGTCACTTTTAAATATGAATTTTGCTTCCTGCCTCTGAAGGTGGAAGCTGACTTGTTTGCTAGGTCCCATTGGCTGTGCCTTTCTTGAACAGAGAGCCCGGCCAGCCTCTTCCCTGAAGGCTCGGACTGCTCACAGGAAGTCCTTCTTTTCATGTTGTTCTGAAGTACTTGGGACTCTGGCTTTTTTGCCGCCACGGCCTTCAGCTATCCACCCCACCGCGGGAGTGCACGGGGTCATGGGCGGGTTCGTCTTTATAGTTTGGTAATGTCGTCACCTATCTCCCCACCAGGAACATCATTCATGGCAGCGACTCTGTGAAGAGCGCAGAGAAGGAGATCAGCTTGTGGTTTCAGCCTGAGGAGCTGGTGGACTACAAGAGCTGTGCGCAGAACTGGATCTATGAGTGACAGGCGGGCCCCCACTTTCCTACCTGCTTCCCTCCCCTTGTTCTCGCAGGCAGGGGACCAGCAACTCTATTTCTGGAACTTCTTTGACCTGGAAGGAACCTCTGGGAGCTGTGCCCCCCTGTGCAGTGTTAACGGCCACTGGTAGATTAAAGTGTTTCCTCTGCACTGCTGTACTGCTGCATCGCTCTTACCCCTCTTCAGTCTGGATAACCTGAGCAGACAGAATGTAAACGTTATGCAAATTACTTATTTTGGCCTCAGATTTGCACACAGATTCTTTTCATTGTCCTTGTGGTTTGAGCTGCTACCCTGGGACACTGGCATTTCTTTGCCTATCTCCCTTCCTCTCATTCCCTGCATTCTATTTGCTCCTGGCAGTCAGCAATTTCTGTGGAGGACAGGTGAAGTTGTTAAAATTGTTCTGGGGACAGAGAATTCATCAGAAATAAAGATGCCAACCCAAGCCTGTTGGCCCAGGCCTGTAATTCCAACACTCAGGACACAGAAACAGAGTGATGAATTCCAGGCCAGCCTGGACTACATAGACTACCTTGTCTAAACAAAACAAATCAAGACAGCTGGGTATAGTGGAACATGCCTTTTAGTCCTAGCACTCAGGAAGCAGAAGCTCTCTCTCAGAAAGCCAAACCATGCAAACAAACAACAATCCCTCACTGACTGGGGCTATAGCTTAGTTGGAGGGGAGAGTCTTGCCTAACATACATGAAGCCTTGGGTTCTATCACCAACACCACATGGTAGTACTGTAATCCAGCACTCAGGAGGTAGGATCAGAAGTTCAAAATTGTCCTCAGCTTTATAGTTTGAGGCCAGCCTGGGCTATACAAGAACTTGTCTTTTTTAAAAAAAAAAAAAAAAGCTGCTGTGCAGTGGTGGCGCATGCCTTTAATCCCAGTACTTGGGAGGCAGAGGCAGGCAGATTTCTGAGTTCAAGGTAAGCCTGATCTACAGAGTGAGTTCCAGGACAGCCAGGGCTACACAGAGAAACCCTGTCTTGAAAAACAAACAAAAAAAGCTGGGTGGTAGTGGCAGTTCATGTCTTTAATCCTAGCACTCAGGAGGCAGGGGTTGGTAGTTCTCTAAGTTCGAGGTCAGCCTGGTCTACAGAGTGAGTTTCAGGACTAGGGAAAGACAGAGAAACCCTGTTTTGAAAAACAAAACAACAAACAAAAACCAACAAAGAACTGAGAAGTAGCTACCATCAGATCAGAAAACCCATGTCTTCTGTAGGCCTGGGACCCTCGGCTGGTGGTGTCAAATGAAGGGTCCTACTGCGGGTGAGGAGGTATGTGACCTGACAAAGGGGTAAATGACTCTTCATCGAACAGGTGTGAGATCTGCAGACTTTCAGGACGGTTGACATCTGGTAACTCCAAATGGAGAGTGTGGTGGCACATGCATGTAATCCCAGCATTTAGGAGGGAGAGACAGGCCTGCAGCCAGCTTGAGGCCAGACTGGTGCAGTCCAGCCAGGGCTATGCCGCGAGATCATCCCAAAAGGCATCCAACTAGCTAGCTGGGCAAATGAGAGCCGGTGCTTCAGACTGAGAATGAAGGAGATGGCCCCAGAGGGAGGGCAAGTGGCAGTCATTGCCCCTGGATCCTAGGCTGGTGCTCTGGTAATTGAGGTTCAGGACAGTGGAGAGGCACGATGAGCTGTTACCCACTGGAGTGGACCAGTTGGGCCGGAGCCACAATAGCAAAAGCCTGGGTTTGGAGGTCAGCCGACCTCATCCCATCTTGGGTCGTGAGTAGTACTGGAGTCATAGAGAACACAGAGAGCTTGCCTGTCCCTTTAGAGATGCAGGAAAGCATCAACGCAGGGTATAGCCTCTTGATGAGACCAGGGCTAAAGTTACTTGAAATCACAGCATTCATTGGGAATAAAAAAAAAAAAGTGTAGGTCCAAGTGCCCTATGTGCCGCCTGTACAAGGGAATGTTAGAGTTAATAGCTCATCCTAAAGGTCAGAGAGCAGAGACCTGTTCCATCTGAGCAGGTCTTTAGCCAGGACTGATGGGGCGGAGCTGGAGGAGGCTTTAGGCGATTTGACTCGTCTGGGTTAGTCTCAGTGCTTTGGACGACACTCTAAACCTCTTTACTGGGATGTTCAGCGCCCCAGGTCAAACATTAAACCTGCTGGGAGAAGCAGCAGTGGGTTCACAGAGTGCTCAAGGCACTGCAATTTTGGGGGCGGGGGGAGTCTGGACATGGAAATGAAGTAGATGTGGGCACTGGGGGACCTTTAGGGTACTGGGGGCTTGCCAAGAAGACTGGTAAACAAGTAAAGACTGTTTGCAAGTCGACAGGCCTGGCTTCTGAGAATATAGAATCTGGAATACTGGAGTTTGGACCAAGAAGGCATTGTGCTTGATACACAAGCGGGCCTACCACAGAGCTAAATCTTCCATCCTCCCTACCCTCATGAAGTCGAGGCTGGTCTTTAATTCTAGCATAGCCAAGGATGTACCACCATACCCAGTTTTATGGTCAAACCCATTCCAGCCCCTCTCTTTGTATTTCTTAAAGACTTATTCTTATCATCTTATGTGTAGGCTTGTGTGTTGCAGGTGTGTACACATAAGGGTGTGTCCTCAGAGATGAGAGGCATCAGTTTATGGAACTGGAGTTACACGGTTGTGAGCCACCTGAAGTGTGTGGGTGCTGCTGAGTCTTGAACTCTGGCCCCTGGAAAAGCAGCAAGTGCTCCTAACTGCAAGGCCAGCTCTCCAACCCCCCCTTTTGTATATTTTGAGACAGACCAGGGTGACTTTGAACTGTGTAGCGGTGGCTGTCCTTTTCTGATCCTCCTGCCTCTACCTCCCAAAGGTAGAGTCATGTGTCACCTCTCACACCTGCCCGTGCTTTTTATTTTGAGATCGTCTCATGTACTAAATTGACCAGGCTGGCCTTGACTTTCCTCTCAAGTCTAGGTAGGCCATCAACTTCTACAAAATCTAGAATCTTGGTGGGCAGGAATCCCAGGCTCGGGTGGCAACCGAGAGCCTCTAGAGGCTGGAAAGGTAGGCGAGGAGGCAGACAGCAGGGATCTGGCCCTAGGGTTAAAAGGCACGGGTTATCTTAGGAATTTGAAAGTCATTCAAACAGGGACAGATAGCCTTCTGAGGAGGGGGCTGAAGACAGACTTGGCTTCTAGGGACGTTGTCATTTTGGATGAGGAAAACTAAGAGCTCAAGCAGAGAGGAAGGAACAGGGGGCTGAATTTCGGAGATAGGAAAGACTCGGGGTACCCCAGAGCATGGAGAGTCCAGCTGGGCGCGGATGTCCCAGGGAAGGGTGAATGCAGATGCCTCCTGGAATAAAGAATTCAGGACCAGGTCTCCGATGTTGAAGCCGGTAGCAGTGAAGAGCAGGCGGACTTGGGTGGGGAACAAATCACTTCCTGCCTCGCTCCCCCTGCAAGGAGAGGGCGTGCACCGCGAGCCTTTGGGCGGGGACAGAGGCGACTGGAAAGATCAGGCAAGCTGAGCGTCCCGGGTTGGGCAGCAGGGTCCTCCGGGGTGTGGCGTCTCTCGTCCCGCCCCGCGCCCCTCCTCTCCCCGAGCCGGCTGGTGGTCGATCTAGTCTCTTTGCTTCCTTCGCTCATCGCAGACACTAGTCGACCCATCGGCTTTCGGTAAGGCTAAGATGCACTCCCCGCTTCAACATCAGCCCACCTCAGGCTCGCGCGGTCCCCTTTCTGAGACTCCCGGGTGGGGCAGAAGTAGCTGGAAAGCCACGTGTCCTCCATGGCGGCGGCGGCGGCAGGAACCCACGTGGCTTCCTGGGCCGGCTTGGGCCGGCCGGGCCTCATCGACTACTCTTCTTGCCTCTGCAGGACCATGGCCAACCTCGAGCGCACCTTCATCGCCATCAAGCCAGATGGCGTGCAGCGCGGCCTGGTGGGCGAGATCATCAAGCGATTCGAACAGAAGGGGTTCCGCCTGGTGGCCATGAAGTTCCTTCGGGTAACAACGCCTTTCGCCCCCTACCCCTCTGCTGCCGGGTTGCGGGAGTTTTATTCTCCTGCCAGTAGTTTGTCCACGTCGCCTTTTGGAGTCGGAGTCAGGTCTCCTGGCTCATTTCACTCCCACGAGAATCCTTTTGACCTCCGCCCCTCACCAGACGTTGGTGGCCCGCTGGCCCTTGCCCAGGCTGGGGAGGACAGACGCCCTTGGGAAGGTTGAGCGGAGGTAACGTGACTGGTGTCGGTGCCCAGGCCTGGCTTCCTTTCCGCTCTGCGTCCTGGTCCAGTCCGTCTTGCAAAAGGCCTCCAGTTTGCTTGTGTGTCTTGTGCGGCAGCAAGGATTGGAGAGAGCCTGGAACCCACCCTGTACAACTACAATTCTTTTATGCTTTAGCCAAAAATTCCAGATCACCGAGGCTGCATCTCTCCGTGGCATAGGAGAGCAACTATTTTTACATGTTATGTGGCCACCAGCTGAAGGTGTAGTTTATGAGGTCTAGAGTCAGATCCCCAGCCCCTCATAAACAGTAGGGTGTGGCGACACATGCTCTAATCTCAGCACGTGGAAGGGGGAGATAAGGAAATCTGGGTCACTCTTCCTACACCTGGAGTTTAAGGCCAGGCCTGAATTCCATGAGACCCAGTCTAAAAGAAAAAAAAAAGGCTACTATTTTGTTGTTGTTGTTGTTTTGGTTTTTGTTTTTCAAGACAGGGTTTCTCTGTGTAGCCCTGGCAGACCTGGAACTCACTGTAGACCAGGCTGGCCTTGAACTCAGAAATCTGCCTGCCTCTGCCTTCCAAGTGCTGGGATTAAAGGCGTGCGCCACCACCATCTGCCAGAAGGCCATGAGTTTTGTTCTTGGGTCTGGAGAGAAGACTCCAACATGAAAAGGACTTGCTCTTCCAGAGGATGGGTTGGTTCAATTCCCATTACCCACAGGACAGCTCAGAAGTGAAACTCCAGTCTTAGGGGATCTGACACCCACTTCTGGCTTTGGAGCACTAGACATGCACAGGATGCACAGATACGCAGGCAGACCAAACACCCATACACACAATTACTTTAAAACAGAAACAAGGGGTCTGGAGAGATGCTCAGCAGTTAAGAGCACTGACTGCTCTTCCAGAGGTTCTGGTTTCCATTCCCAGTAACCACATGGTGGCTCACAACCATCTGTGATGGGATCCGATGCCCTTTTCTGGGGAGTCTGAAAAGATGGCCAGTGTACTCACTTACGGAAAATAAATCCAAAAAGGAAGTTTAAAAAAATAAAAAAAATAAAAACAAGAAAAAGCAGGGTATAGTGGCTTACACCTTTAATCTCAACAGAGTCAAAGGCAGGCAGATATCTTAGTGTGAGGCTAGCCTGGTGTACGGAGTGAGTTCCGAGCCAACCATGGCTCTATAGACTTGTGTCTCAAAACAGAGAAAGTGGTCTTGGGGTGGAGAGAGGGCTCAGCAGTTGAGGACTTATTGTTGAGGTCAGGTGTTTGGTGGCTCACAACCATCTCAGTTTCAGTTCCAGGAGACCTGTTATCTGCTGACCTCCGGGCACCAGGCACAAATGCAGGCAAAGTAATCGTATACATACATTTTGAAGTCGTGTTGTCTGAACTGCTCAGTGTGCCGGGAACCTGCCGTCACTTGGCACATTCAGCCAGCATTTCACTTCATAAACCTTGCTTCGAACCACTTCTATAATGTTAAATCCTCAACATCACTGACTCTGTAAGAGTCTTTATTTTGGTTTTTCTAGACCTTCCTTGGTTTCTCTGTAGCCCCAACTATCTTGAAACTTTATAGACCAGGCTATCCTTGAAATCAGATTCACCTGCCTCTGCCTCCCAAGTGCTGGGACCAAAGGGGTGCCCTACCATGTTTTTTATGTTTGTTTGTTTGTTTATTTACTTATTTATTTTTGTTTTTCAAGACAGGGTTTCTCTGTGTAGCCCTGGCTATCCTGGAACTCACTCTGTAGACTAGGCTGGCCTCGAACTCAGAAATCTGCCTGCCTCTGCCTCCCAAGTGCTGGGTTTACAGGCGTGCCCCAACCACTGCCTGGCTTCAGGCTGTATTCTTAAGGTATAAAATTAGAGGTTAACCCAAAGTTAGAAAGACTGAGCCAGGAGCTGGTGTTGCTATCCTCTTAGGTATTGTCTTTTTTTTCCTTTTTTTTGGGGGGGGGTGGGTTGAGGCAGGGTTTCTCTGTGTAGCCCTGGCTGTCCTGGAACTCACTCTGTAGACCAGGCTGGCCTAGAACTCAGAAATCTACCTGCCTCTGCCTCCCAAGTGCTGGGATTAAAGGTGCGTGTCTTTTATTTTTTAAGACAAGGTCTCTATCCCAGGTTGGCCTTGAACTTTGGGTTCCCCCTGCTTCTGTCTCCCAAGGGCTGGGATTGTAAGCCTAAACTATCAGGCTCAGCTCATTTTGTAAACACTTGCCGTCTTTGCCTTGTGCATGGTGTGTTTATGTGAATGTTGGTCCTACGCCGCTTGATAGTCTCCTAGTCATTGCTGCATACACACTCCATGGCAACTGGCCAGTGAGTCTCCAGGCTCTCATCTGTCTTTACCTTCTGTCTCTGGCTGCGAGGTTCTAGGGACGCAGGTCTTCATGCCTGTACTGGATCCTCACAAGCTTCCTGTGTGGAGTCATCGTCCTTTTGAACCTGGTGCTGGAGCCTGACCCCTAAGGCCTTTCCCACGCCAGGCAAGCACTTGACCACTGAGCCACCTATATGCCCAGCTCAGGTTGTCTTGGTGATCAGTACAGGTTTTTTCTCCTGCCACAGTAGTGTATGTTTCATGGTCTGGGTCCTTGTGAATGTACTGAAATACCAAACCTGGAATTGAGAACCTGCTGTGTTGGAAGGTCCATGCCCACCCCCAGGGTGGGATACAACCATATCTAAGCTTTCCAGTCTGTGGATAATGGGATCCTCTCTCTGCCAGGCTTCTGAAGAACACCTGAAGCAGCATTACATTGACCTGAAAGACCGGCCTTTCTTCCCGGGACTGGTGAAGTACATGAACTCAGGGCCTGTGGTGGCCATGGTGAGTGCTTGTCAGGGACTGAGTGGGGGGATTACTCTTTCTCTTTTGGGACTGGCTTTTACCTTGTGGCTCAGACTGGCCTGGGATTCCAGTCTGTCCACCTCTTTAGTACTGGGCTTATAGACTGGCAGGAGTTAGCCAAGTATGTGTTTGGGAGGTGAAAGAAAAGGAAATGAGGTTGTAGAAAAGGCTGGGAGTTAGGTTCCTGGCATCCACACGAGCTGACTCCCCACCACTCCAGCCAGCTCCAGGAATCTGACAGCTCTGGCCTCCGCAGGCGCCCGGACTCCCATGTCCATGTGTGTACACACAGAGTTAAGAAAAGGGCGTAAGGCAAACCTTGGAAGGCCTAGTCTGCTCTCAAAGGAGCACCGCTTCCCATAAGTACTTTTGACCACATTTGTTTCCTAAATTTTAGAGAGGCCCAAGTTCTCTGGCCCTGTACAGCCAGTGCAGTGTCTTTTGGGTGGCATTGATGTCCCCATGGGAATGATGGCAGAGTGCAAGAAAAATTCACTGAAATCATCACAGAGCACTTCTTGTTCTCAGACTAGTTTCTCTTTTCTTTTTTTTCTTCTTTCTTTTTTTTTTTTTAAAGACTTATTTATTTATTATATGTGAGTAAACTGTAGCTGTCTTCAGAAACCCCAGAAGAGGGCATCAGATCCCATTACAGATGGTTGTGAGCCACCATGTGTGGTTGGTGGGATTTGAACTCAGGACCTCTGGAAGAGCAGTCAGTGCTCTTAACTGCTGAGCCATCTCTCCAGCCCCTAGTTTCTCTTTTCTAATTAGCCCTTGCCATCTCTCGCCTCCTCAGGTAGGCCCCTAGGTACTTTCCACGGATCCCTGATCTTTCCTCAGGCTCCAGGCTTTGTCCTCTGTGCCCCCTCCGCGCCCCCCCCCCCCCCAGTAGTCTTTTTCCTATGTCGTACTTAGTGATTTAAAACATAGGCTCTTGCTCTAGACAGGGCTTATCTGACCACAGTGCCATACGTTGATCTCACAGGTGGATGAATAGGAGCGGTGGTTCTTAGTGGTTCTGCCTCAATAATTGTCTTTTGTCTGGTGAAGGTCTGGGAGGGGCTCAATGTGGTGAAAACGGGCCGAGTAATGCTGGGGGAGACCAATCCAGCTGACTCTAAACCAGGCACCATTCGTGGGGATTTCTGCATTCAAGTTGGCAGGTAAGAGGTGTGTGTGTGTGTGTGTGTGTGTGTGTGTGTGTGTGTCTGACTGTCTGTCTGTCTGTCTGTCTGACCGGGACTCTTGAGTGGCGTATATAACACTGGGCATATTCCCAGGGTTTGGAACACCTAAACTTAATATTAAGAATGATTGCTTAAAAATTGTAATTGAGACACTGCAGAGAGCTACAGCTGATGGTTCCTGTGTGGGAAACAAAGGAGTTTATCCTCATCCAGTTTATTAATGTATGTCTGGGTCTGACACCTAACCCTTTAATTCTCTTAGCCTTAAGTTGTACTCAAACTTTGTACATTCAAATGGAATAAAGGGATTATTCCTAATAAGCATGGATGGTAGGTTTGATTTGTAAATTACTTCTAAGAAAATGCAAGCCAGGCCTGGTGGCTCATACCTTTACTTCCAGCTTTGGAGAGCCAGGTATATAGTAGCTTCTGGGACAGCCAGAACTACATAGTAAGACCGACTCGATCTTGAAAAACTAAAAAAACAACAAAACTCTCTAAAACCTCTCTTAATGTGGGTGTTATAGCCCTTAATCCCATCACATCCCACACAACTCTGAATTTGAGGCTAGCCTGGTCTACAGAGGGAGTTTCAGGACACTCAGGGCTACCCAAAGAAACCTTCACATGCATCCTCCAAAACCCAAACAAACCAGATGTGGAGGTGGGGGCAGGATGATCAGAAAGTTGGTCAGTTTTAGTTGCATAGGAAATTTGAGACTAGCCCTGCCCATTCCCCAAAGCAGGACTGGCTCTGAACTGGCATTTGGAGGCTTGCCCTCTTTTTTTCTTTTTCTTTTTTTTTTCTTTTTTTTTTTTTTTTTTTTTTTTTTTTGGTCCTTTTCCAGCAGTAGCAATCTTGGGTTATAAATACTAAGCTCCTTATATTTAGCACCTTTATAGCTTTGTACTTTTTTTTTTTTCTATTTTGGTATTCTTTTTTTGTTTTTTTCGAGACAGGGTTTCTCTGTATAGATCTGGCTGTCCTGGAACTCACTCTGTAGACCAGGCTGTCCTCGAACTCAGAAATCCGCCTGTCTCTGCCTCCCAAGTGCTGGGATTAAAGGGGTGTGCCACCATCACCCGGCTCTTTTTTTGGTATTCTTAAGTTTTTTTTTCTCCTAGTGTTTTGCTTGCATATATGATTTTTTTCCTAGTGTTTTTATTGCATGTGCCCAGTCTGCAGTCAGAAGTATTTATCTGATGCTTTGCAACCGAAGGTATACATGGTTGTGAGCTATCATGTGGACCCAAACTTGGGTCCTCTGCAGGAGCAACAAGTGCTCTTTACTGTTGAGCAGTCTCTCCAGTCCCATCCTAATGAATTTTGGTTAAATGTTTTACTTACTATTTGCCTTACTGAAAACTCAGTGTAGCTTGCCTTATATATTCCAGGCAAGCATCCTACTATTGAGTTCTGTGTCAGTCCTGTGGCCAGTTTTGGGATACTTGGGAGGGGGTTGGGGGGTGGGGGTGGGCAGGGAATGTAATTATTCAGTGTCAAGTGTAAAGGTCTGCAGTCCGCTCCATGCTGTTATCTAGTGAGTGGACTCTGGCACTTTAAGACGCCATAACAAATGAGCTTTCTTTCTTAGGAACATCATTCATGGCAGCGATTCAGTGGAGAGCGCTGAGAAAGAGATTCGTCTGTGGTTTAAGCCCGAAGAACTGATTGACTACAAATCTTGTGCCCATGACTGGGTCTATGAGTAGATGTGGAGAAACTGGAGTCCTTTACAGCACTGCTGATGGGTTCCATGGACTGGGTGGATCATCTTTTCTAAAACAATAAAGACTTTGGCACTGGGTGTAGTGTCCTGTGCTCATTTGCTAGAACTAAAAGAAGTGGTTTTGTTGGCATTGATGGCATTGGAAGCTATGACGGCATTAAATAAAGTAGTTCTATTTATTGTGAAGAATCAATCTCCATCTTCTCAGAAACCAGATCAAGACACTTACCGTGGGGAGTCAAAAGAGTGTGATATGGGTTGTGCAGGAAAATAAACATCTATTTGCATAACTAATAGAGAAATGTACATTTCCGCAAGATGTGTATGTGAAAACTTAGTGAAGTAGGTCAGATTTGGAGAAAGTCTTAAGACAGATGCAAAAGGAAAATGTTGGAATGAAGGGTTAAAGGAACAGCTGACATACTTCTGGCCTGAAACTTGTAATCAGATATTCCTGAGGCCTTATTCCCTGAGTTGAGTGTTTTGCTTGCATGCACTGTTGGGTCTAGTATGCAGAGGTTAGAAGTGCCTGATGACTTGGAACTGGGTTTATGGATGTCAGCTGCCGTGGGAGTGCTGGAACCTGGGTCTTGGAGAAGCAGCGGTGCACTCAATCACTGACCATCTCTTCCCTTCACAGTCCCCAGCTGTAGAATGTGTACATTTGTGAGTGGTCTCAAGCTGGAGACACTGGGGGTTGCTGTGGAGCCCACTTTGGGTGTTAGCAGCCCAACTTTTGGGTCCTCTGGGAGAACAGTATGTGCTCTTAACTGATAAACCACCATTCCAGCCTTCTGGGGGTGAGGAACTTTTTCTAGGCTCATCACTGGAGTGGGCTATTGAGTAGATGGCCTTTTATTATTTATTTTTACCCCTTTGGGACAGGGTTTCTTTGTGTTTAGTTGGTCCTGGCTGTCCTGGAACTTATTTCATGGCCAGGCTAGCCTCAAACTGCCCACCAGCAGAGGTTGTTTGGTATGCTTTCTTGAGAGGCTAAGGGCACAGTTCATTTTCTTTCTTTTTTTTTTTTTTTTAAAAGATTTATTATATGTATTATATGTAAGTACACAGTTGCTGTCTTCAGACACACCAGAAAAGGGCGTCAGATCTCACTACAGATGGTTGTGAGCCACCATGTGGTTGCTGGGATTTGAACTCAGTACCTCCAGAAGAGCAGTCAGTGCTCCTAACTGCTGAGCCATCTCTCCAGCCCCTGTAGTTTCATTTTTAGGGCTAATCTTCCTAGATTGGCTTAGCTGTCTTCTCTCTCCCAGAGCCTGACTTGGTTTGTTTTTTTGGATTTGTTTTTTTTTGAGACAGGGTTTCTCTGTGTAGCCCTGGCTGTTCTGGAACTTAACTCTGTAGACCAGGCTGGCCTCAAACTCAGAAATCCGCCTGCCTCTGCCTCCCAGAGTGCTCTTCTCAGAGCCTGACTTGAAACATAAGCAGGTGTGTGGCCTATTGATAAAGCCGAGGCTTGGCGGCTCTTATCTGCAGTTCTGAACTCAGGAGGCTGAGGTCAGAGGGTTTGTAGACTAACCTTAAAGCAAAAGCTGATGAAAACTGTCCTAGCTAAGACAATGTTTAATGTCTATAGGTGCTTTGTCTAAAGCACACCAAAGAGGGCTGGATCCCTTTACATTGTGAGCTGCAGCCTGTGTGGTGCTGGGATCTGAACGCTGGCCCTTAGCTGAACCTCCTAGCACTGAGCCATGTCTCTAGCCCCCAATATTCTGTGTTGCTATACTGAGAACTGGCAAGACCAACACACGATCTTGTTGTCTCTTGACTGTTATCTACACAGTTCCTAAACACTGCTAATTCTTTTGATGAAAAGTGTGCCGAAAGGATGGACAGTGGAGCCCTGGCCCCCTAAAAGGGGGAGGGGAACACGAACTAAGGGATCAGTTGTCACCAGTGGGCCAAAGAGGTGACCACAGTCTAAGCCCAAAGGGCAGGGTTTGGTGGCCATTCATATTATTTCTACCTAAATGTTTTACCTTCTGCCTTAAAATTCATCGCCTCTCTACAGTCCCAGACCCTTTATTCCGTGAAGGCACATATATGCCCCATCTTGAAGGTGGAGGAGGCATAGGGCAGCTTTCAGAACTGGTTCTCTCCTTTCACCATGTGGGTGGGTCCTGGGGACCAAACTCAATGGTTAGGCTAGGGGGCAAGAGCCTATCTCCCCAGGACCCCTCACCCCAACCCACTTTCCTTTTTTTTCTTTTCTTTCTTTCTTTTCTTTTCTTTTTTTTTTCTTTCTGAGACAGGGTACCCTCTGTATAGCCCTGGCTGTCCTGGAACTCACTCTGTAGACCAGGCTGGCCTCGAACTCAGAAATCCACCTGCCTCTGCCTCCCAAGTGCTGGGATTACAAGGATTACAAGCAGGCGCCACCACGCCCAGCTCCCACTTTCCTTTTTTAAGAGGCAGAGTCTCACTAAACTGTCCATTCTAGAGTCTTGAAGTTTTGTTTGAGGTCTAATGCTACTTTCCAGGTGCAGCTGTCTGTCAGAATTAGCAACCTCTCTCTTTATCAAAACTGATCTAATACAGAAGATATCCAGCTGATGTCTACTGGAGTTCTGCTTGGTGTGGGGAAGAACTCCACACATCCACATATCTGATATTAAGTGTTCAAGTAGGGCTGGGGACACAGATTTGGTAATACTTGCTGACTGTTCCTTGAAGCCCTGGGTTGGATCTCCAGCACTTGACATAGTCACCCACTGAGCATGGACCCTAATGCACAATGTCTCATACATAGTGACTTTCTCCACAAATGACACATCCTTATCTTTGTTTCTGCTCTGTTGGCCCTATTCGTGCCTATCCATAAGCTCTAGGCTCAAATGCCGCGTTTGCTCATTCCCCAGTACCCTCTTGTTTCTTGCCAGACAGTGCTAAGTCCCTTTGCACATGCTCACTTTTGCTTTACTTTGTGTTTTGACTATTCTTTGAGCAGAGTTAACTGTCAGCTTGGGGAGTTCAGTTGTGCCCCCTTGTGAAAGAATCACTTCCAGATCTAGTGTTGATTATTTGCACCCTGCCCTGAAGGGGTCAGAAGTGTCCCCTGAATACCCACCCAGATGCTTTCTACCACCTGTTTTCTGTCTTAACTGCATGTGGGAGAGGCTAGAGTACATGGGGTAAGCTTGACTAGTTCAATCCTGATTCCCACAGTGGAGGAAAAGTTGTACTTTGAATTGCACCTCTCCCTCTCCCCCCCCCCTCTCTCTCTCACTCTCTCTCTCTCCCACCCCCCAATGATAACCTGAGTTCTACTACAGGACCCACCCGTGGTATAAGAGAACTGACATCTGCCAGTTAACCTCCACACACGTGAGATGGCATATCCACCCATGTTACCTAGGAAACAAAATAAGTGTTGAAAAATTGATAAAGCTTAACTTTAACATTTTATTTTGTGTAAAAAAAGGGCAAATTTAGTGAATTATTTTCATCTTGTACACAAAGTTATAATTTTAATGCTTTTCACATCCATGCTGAAAATTTGCATTTTGGTAAAAATGAAAGGAACATAAATTTCTCTGAAGGAATTTTTCACGCCATTATATACATTCCATGAGAAAGCTTCAAACACTTCCTCAATAATCACAAGTTACCAGAAAATAAAAGATTAAATTTGTCCAGATATTGATCTATATATCAAACGCACACAGAAACGATGTAAAAACCTTACGTACTTTACTTTGGCCTCTGTCCTTGAAAGGTTTGCCCAGGGACAGATGCTTTTTTTTTTGTTTTTGTTTTTGTATAAATGACTGTGGCTTTATTTAAAATATGAAAATCAAAGGAAGATACCCAGTTTAATCACAGTATTTTTAAAATCCCTCCCCAATATTAAAGGATCATTACCAAATATATAGCACCATAATACAAATATTGATGGGCGAGGGTATTCACATCACACAAAATTAATTAATAATAAAAACAAACAAACACTGAAAACCCGTGTTAGTATCCGCAGAATAAGAAGTTGATAACAGCTTTAGCTTTCCTCATACACTGCAAGGAAAAAGGTTAAAAAGATTAAACTACTAAAAGTTCCCAGGCTTCTAACAGGAAAACAAAAACAAACCCAAGGTCAGCAGTACATGTTGAACTGTGGAAGAAAAAGGGCTACTGAGTAGTATGACAACAGGAACTATGGCTACAATGGAAGCCTCCTCTGGTTAACGTTCTGTGTCAGCAGCAGGAGGGAGGGTCTTAACAAAGACAGGGCTCTGGGGTCTGTTTGGACTCTAGCCAGTCCTTACCAACCCTTCACTATGAGTGAGCATAAACACTTTATGAATGCAGGCGGGGAATTCTAAACACCTTAAACCTGGTTTTGGTGTAGAATTGGAAGCTTGTAAAACCTGGCTACAAATGAGTATTTCACAGAACTAATTACCAGGACTGGCTGGCTTATAGTTAGTTCCCTGGAGAGCTCCTCCACCCAAGGTATGAGAGCACCCCATACAACAGGCTTCTTGCCCTGGTACCATGGAAACAGTCCTGGGTTTCATGCGCTGAGCCTGAGAATAAAGACTGCTATGACCTCTGCTTTGGACCTCTTCTAGGCTGTAAGCTTCTGGGAAGATCCTTCCAAGTCAAAGATTTGGGAAGTGTGAGGATGTCACATTTACAGTAGGTCCCTCTCAGCACTGTTGTTTAAGATAAATATCCAGTAATTTTACAGCTGAATTCACATATATTTGACACAAGAATCAACTTGCATTGATGTGATCTGCATTTAGCCCCAAGAGTCAATATTAAAAATGGTGACATGCGATTCCATACATTTTTACACTAAAAAGTAACACATTTTACTTCCAGTAGCTACTACAAAACCTTATGTTATTAACCCCTCTTGCATAGAATGAGGTAAACCTGTGCATATTACCAATGCTATTATTCCCAAAAGTAGAGCAATATTTTAGAAAATAAATTGCTGGTTTTTAATGTTCTATGCATTTAAAAGTCAAACAAAAAATCCTACCTAACATGTCTCCTGGGGTTTTTCATTAGCATTTTTCTTTCTTTTCTTTCTTTCTTTTTTTTTTTTTTAAAGCATTCCATAGGCTGAAGGGCTGCAGAGGTTAATCATTTTGATTAGTTTCTCATTAGCCCTGCCTATTTTCCAGAGGAAATGGGCAGTATTACCACTCTGAAGAGGCCAGGCTCAGACCCAGAAGCACTTCTAGAACAGATGCAATGAATTCCTGAGAGTTTAGTTTATGAACCTCACTGGTAAATGCTAGCTCTCTGATTCAGTCACAATTTTGTAGAAAGTTAGAAAACAGAGAGCAAACTTGTCACCAATTTACCCTTTCATCCTACCTCTTAAGGAAGCCATAAGAATTTTAAAATAGGGAATGTTTAAAATGGTCCAAATCAGTTGTTACAATTAATTCTGACTATAATTAAAGACAATTCATATTTATGTGTGTGTGTGTGTGTGTGTGTGTGTTTGTGTGTGTGCCTGTATGGAATTTTAAGAAAAATTACTTTCAGTTTCTAACAAATCCAGGACAGTTAAGAGTAGAACTGGAATGATTCTGAAATCTACACTTAAAATTTTGGATACCAATTTTTTCATCTGATTTTTTTTTTTTGTAATACAGAACAGTATCTGTTTTCAGGTATGGTTACATTGTGTTGCTCTCATGGATGGAGGAAATGGCAGAGGTCTGATAAGAATATCCCTTTTATGGGATGTTTTCTAGTAAGGAAAACAGAACAAACTTAGGAAAATATTAATTTCCCCCAACCCTTTATGTAGACTGAGATCCTGTGTATTTTGTCAACCATTCCAGTTTAACACTTTAGTGTTAGAAAATTTTAATCATTTTACGTGAAGGAGAGCATATAAAAGTATCCAGAGTTCTCCTAGTTTCATATACAACTCCAAATAAATTTTAGCAGAATGAAAAAATTTCTGTACAAACAGTTAAACGGGCTGCAATAAAATGTCAGCGAGCACAATTAATGACCCCTTCCGTGATCTACATGGTGATGAGCCCTCTGGGAGGGGTTCAGTTGCATATTTTCGCAGCAAAGGAAGCTGGAGATGTGACTGGCCTAACTTTAAAATCCAAAAATCTCCCAACAGGTACCAAGAAGGTTCATTTGTAATGACAGTTCATTTGCATTTACAACTATATCCTTCTTAATCATTTCCTTCAATCCTGCTACCTAAACTTTTATCTTACCAAAAAAGTTATAATTTCAGTTCTTGTTAACAATGCACATAAATCCAAACTTGGAAAATATTACAAAATTCTTTCAAAAGCTTCAAATACAACACAAAAAATTGTCCGTCTTTATAAATTGAAAAATTGCCCCCCCACCAAAATAGTTTCCCCCCCACCTGAAAAATCTGGAACTGAACTTTTCTGTGTTTAGCAAAATGTCCCAGTAGAATAGCCTGCTGCGCAGCTGGCTGACTGCAAGTCAGTCCTGTAAACAGCCCCTTCCACCCACAGTTTCTGAGTCGCCTCATGGCTCTTGTTTGATGTAGACAGTGGCAGGGCCATTGCTTTCTTGGTCAGATGCTCCCTGAAGGAAGCTACAGTCCTCTCCGTCTAGCAGCTCCTCCTTCAGATGTGACGTGGTCACTGTAGGAGACAGACAGAGAGGCCCGGCTGTTACCAAGTCCATCTTCACGTTCTATCAACTTTACAGCTAAGACACCACCATCTCTTCAGTACCTATAAGGATGAAACTATGGAAGGTTAGGTGGAGCTCAGGGGTGGAATGCTAGCCTAGCACATGTGAGGTGATGGCCCAGCACTCTAAGACAGATGACAATGCTAACAATCCTGAAAAGATTCACTTCTCGGTGTGTATGGTTCTAGGGCTTGCATATACTAGACACATATCCTACCACTGGGCTCCACCCTCAATCCTAATTTCAATTTTAAAGTATGCTGTTCATTGAGGAATGCTTAGAAAAGGGACACACAGCAAGAGTGCATGATCTCCAGTGGAATGCCCAAGTAACAGTGCTTATCATTCCCACTAAAATAACTCCAATTTTTCTTGGGATTAAATATTCACTTTTATGTCAATGCCTATAGAAATGAACATATTTCTTGTACATTTTAAGGTATAATACTTAACATGACAGAGTCTGCCTATTTAGCTCAACATGGCCTTTAATTTGTGATCTTCCTACTCCTACATCCAGAGGGCTGGGATCGTAGTATTGTAATATATATATATGTGTGTGTGTGTGTGTGTGTGTGTGTGTGTGTGTGTGTGTATCCTCCATAGTGTGTGTATGTATACATATATGTGTATATATGTCTATATATATCTCTGTGTGTATATATGTGTGTATGCCTGCGCACGCGTGTGTATAAATAAATAAATGTAATTTAGTGCTATTTATGTTTTGAGGCATTCAAGGTAGGGCTTTGAAATATTCATTTGGATGAATGTTTTAGAGTATGCATTTACATAAAGGGGGACTGCATTCAAAATATAAAACTGTACCCCAAACTCCTGAAATAATTAATTTATTTCCCTCTTTTCCTCTGCCCCTCACTCCCTGTGCTGGAATTAGACCCTAGGCCTTGGGCACACTAGGCAAATGTTCTATCCCATGATGGGCTACATTTCCAGCCTCTGTACACTGATTTTAGTTATGAAGATTTCTTCAAAAATCACCGACTCCTCTCCCATTCCCAGTGTTAGGTCATACCTCGAGTCCCAGCATTCTAGAGGCTGAAGGAGGAGGATCTTGAGTTTGAGGCTAGTATAGACTACCCTACATAACAAGATGAAGAAATACAGGAAACCCAGCTGTAGGATAGCAGGATAGTTTCTGACTCCTGAATATTCAGCTAGCACTTCTGATACCTTATTTACAAATTTTAATGAATAACCTTTTGAGAGATGGCAATTCATTTTATTTTGGTTCCTGTTTGGCACTGATGTTGAAAAACTTAATAGCCCATAGACAAAAAAGTGAATATACTATGTATATATAATAGAGCAGAGGAAACAACATACTGTTGAAAGGCAAAGCACATGCAACTGTATAGTTCTTCCTTTGCTTAACAAACAGTGGCAAATATGCATATAGCTATCCTTCAGATCTAACCAACATGCAGTAAGTATTAGGGACATTTTAGCACTATCACAAGGGTAAACATGGAAACAAAACCCACATTTCATTAAAGGTGCAGTACCCACAATAAAAGGTTGAACGTTATCTTGTTCTATGATGATTAGATGGCTAAATGAATGAAAAGTACCATGCTTCAAGACCAAAGATGCTTCACTCAAACCCATGTTTTTATGTAAGAAAGATAACCTGATGTTGTTTTAAAGCACATCCTAAAGTTGTAGCCATTTTTACTCAAACAAATCTTGAGAAGAGTCATGTTAAAATATGGAAATGATGTACTTAAAAAATCACTCAAGGGGAAACATTCACTCAGGTATGTTTTAATGTAAACTTTCAGTTTTCATAGAAACTAAAATAAAACCTGTCTGCTATCATCCCTCTTTCTCCAACAATGAAAGATGAATGCAATTGATCAAGTGGCTCAATGGAACTTTTTACACCAATGTACTACTGTCTAAGCGCTGCTTTAAAATCACTTAAGTGACACTAATCATGAAAATTTCACAAGAGAAGCAAATGGAAGTGACATCTTTGCCGGTATAAGATCAACAATAATAAATCTGCCAGCCAACCAGCCGACCAGCCGACCAGCCAACCAGCCAACCAGCCGACCAGCCGACCAGCCAACCAGCCGACCAGCCGACCAGCCAACCAGCCAACCAGCCAACCAGCCAACCAGCCAACCAGCCAACCAACCATTCTAACAGTGGCTTTCCGACATGAAGGCAGAAGTGCAGTTCCCACAGTGCTTCACTAAGTAGATCATACCACAGCCCACAGGACACACCCCAGAGCTCAGCAGCCATGATAGGCATTAGAGGAATGAGGAAGTCAGAAGCCAAGAGGTTTGCCGTCTAGCATCTCACAAGTCTAGTGCAGTTTGACATGAATCAGAACCTCTAACAAACATTTAAAAAGGATATTCATATTTAATCAGGTAAAACACTATTTCATAAACAGTATGCATAAAAAGAGAAACCTTAACAATGACCTGGAATGCTCTTAGTCCTTACAGGTTGATACACTAAAAGAGTAGCTGATACTGTTGGCTTTGTTGAGAAAGAGTCTCTCAGGAGGCTGCTTGAATTCACAATCTTCCTGCTGCTCACCATGCCTGAACACAGCACATGAAATTTGGGATTTGTAATCCTAATCTGACTGAAAATGAAACATGGAAATTTCCCCTTGATGTATGGTTTTCAGAATGATCATCAGAAAAATGGCCTGGTGGAAAGCTCAAGATGACTGCACACATTATCAGAGCCGTGAGAGGTAAGGAGCACTTCAGTGGAGGGTAAACAAAGTGCTGGAGTCAGATACAAACATCCTGGTAAACAGTAAGCAGGGAACAACAAAGTCCTAAATTCCACTTAAGTTTTTAAACTACAAAGCCATTTAGGAAATGCTGATCAGCTAGAACAAGTCGGTTGAAAACTAATTGTTAAACCATGGTAGGATACATGCTAATCAAACAGGCACTCTGGATTTGGAACTATAAGATCAGGACTCTCATCTAAAGTAAGCTTTGTTCTTGGCAATTACAACAGGAAGATTTGAGCAGTCTTCCTTCACTCAGACACACTCGCCTAACCAACTAAACACCAAGAATGTCCCGTAATCATGCACACTGAAACGTGGCATTATGGAAATAAATTCAATACCATGATACATAAGCAATGTATTTTCAAATCTGTGATGATGCTCAGCTTGGTTTATGGTAAATGTTACTACTAAAATAAAAATTACTTGAACTCAACACATGTTTTCCATGAATGACCCGGTATGGAATGCCATGAACCAAGTCCTGCTTTTAGGTCTGATTATCAGAGGATTAATTCCTCAGCATCTCTCTCCCTCAAGTCAAGTCCATAGACATCTACAATGTAGTTTGCTCAACCATTCTAACCAAGCATTCTAACCAAAGCACTGGAAGCTGCCTCATAATTCCAAAAACCAAAATGCCGGCTTTCCCAGATGCTCCACAATAGCCAACCCTTTCCTGATGACTCCTCTCAGTGAAATGACTGCCGAGGACCAGTGAAAATGGATAGTTTTAGTTTAAAAAAAAAAAGAGAAAGAAAGGAAGAAAAAAGAAGGATTTGGATGAGTGGGTACCTGTCCCACCAGCCCATGCTGTGTCTCCCACCACCCTGCCCAGCACCTGACCCTCTATAGTACCTGTGGTGCTGCTGTGACTAGTTACCTGTTTTGAGGCTGGGCCTGAACTCTCGGCTAGTGCTGGGAGGTGGGAAGGCCTCCAGGGCTGTCTGTGCTGGCAGGGTTCGATATGGAGGAGGAGTCAACTCTTCGTCCCCAGAGAAGCTCCTCCGCACCCCGCCTGTCATGGGCAGGCTCGACAAACTGACAGGCTTCTTCCCAATTGGCATCTTCCTCTCTAAACATCAAGTCAGACTGAAGTAAGCTTTGACTTAAGTGTGTGGTAAGAAAGTGCATTGTACTACTAGGGAGGCTAGGCTGCATAGGACACTGCAAAGAGCTAACTGTGCAAAGCTTAACTTCTGCAAGTGTGTGTGTGTGTGTGTGTGTGTTTGAGCACAGCATATGTACATGCATGCTGGGGCCAGGTGGAGGGGAGGTTGCTCTAGTCTCTCAGGCCTGGTAATTCTGCTCTCTATTCTCAAGTTTAAAATGATTGAGGCAAATTAAACAAGAGAGTAGTTAGGGTAGAGAAATACTGGGTTGATGTCTTTCAAGAAAACTCAGCTTAATTTTTTTTTTTTTTTTTTTTTTTTTTTTTTGGTAACAGTATTAATGCTTGGGACCAGCAGGCTCTCATGCACACTAGGCAAGTGCTATAGTGATCTGTACACCATTCCCAAGAGAACATTCTGAACATGACTTTTAAGACAGCATTCCCCTGGGTACAGAAGCCTAATTATGGTCCTTCAGGGGAGAACTCAGACACACATAGCTTCAGTGTATTACCAGGTGGCACAGTCCCACTGGTCTACAGTCTGCTCCCGCAGCTTTTGTTAGCATGCACTCAGACAGCATTTGGAACACTGACCCAGAAACGCACTTCTAAAACTCTCAGCTTGTTATGTATTGCTTACAGAGTTCTTAAGCTCACATAGTAAGACAGGGTCTCAGGTAGCCTAGGCTGATTTTTTAATTATTAATGTATTTATTTTATTAATTTATTTTTATGTATATGAGTACACTGTCACTGTCTTCAGACACAGCTGAAGAGGGAATTGGATCCTATACAGATGGTTGTGAGCCCCATGTGGCTGCTGGAGATTAGACTCTAGAAGAGCAGCCAGCGCTCTTAAAGCTGAACCATCTCTCCAGCCCCCCTGCCCAGCCTGATTGTAAACTCACTCCGTAGACAAGGCTGGACTTGAACTCCTGCCCATCCTGTCCTCATCTCCCTAAGGCTGGAATCACAAGTGTGTGTCACTGTGCTCAGTTTTCTTAATCTGTTTTCAAGACAAGGCCTCACGTAGACTAGGCTGCCTTCAAACTCACTGGGAAGCTGGGAGTGACCTCGAGGTTCTGATCCTCCCGTCTCTACCTCCTATGTGCTAGAATTAAAGGCATAAACCACTTTTTATAAGCAAACATACTCTAGAACTTATAAAGTGCTTTTTACCAAACTAAAATATGCTTGGAACTTTGTAAATACTAAACCACCAAGCATACTGCAAAAATAAGGGTACAAAGTGAAATATATTCATATATCTTTATAAATGTACACTTTGTCTGTCTTCCTCCTAACCCAATAACCAGCTAAACTTCAGATAATCAGAATGAAATACATAAATCTAAGACAACAGTATTTCCATATAAAATGAATCTGAAAGGTAAGTGGGTTCACACTCTGCTCACAATTGCCAGGCCAATGTCATGTGCAGTGATTACTTGACTTAACACATTTACAAGTAAACTACCAGGCAAAACCATCAAGTCCTACATAAATAGTAGCACCTCAAAGTGGTCAAATCTGAAACTGCTCCAGAATTACTAGGGTTCGAGAAAGACACTTTTCTGAGGCTGAACATTTATAAAACCCTCCTGGTCAAACAGTATTGTTAATTTCCAAGTGGTGGTTAACAACGATCCCTAAACAACACAACTATGGCACAACTGGCCCAGTGCTCACCATGCTAGACAGCAAAGGCAGTCACCTCCCCACCCTGGTGGATAGTAAGAACTACTGTAACCACGTTATACAGAGGAAACAGCAGAGCTAGAGTACAACAATCGATCAACAAATTTAAAGACAAGCACCAGGTTTTGAAACTCATCTGATATGGTCAAAAGTCTGCTGTAATGGAGAACTTAAGATTTTAATTTTCATTTATGTGCATGTGTGTGCCTGTGTGTCAATAGGCACATACATGTAGGTGCCTTCAGAGGCAAGAGGCTGTTGGATCTACTGGAGATGGAGTCATAGGCAGTCATGAACCAGCACATGTGTTGGATCCTACTTGGGTCATCTTGCAGAGCACCTAGCTTTCTCTCCAGCTCCCAGACAACTTAGCTGTTTTAAACCCCAAGTTCTTTCACGTTTTAGTAACAGGCTTTGTGGGGAGGATTTCTTTGTGTGTCTGTCTCTGTATATGTGTTTATGAAGATGTGTATGTGTGTATGTGTGTGTGGGGGGGGGGCAGGCTAGGTTGGTTAGCTGTAGAGGCACAGGATGGGATCTATTTCTGCCTTCTAGCACTGAGACTACGAGCATGTATCACATTGGCTTTTTTTTTTTTTTTTTGAGGTAGGTTCTGGGAACCAAATTTTGATCTTCAAGACCATGACAAGTACTTTACCAAGAAAGCTTTCTCTGTAATTTAGGCTGGCCTAGAACTCATTAAGCAGCTCAGGCTGGCCTTGAGTTTGCAGTAATCCTCCTGTCCTGTCCCCCCACCCCCACGGACACTGGAATTAAAAGCCTGATCCACCACACTTAGCCTTGAGAGGGAAAGATTTCCAATAAATGTTTGTTTAGTAGGGAAAAAACCCAAACCCAAGCAGTATGAAGCAATAGTCCCTTACTACTGTAAAGTTACTGTTTATTACATTTCTGCTCTTCAATCCCAACATTCAAAAAGCATTTTTTTTTTTAATTTTGGCAATAAAATCATAGTCACTTGGTGACATATGTACTATCTTTATTTGGCCCACTTACTGTAAACATCTATATTTTGCTTCAGGAAACGCCCCAGAGCTTGCAGTCTGTTACATAGTATATGCCATTTCTTTTCTGAAATGGAAAAAAAAATCCAATTCCAAAACAAAAACGTATCTGGTCCCAGGGGGTTTTAGTAAGGACCCATGGATTTATGTTTTCCTTTTCTTATGTCAAGTAATTTAAAGGTTTTAGAGATGATGGTACAGTATTAAGATCAACATGTCAGAGTTAAGGTATATGTTCCATCTATAACTAGAGTTTATCTCTAGCTAATTCAGATATCTGGTAATGTTAAACAGCACTGAAATTTGGGTAACTAATATTCTTACTTAATCAATTCATTTATTTATTCCCATATTCCTAGCCCAGGAATTCAAAGATCCAAACATTTAAGTCAGAAACAAACCCTGCAAGGGTCACAAAATGGGGAGGCAAGTGAATTGTGCATATAATGCCCATTAGTCAGTCAAAAAGACTGTTTAAAACACAAAGACTCTATGTATACACATGTGCATCTGGGTGTATGTGCAGGGGACCTCTGAGCCAATAAAGAAACTTGGGTCCCCTGGAAACAGAGTTACAGACCATTGTGAATTGCCTGATGTAGGTATGGAATGGAACCCAGTCATCTGTTAGGACAGCAAGATCTCCCAATGGCTGAGACATCGCTCTAGCCTCCTCTTTCTGTTTTGAAGACGGTCTTATATCCCAGGTTGGCCTGAAACTTGTGGCCCTCTTTCTGCCTTAGCTTCCCAAGGTCTAGTATTCCAAGTGTGAGCCACCATGACCAGCCTAGTAAAAAAGATTCTTCATAAACCACTGGGAAGGACTATAAACTAGACATACACACATACATGTGCATATACATATGTATACACATATGTGTGTACACATTAATATAATGTTAATATTATGCAAACAAACTCCACATATTTATGTGTGTGTGTGTGTGTGTATCCCCTCACCTTCTCCTCCTGCCCTTAAGATGTAGCCCGGGTAAGCCTTGAACTTGCTATGGAACTGAGAATAAATTTGTATTCCTGATCTTCTCTTTTCTGCTTGTTGAATGCTGGGATTACAGCCATGTGTCTCCATGCCTAGCTAAAAACCACTGTTTGACTTCAGTGTTTTAGAAACTTATGAAACCTTACTCAAGTTCTTGTCTAACACAAATTAAAACAGTTTAAATAAGCCAGATAAATTCTCTTTATAGAAAGTTGAGTAGGCATACCTGCCAGAGTTAATTTAGGGACACGAAATTGACATGTGAATTCTTCCTAAGCAAAGGTCTTCTTTGAATCAGCAGACCTCACTCTGTGAATGGTCTAGCAGTGCTCTCTAAGTTCTTGTAGGTGAACAACTGTATTACCAAGTTCCTGATGGGCAAAGTAACCCTGACTCTGTGGGAGGTTTTACCACAGAGGAAAGCGGTATGCATGTCTATGCAGTTCATCATGAGTTGAGGCTTTTAAAAAAGACTATGTATGTATGTATGTATGTATGTATGTATGTATGTATGTATGTGCACACTCTATCTGCAAGAATGCCTGGAGGTCAGAAGAGGGCATCAGGCCCCAGTGCAGATGGATGTGAGCTACCATGTGGTTGCTAGGATCTGAACTGAGGACCTCTGGAAGAGCAGACAGTGCTTGTTATTAACCGCTGAACCACCTTTCCAGCCATAGATAGGGTTTTATGCTGGGAGGAAACTTGTTTTTCAAAGCACCAGCACAGTAACTAGGTTCTTTACCTAAAAAAAATTATAAATAACTGTAATTAGGAAGAACTCACAGACTACTTGGTTCAGCCTTAGGTACATTTTACTATAAAAAGTACCTTAAAAATTTTTTTTTTAAATATTAGAATAAAATACAAGTTTCACCAATATAAAAAAAAACATGGCTTATTATGGTAGTGAAAAATATTTTGTTATTATTATTGTGGCTAATAATGACAACCATAGTTTAAAAGCATTAAAAAGCTGACTTTGTTAGACATCAACTCTGATCTTTTTCTCATTCTGTTGTGTGTCTGTGATACACCCATGTACGTATATGGGAATGTGTTCTTCATTTGGAGACATAGCATTCTTCACCTTACTGGTGTTTGTTTCTGAGACAGGGTTTCTCTGTGTAGCTCTGGTTGTCCTGTAACTTGCTCTGTAGACCAGACTGGCCTCAAACTTAAGAGCTGGACTGGTTCTGCATACTGAGTGCTGGGACCAAAGGAGTATGCCACATTAAGCCTCTACTATTTTTATTTTACCTGAGCTGTCTCCTCAGCCCTTCTTAATAAATGTGAATTTGTCAGTATTAGCATTCCAGATAGAGAGATGATATGACAATAGCTACTGTAAGCACCAAGCACTGCTTTTTTGCTTTTAAACTTAAGTAGGTCTATAATTATTTCAAGAATCATTCTAAGGCTCTATTCTTTATCTGTATGCTTGAGACACACGATAAAGAACACCTGATTGTCTCTCCTGTTAATTAAAACTGTTTCTTAGTATCAAGAAGGTTTGCCTTTTATGTCATACTGCACCTTTAAGTATGATACATAGTGAACAAACATCAGTTCTCACAGGGATGTATTTTCTGTGCAAGAATACTGTGACCTTAATTGCTTAACAATTAGAAAATATATGCAAACACATGGTGACCCACTTTTCTTATGTCCTTTGTATTGCTGAGACTTAGCCTTTTTCTTCTGTTTGGAAGAAGCTGACTGGTTTTCTCTTGATGCTGAAAAATAAAAGGGAAAATTAGTAACAGAGAATAATTAGACAATTCTTTATGAAAATCATCATCCTTTAAGAAGTACACATTGCTTTTAAAGGGTATATTTGGTCTTACAAAACCATGAGCCTTGTTTGGTGGTGGCGGCGGCGGTGCACGCCTTTAATCCTAGCACTCCTGGGGCAGAGTTTGTGGCCAGTCTGGTCTACAGAGTGAGTTCCAGGACAGCTAAGGTTACTCTGAGTAACGCTGTCTCAAAAAACCAAAACCTAAAAACCCCATGTGCCTATTTACTCAACAGCGTTTATGAACACCGCATTTCCAGCCTGTAATGTGTAGTTCAACAATAGTGCAGTTTAATTCTGTGACTTAACTTTGTCACTGAGACAGAGTTCACTCTGCCATGGCCTACACGTCTAATTCTGTGATATTGCTGGGTCTTAATATTTACCCGGCAGTTCATCAGACACTGATAGATTCTTGTGCTGTGAGCTTGCCCTCTGACATGAGATACTTCTCTGGAGAATCAGCTGGGTTTATACAAGAACGTGTTGTCTGCGGTCACTTACACTGCGACGCTGGAGGCTGCAGCTGATACCCAGTTAGCTGACACCAGCCCACAGGGTAGAGGTCAGGGGACTCGCAGTCCACCCACTGGTCATATTCCTCTTCCCAGCCATCAAAGTGGATCCTCAAGAGCCGATGAATAATTCGAGTGACCGTGGCTACACATATTAACCTCGGCTCCATGAGATCTACAGCTTCTAGCTTCATTCCCACACGGAACCCGTGGTTTGGAACATCCTAACACGGAGAAAGTATCATCACTGTTATTCAAAAGGACACAAAAAAAAACATCTGAAATCATTTCCCCAAAACTCACAGCAGTTCCTCAGTTATGCCACCAAATGGCCCAAAGCACCTTCCCTTACACTAAAAAAAGTTTATAACCTTGTTTCTTTCCCTAAAGAAAACACTCATTTTTTTTTTTTTGGTTGATTTTCATTAAGAAATTCTAATATAAGCCAAAGAACTTTAACTCGAGAAACCCTGTCTGGAAAAAGACAAAACCAAAAATAAATAAATAAATAAATAAATACCCAAAACCAAACAAAAAAAAACTCCCCAAAACATACAAACAAAAAGAATAGTTTCCACTCTTACGTCATGATCATGCTACCATTTAAATTTACCTTATTAAACAGTTTTACTGGTGCTGCAATGGAGCCGGTTTCCCTGAGGTAGTCAAACCATTTAAAAGGAAGTTTTGTGTAACCTAAAAAATACAACTGGTTTAGGTAACAGTACATTTAAAATTAGCATAACCTTAAGTCAGTAACTCAGTACATGAAATCTCAGATTTAGGAGGTAAAGGTAATTTCTTTTCGTTCTATTTTTTTAAAAAGAATATTTTTATTTTTGAGATCGGGGCCCGAAATAGCTCATGCAAGCGTCAAACATGCTATGCAGTGGAAGGTGAATGCCTTCGTCCTTTTGTCTCCATGTCCAAATACCGAAGAGGTATTGGTGACTGAAGAACTTCTGGTCCCAAATTACGAAGATGCCCCCCACCCCCTTGCAGACACAAGTGTATGCCTCTTTATCTTAATGCAAAAGTGATTTTTTTTGTTTACTACAAGGATAGACTTCTGCTCTCTCTCTCTCTCTCTCTCTGTGTGTGTGCACGCGCGCGCGTGTCAGTGTCACTGGGGATCTAATCAAGGCCTCAACATGCTAGGCAAATATTCCTATCTTCAAGAGCTACAACTTGCAATACTAGGTTTTAGAACAGTCTAACACTTAAAACTTTTTTTTTTCTCCAGGAAACTAAATTAGCTGAATTATACTTTCAACAATTCTTTTTTGCTTTAACCCCATCTTAGGAGAAAAACCCAAGGCAAAGGTCACTATGAGAAATTAAGGTTAAACTATGAGAGTTGCTAAAGACATAACTTTAAAAGATGGCTAGCTGGGTGTGGTTGTGCACACCTTTAATCCCAGAACTCTGGAGGCAGAGGCAGGAAAATATCTATGGTCTATAGTAAGTTCCAGGCCATTTAAGAATACAGAGATCATGTCTTAACAAAACAAACAAAAATTTTAAAAGGCATATGATAATCTAAAAAGAGAGCATCTTTTTTTTTCCCTTGAAGGCTAAATAGTCATTAAGTGGATACTTAAAATACTAAAAATGTTCATGTGGGAGCTAAGACCAGTGGCTGCTCTTCCAGAAGAACAGGGCTCATTTTTCAGCACCTGCAGTTATCAACTGTCTTCAGCTATAGTTTCAAGGGACCTGATGCCCTCTTCTTGGCTCCTAAGGCACCAGGCACACAAGTGGTACAGACATAACACAGGCAAAATACTCACGAGGAAAACTAAAAAAAATAAAAAGCTTATACATACAGGAACATAAAGGGTCTATAAATATTGACACACATTATAACACAAATTCAGGAAAAACTTCTATTGTAACTTATTAAAGTAAACTAGAATACATAGGTTGTGGGTTTTAAAATTTTTTATTTTTATGTGCATTGGTGTTTTGCCTGTATTTCTGTGTGAGAATGTCAGATCCTGGAGTTACAGACATAATGTGAGCTGCCCTGTGGGTGCTGGGATCTGAACTCAGGTCCTCTGGAAAAACAGTCAGTGCTCTTAACCCCTGAGCCATCTCTCTAGCCCCCAAAGATTGTATTTTTACTTTACTTAATGTATTAACATTGAGACAGGGTCTTGTATAGCCCTGGCTGGCCTGTACTCACTATATAGAACAGGCAGGTTTCCAACTGGCTTTGCACCCAGGTGCTGGAATTTCAGGCATGTACTACCAGGCTTGGCTTCAGAATAGCTCACAGCTCTTATTCGTTTTAGTCTATCTATACATACTCACACATATTGTGTGTAAATATACATACAAATAATTAAGATTGTGGCTGTGTTAAATGTAAGCAGAAAACACACAAAATCAAAGCAAGGCAAAAAACTGAGTGTTTATACCAGGATGGAGTACCTCGGGGTGGAGTCAGTTCTATCATGTTAATTTCACAGAAACCCACAGGGAAAATAGAAGGAGAGGTTGCATGATAACAGAACCAGTCAGACCCATCTGCTGCTTCTGAGCCATCAATCCCAATCATGAGGAATCCATCAGCCAGCACCTGTGAAATCAAGAGAATCCCAAGTACTTGAAAATGTATACCACTATTACAAAAATGTTTTATTTAAAACAACATCCTGAAAGGAAAATCTATTAATGATGCTTTACAAGTAAAAAACACTTCCTCGCCAGGCGGTGGTGACGCATGCCTGTAATCCCAGCACTCTGGGAGGCAGAGGCAGGTGGATTTCTGCGTTTGAGGCCAGCCTGGTCTACAGAGTGAGTTCCAGGACAGCCAGGGCTATACAGAGAAACCCTGTCTCGAAAAAAACCAAATCCAAAATACCAAAAAAAAAAAAAAAAAAAAAAAAAAAAAAAACCCCAAAAAACCAAAAACAACAACAACAAAAAAAAACACTTCCTCACTGGATGTTACATAAAGATATACAATAACAAGAAACTAATAATAAGATTGTTAATGAATACCAGAAACAAACAAAAATCATACAGAATTGATTTTAGAAAAGCAAAGTTTACAAAGAGATGACTTTAGATGCTTGAAAAAACAAATGTCTTTGGCCAATTACTGATTAATATATTCTTTTATGATTAACACAGGATTCACACAGTGAAGAGATCTCATTATTTCAAGTTGCCCTCTGATGATTTCTACACACACACACACACACACACACACACACACAAATGGGATAATAATATCCATGTAGTGTCAGGTTGTTATCCTAACATAATGTTTTCCTTCTTTTCTGACTTTTTACACAGGAAAAAACCCCTTTTGCTAACCCTCCACCTTCTTCAAGCTTCAACCTGTTGTCTTTTACCATATTCTTCTATGACACTGAGACTAACTGGGCCCAACCGAGAGTCCCCTTAACTCTGTGATCACGCCTTAGACTCCAGTTAGTAAGTAGCAGCCCTGCCTCCCAATACTAGACCTTGGACTTGAAATGCTCTTGTTCTAAGTTCTCAAGCCTGGAATTACAGACTTGTTGAACCATGTCTAGTTCCCCCCACATTTATTTTAAACACAATAAACTTCTCTATCTTGCTCAATTATCACAAGACCTTGTTCAAACACGTTTTACATGTTTAATATTTCCCAAATCCATTACACTGAACACATTTTATACCCTAACAACCAAGAAAGAAAAAAAGCAAAAAAATTGAATTCAGTGGTCTGTTTTCCATGACACTAAACTCTTCAAATATAAGCTTAATTAGTGAGACAAGATCTTACTATGTAGCCCTGGCTGGCAAGGAACTCACTATGTAGACTGGCTGGCCTCAAACTCAGAGATTTGCAGCCTCTATCTTCTGAATGTTGAGATAAAGCATTTATTACTATCTATGCCTGTTCTTAAATCTTATTTTATTTAACACTTGATTAATGAATTAATGACTTCTACTTTTTGTCCTCCCACACCCCCAGATCGTCATGTTCTAGTCTACTGGTTAATAGTCACGTCTCCATTGTTCCTTGCATGACTCTTTTGGTAACTGACTTTTACCTCCAACCCGTAGATTTCTGATGTTAGCTCTTTGCTTTGTTTCAATGATCTCAGACACTATCAACTTCACGACCAAGGCAGTTTTTCTCCCTTGCAGAGCCTCAGTATCTGACTTAGTTAGGGGTTTTACTGCTGTGAACAGACACCATGACCAATGCAAGTTCTCTAAAAGACAACATTTAATTGGGTCTGGCTTACAGGCTCAGTGGTTCAGTCCATTGTCATCAAGGCAGAAACATGGCTGCATCCAGGCAAATAGGGTGCAGGAGGAGCTGAGAGCTCTACATCTTTATCTGAAGACTGCTAGTAGAAGACTGACTTCCAGGCAACTAGGGTGAGGGTCTTAAGCCCACACCCTCACTGCAACAGCTCCTTCTTTAGTCCTTTAGAAAATATCACTTAGCTCACAACTCCTATCTCAAACATTCTGGATCTTGTTTTTGTAAAAAAAAAAAAAAAAAAAAAAATTAAAGAACTCATTAAATTTGTTAAAAAATTTATGTATATGGGTGTTTTGCCAGTATGTTATGTCTGTAGCATGTGTCCCTGGTGCTTATGCATGACAGAAAATGGAATCAGAGTGCCTGGAACTAGGGTTACAGATGGTTGAGTCACTGTGTGGATGGTGGAAACCAAAACCCAGATCCTCTTGCAAGACTAACAAGTGCTTTTAACTATGGAACCAACTCTGAAGCCTGGCTTTTTTTGGGCGTGTGGGGGGTACAGGGTATCGATCCCAAAGCCTTGCAAAGCCTGTTAGGCAAGCACTCTATCACTGAGCTACATCCACAGCCCTAACTTTTTTGAATGCATATTGTATGCATGTCAACCACTTGACCATTTTATTAAGGTGGTGATTAGTCTCTGTTAACTAGACTCAAACTAGAGTCACCAGAAAAAACTCAACTGAGGAAGTCTATCAAATTGGCCTGTGAGCATGTCAGTGGGGTATTTTCTTGATTGTTAATTGGTGTAGTAAGGCCCAGCCCCTTGTGAGTGGTTCCAATGTCTAGGCAGGTAGGTACCAGATGGCTACAAGTGGTAGTATACACCTTTAATGCCAGAACTCACGAAGCAGAGGCAGGTGAATTTCTTGAGTTTTTGGCCAGCCAAGGCTATACAGGGAGACCATGGCTTAAAGGAAAACAAGGTAGCTGAGACGTCAGTGGCTAGCTGCTGTGTGTATTTCACATTCTGTGTATTTCGTTGTATTAGGTTCTTCACTAATGGCCTATAGATTTAAGCTAAAATAGACTCTTCCCCACATTGTATTGTGGATGCTATTATAACAAAAGCTTTCTGCAATACTCTAGCTCACAACTGAACTTAGTACTACTTCTCCTTCTTTATTCTTCAGTGTGTAAGTACAAACTAACCTATATTTGGATTGTACTATTAGGCAACAAACATTAATTTTATTAGTACGCAAATTTGTCTTTAATAACAGGTAAAATTATACACATGCATTTTTTTTTTCCTCTGAGACAGGTTTCTCTTCAGAGCCCTGGCTGTCCTGTAACTTGCTTTGTAGCCCAGGCTAGCCTTGAACTCATAGAGATCTGCCTCCTGAGTGCTGAGATTAAAGGTGTACACTACCATGCCTAGCTCCAAAAGTTTTAAAATAAATTTGTGATGTATTTGTGTTTGATTTGTAGAATTATTTCATAAACCTTTTGTCATGGGTTGCTTTAAAGTTCTAGGCAAAAAGGGGTTGTGAAGTCTTTGACTGTAACACATTAAAAAAATAAAACAGGTCTGACAACAGAACGTGTTTATTCAGAAAGTATTAATACCATTCTTCCCAATGAAGATTCAGACATTTCAGTAGACACCTGCTTGAGGCCCCCTTCTGATTTTAAACCTGGTTCCTCTGATAGAATTCCCCCCCCCCCCCCCAGACAGGGTTTCTCTGTGTAGCCTTGGCTGTCCTGGATCTTTTTCTGTAGACCAGGCTGCCTTGAACTCAAAATCTGCCTGCCTCTGCCTCCCACGTGCTGGGTACCACCACCGCCCGGCCAGAATTTTTCAAATTTAGAATATATTCTCTTACCTTTCTAATGGTTGCAACACATATTGTAGAAAGATTTAATGGATCTATAGCTTCCAATTTCATTCCTTCTTTGAACCATTCTCCACTCTGGTCTACCTCTTTTACCTACAGAAAATACATACACTATTACACATGTCCTTTAGACTTATTTACTCTGTGTGTATATATCGCTGTGTACATGCTACCAAGTACATGCAGGTCAGAGGTTAACTCCTGAGAGTCACTTCTTCTTTCCCACCTTGCTGAGGTCTCTCTTGTGTCCACTGCACTGTGTACCGCAGGCCGTATTAGCTGCAAGCTTCCAAGCGAGTCTTATCCGTGCCTCCTATTATGCTGCAGGAGTACTGGGATTACACATGTACTCCATGGTATCTCAACCAGGCTTTGTACAGATGTTCACAATATTAGGATGTGCAATAGTAATTGAACCTACTAAACTATCCACAGACTGGCTTTGTGGTGATCCTCCTGCTTCAGCTTCCTAAATGTTTTTACTTTAATGATGAAAATATTCCTAACTTGCAACATTTACTAGATGCCATTTCCTATCTAAGGTTATAGCTCAGTTTCCTTAAGGAACAGAAAGAGTACGCCAACACACACACTTTAGGAATGGGTCTAATGAGGATTTGTGACACCTTAGGATTATATACATTTTATTTTTTTAAGTGAGCATAAGTGATATCCATAATTTTAGGAAATGCCACAAGACCTTTTTAACCTGACTTCTGAGGGCTTGCAGAAACTTCTTACCTTAGCAAATAAGTGTGGCGGTGTATCGAAATGTCCGTCCTGTTTCTTTGTAATATCTAGAAGGAAAAGTTACAGACTAGTGTGTCAGCATTCGTTTTTTTTTTTTTTTTTTTTTGGGTTTTTTTTTTTTTTTTTTTGGGTTTTTTTTTGGTTTTTCGAGACAGGGTTTCTCTGTGTAGCCCTGGCTGTCCTCGAACTCAGAAATCCGCCTGCCTCTGCCTCCCAAGTGCTGGGATTACAGGTGTGTGCCACCACGCCCGGCTGTCAGCATTCTTGAGAAGACCAAAAACCACACTTCCTTGAAAGGTTCAAACTCACAAAGAATGTAAGATTCTAAAATATGGCAAAAAAAAAAAAAAAAAACAAAAAAACAAAAAAAAACCAAAACCCTATATTTTCTGCATTTATTGTGGTGAAAATAATAATAGCCTTTTCTGTCTTCAGAGCACATGCATATATACTATTACATTTTATGCTAATTACAATGCTGGTAATTCTACAATAAAGGAACTGCAGTATCAGAAGCTTCCTCTATCCCCCTTTTGGTATAGTACTAGAGATTAAAGAGAGGGCCTCACAAATGCCAAACAGTCTAATATTCAACTATCTCCACAGTTTTCACTTTTTGTTTTGAGGGAGGGGCTCACTACGATGCTGAGGCTGTCCTTGAACTTAGGATGACTGATCATGCCTGACCGTCTTGCATAACTGGGAGTACAGGCCTGCACCACTAGGCCTCTCTAGAACAATGTTTTTGTGTTTCATACTATGTATATTTAAAATTTAATCTTGCCATTTAGATTAAAATTAGGTGTAAAGGAGATCTCATAACTTTCAAATGGTCTGGATTAAAAAAAAATAGAGTAGGAATACAATTGTAGTTGTGAGAAAAAGGGATTAAAATTGTCTTTTTGTGCTAGAAATAAAACCCATGGTCTCACGCATGAATGTACATTATCTTAAATGGAGAGGAAGTGGAAGGAACATAAGGAATTAGTACGCTAATTACTGTAGAATAATCAGATTAGAATGCTATTTTGGATCTATACTTTGTAGGAGAAACAACCAAGTAGTTATTCAACCTCACTAATCTTATCGAAAGTTTTTGTGACAGTTGCTTACCAGATCTCTTGAATCGATGGCCTATGCTTCGAGACCACCCTATATGGTGGATTAAGGGGCTGTGCATGTGGCACCAGAAGTCGTCCGTTCTATCTTCACTCTCTTCATACACCAGCCGTAGTCTTCCTCCAATTACACTCTCCACCACTGCTACTCTTGTTCGACATAAATGCCTCTTGTCAACTACTTCTACTCTCATGCAAGGTTTGAAAGGATATTGCATACTCTCAGAAACCTTCAAACAAAAGCAGGAAAAAATCTTGGAGACTCATGACAAAGGTCTATATGCAGCTTTAATATTGTCCTCCCTGTCTATCTATCATCTATCAATCATCTACCAATCATCTATCAATCATCTATCAATCATCTATCTATCTATCTATCTATCTATCTATCTATCTATCTATCTATCTATCTATCTATCTATCTATCTATAAGAGACAAGGTAGCCCTGGCTGTTTTGGAACCTGCTATGTTGATAAGGCTGAGATTGAATTTACAAATATCCACCAGCCTCTGCCTCCCAACTGCAGGTATTAAATGCACACACCACCATGCCTGGTTCTTGTTTTGGGGGACAGGGTTTCACCCTTTAGCCTAGAAGACTTCTTTCTGCCTTGGTCTCCTCAGTACTGAGATTATGAGTATGAGTCACCCTCTCCAAAAACGTATTTGGTATTAAACAGTTCAGAAATTACAATTCTGTAAAAATCCTTCTAAATCATTCTTTTAAAAGAGCTCTTGGATTCTTTAAGGATCCTATTTTTACCTTTTGTGAGAAATCAGGAGGAAGTGTTTTGGCACCAGTAAGTCTTTTTACTAGAAAGGCTTTCCAGTTTGTATATTTATGCTGAACAGCTAAAATAAAAGAAATAATTAGTTATCTTTAGCAGACAGAGCTGTTTCACAAATAACAACCCAAAAACCAAAGAAACAAGGTTAACAAGAAGTTATGAGTATTAAGGTGCTTAAAGGTAGCAAGCATGGAGAAAATAAGTATATGTCTTGCTAGCATAAGAATTATTTGACATAAAAATATCCATTTTAATTTTTTAGTTGCTTTAGAATTATGTATAAAGCACCAGTTAGACATGTTTTAAATGACCTGGGCTGGAGAACTGGCTCAGTGGTTTAGAGCACTTGTTGCCAAGGGTTTAGTTCCCAGCGCCAACATGGCGGCTCACAACTGCCTAGAACTGTAGCTCTGAGGGGCTCCAATGCCCTCTGTGGGGTCAGGCATGCATTTATTCACGTATAGATAGATACATACAGGCAAAGTATTCATACCTATAAGATAAACCAATCTGAAGTTTAAAACAATTAAATGACCATGAGGCCACTCACTTCTAGGAGGAACGAGAGGTTTTCCACTGGCTGCACACCAACCAACTGGATGAATATCAGACCCACATATATTGCACCAGAAGTCCAGAGAAGAATCATTTTCAAATCCTTCATATCTCAAAAGGGCATTATAACCTAAAGCCAACAAATCAATCATTACATAGTAAGAAACTAAAATGATTAAAGGGTTAATGTAAGATCTTAAGGGGTAATGGCTGTCAAGCTTTGCTGTCCCCTTGTAGCAGAACCATCTGCTGTTTATTAGCAGAGGTTAGCCCCTTCCAAGGACTCCAGTCCCATGCTAGGGAAAAGGATGCTATGGCCAATAATGATCCTGTTGGACTACTATTCAACTTTGTTAATACAAAGACAATTCTTCAGAGCATGGCTTTTCCCTCTGTATTTCAATTTCACCTATAATTTCTCAAATGCTTGGGAAGGGGAACACCACAGTGGAAAAAAGTGGGAGGAGGATAGTTTCCTGAGAATGGGTAGTTTTCTTTTGGGGCAGGGTCTCCTGTAGATGAAGCTGGCATCAAACTGACTACAGGGCTGGAGACTCTTCCTCCACCTTCCAGTATGATTAACATTTCTGAAATAGTTCTTAAGAGTTTTGTTTTTGGTGTGTGTGTGTGTGTATGTATGTGTGTGTCTGTGTGTGTGTATGTATACTGAGACAGGATCTTTTGTTGCCTGCTAGTGTATAAGTTTTTGGGTGATTTTCTTGCCTTTGTTTCTCAACCTGATGTAGGAGTAGTAGGCCCTGCCTCTCCAAGGTTTACTACCAAAACAGTAAAGAATATACTTGGAAGATATAGGAGGCAAAAAGAAAAATCAGAACTATAAAACCAGAATCAGTAATTAGGCATAATTCTTGGATAGTAAATGTGCCGATGTTTTGAACTATTTACATGCAAGTGATTCAAACATCTGGGAGATAAATGCTGTCTTTAATAGTACAACAAATAGCAGAAGTATTTAAAGAATGCTTATATAGACAGATATCTCAAGGAAAAGGCATGGGTCTGAGCAGATAGGAGAAAATATAGAGTCTAGGACTTCTGCCAGAGTGATCAAAGGCCTTTCCTAGTGATCAAAGCTTACTAGGAGAGGCCTTGCCCAGCATACACAGGCCTTCAATTCATCCCCTCAGCTCTCCAGGATACCTTTTTTCCTCTAGACAGGACTTTCTTTCTGTTATGTAAGCCAGGCTGATCTGAATCATTCTATGTAGCTGAATTCAGAGACCCACCTGTCTCTGCCAACCGAGTGCAGGAATTAAAGGTATGGGCCATTACACCTGGAATAAAAGCCACCTTTAGGTAACTCTATGGGCAGTTGACAGAAAAGCACTAATGTAGTGTGTTATTGGGAGACAAGTTGGAGATTAAGTCGATCTAGCTGGCTTGGAATATTGTTTGCTTGTTTGTTTTTGTTTTGTTTTTTAATGGCTGGAAAGAACTGAAGGACAATGTTTCCTTCACATAAAGTGTGGCAGCTTTATGAGACAGACTCAAATTTTAGGAATAAAGTTCTACAGATATATACATTTGTTTATATACTGTGATAGTTGTTCACAGGTTAAATAATAGAGACAGGAGTGTAAATAGACTGTAACACCACAAATCTAAAAATATTTATTGTCTGGCTACTTATAAAAAAAAAATCTTCCAATTCCTACACATATATTATTTATTTTGTAATACTTGCAAAATTTGTATACATTTTTTTAAACAAAAGTTTGTATCACTGGCATTTTCTAGTAAATCACCATGTATGCTTTTCACCTGCTAATTTTATAATTCCAGCAATCCAGAAGACTTTGGTAGGTAGACTGCAGTCTGTATTGGGAACTTCTATTCTTACATTTTCTGAGATATCACCCCAGCAGGTCCCCATAGGTGCCTGTTATACAAAAATTATTAAATTATCATCTTAGTAACATAAGTATGAAACATCATTCAAAATTAAGTATCATCAGTATTGGAATATTCAAATACATATTTTAATCCACTCATTTTTTTCTTAATGCATCGTTTCTATTTCTTATAAAAAAATTTATTTGGAGAAAGCCAGAGTCAGGATCAAATTCAAGATAGAAGACAGAATATACAAACATTAGATCCATGTTGACTTTGAAATTCAACAGACCAAATGTGACACTTAAGTAACAATTATTCTACAACCTCAATCACAAACTAGGCGGACATTATAATAACAAGCTGACTTGAGGAACTTAGTGTTTTTAATGTGTTCTGAGTGAAAAATACTTTACCCCTTAATTTCTAAAAATCTTGCCCAAGAGTAGAGAAAAATAATCATTAACAGGCTTTATTCAACGTGATCCACAGAACTAGAACAGGTATGTGAAATGCAAGTTAAATCTACATAATATAAATACAGTCGATAGACAAGACAGTAAAAAGCAGTGGAGGAATAATTAAAAAGGGAGTTGAAGAGATCTGGGAAATAAGGCCTACAGTAAACAATTTATTATTTCAAAATGTCTTATGCAACAATTACTATGAAAAGGAAGCTTGCAGTGCTGGAGCTGCTGACCACAGCCCCCACACCACGGTTAGGATGGCAACTGAGAAAAGGACTTAAGAGCATAACAACCGTATCCCAAAAGCAGCAGTTCCCGAAGCACTGCTACATCTCCCTAGGCTGCAAGGCAATGCACAATTATTTGGATTTTATGCAATAGTAAATTAAATCAAGTACATGAGTTTATAATTATTCATTAGTGCTGAAATTCTAGTCTCTGTGGCCCTAGATAACCAATGTTTTCATGAAATATAGAACACTAGACAAATAAAAAAGGTGAGGTTCTTGAAAACCTGATAATAGGGATAAATCAGGTAAAAACAAACAGCCTCAAAACTAAGATAAGCAAGCACAGACATCAACTAGCAAATATGGACATCGGGAAAGACGATGTATTCTGTCAAAGGAAAGCCCTTAATAAACTGTGAAGGTAACTCAGAACCCAGTCAGTCTAAAGCAACATTTAATTCCTGTCCTCTAAACAGTTAATAAATCTCCGAAGGAAACAGAATGCCAAAAAATAGTGAATTAAGATAGAACTAGAAGCCAAAGACACAGCAGTTAATGGCTAACACTTTGAGTAAGCAAGCAGTGAATATACCTTACTCTTACTTGGAGACATACATGCCCAATCTCAATTGTTTGTAATTATGGGGAGGGAATCACGCATATATTTTCTCAAGAGAGGAGTAAAAAATAAAACTAGTCCCGTTCCCCTTTGACACAGGGTTTTGCTATGTAGTTCAGGCTGGCCTGGAATTTGCCATGTACATCACATTGGCCTTAAATTTGAAATCCTCCTGCCACAGCCTCCCCACATCCCAAGTGCTAGCCTTATAGGTGTGTGTGCCATCATACCTGCTTCTCCTTTTTAAACAGGAAAACTGGACCCTTCAGGTTCTGCTACCTCCCCCTACATCACTCTAGACTGTAGGGCCATCCCTAATGCCAGCAGATATGATCAGAAAAGGAGAGGCTAGAAGGAAGACAGGCAGTATAAACTAAGCTAACATGTACTAATACAATGTTTGTTTCTTGTGAGGATTAGCAACCAGAGAAGGTAGGTTCAGGTAAATGCATGCATAAAGCTGCATTCCACTGTAGCAGGGTAGCTACTCTTTGCTGGACTGCCAAGTCTGTGAATTTGACTTTTATTGAGAAGAGGCATGGTTATGCTGACATGCTACAGGTTAGGTGGGCACAATACAAAATGAAATTTGCATACAGGACTCCTTTCTGAGCTAGACTTGACAATTTATTGTGCTGATTCGTTTTTAAAGCTTCAGTATTATTTTTGGAGAAAATATCTTTTAGTGTTATTTATTAAAGAAAAGACCTGTCAATGTTTACTTAAAAACAAACGACAACAAAAAAAGGTAATGTTCACTTGAGTGGGAGATCTTTGGTTTGGTCCCTATAGTCTGGATTGGTATAGGAGAAAGTAGCAGAAAGTGACATTTGTTCTTGCCTGTAAGGTTGTGGTTCTGCTAGGCCCTCTTAAACCAATCCATATAGTTCATTCTATGAAAAAAAAAATGAAGAAACGTCAACAAGATAGAGCACTACAGTCACAACAGAGTATGTGCTCGATGTGTTGAAATAATGTCATTTCATAGACAAATCTGCCCTTTTGTTTAAAGGAATATTCTTTTAAGTGTGGAAGACTGAATGACCCAGGGCTTGACAGCCACCTTCATCCAAGTCATCTGCCTTCTCTTGCTGGCAGGAGGGACACCTTCAAAGTCTGGATTGGCATAGCATGAACTAGCAGAACCATCATTTACAGGTAACAACAAATTTACCTTCCAGACTCAGGATGCGAGGTCTACCTCAGGCTCCTCCCAAACAAGGAAGATCTGCTCCACCACTTCCTGCTGCAGGGCCACTCGTGAGAGCTATCTGGGAGCGACTCTCCTTCCCTGCAAAGTAAGCTGTCATCAGGTCCTGTAGAGATGGCCAAATCCAAATGCTGAGGGGTCCCCAACACAAATGTATGATAACCTTCACCTATCTATCTGAAAGAAAATAATCTGGCAGGAAGTCTTATTTCCTTTACTCCAAGAATATTCCCAGATAGTCCAAATAGCCCAGATGATTGGTATTCAGATTCTCAGAGAGCACACACGATGCTAACAGAGATAAAGATTTCCTTCTACAGCACTGCTAACCTGTAACTTTTGGTAACTACACCCAACCTTCAGAGAGTATAAATAGACAGAGGTTAGACTTGGAATTGTAGGTAGAAAACCAAGAAAGAATTTATTCCCATGATAAAGCAAAAATCCATCATTATAATTCCTCAGAACAAAAAAAGGTATATGGTTACTAAAATGTATCTGTTAGACAAAGATTAAATAACATTTGGTCAAAAAAGACAAGACAAGGAGCTGGGCACAGTGCTGCACATCTGCAGCAGCAGGTCTTGGGAGGCCGATGCAGGAACTCTGTGGGGTTGAAGCTAGCTTGGGATACATAGCAAGGCCCTTTCTTAATTTCCACCCTGTCCCAATCAAATCAAAACAAAACAAAGATTTATCATTATCTCATTCTTTCTAGAAAGTATACTCACCGTTTGATCTGACACCAGAATCTACTGGGTGTGGGGTGGGGAGGATGCTAGCACAGAGATGTAGGGTGCAAGGAAACTGATGCTTGAAAATGTCTGAGAAAAAATGCTACCCATATGTAAAAAAAGGAAGCAGTGGTCACTAATTTAAAACTTTCTGCCTCTCTTTGAGACAAAGTCTTACTCTGTAGCCTAGGTTGCCCTGAAATTCACTATGTAGATTAAGTTAGCCTTATACTTGCTGTGATGCTCCTGTCTCAGCTTCCCAAACAAGGAAGCCTTCTAAGTGCTGAGATTAAAGTTATGCATTACTACATTGGGGTCTAAAACTCCTTAATAAAACAAAACATAGCTTAATCATTAGGAGACTTCCACCAAAAAACAAACAAACAAACAAACAAACAAACAAACAAACAAACAAACGGAACAAAAACAAAATTCACTCTGGGAAAGACTACAAAGTTAAGACAATAACATAGGTTTATTTAGGCTTCCTTTAATTTAGGTTTTTCTGTAAACCCACAGCAGGTGACTTCTCAATGTGGGGCTTGCTATATTTGCAGAGAATATACTTTACGCTCTTGATAGTGCGCGTGGAACACTAAGTACCAAAACCCAACAAGTTTTATTCATTAGAAAGACATTTTATAATCTGAGATAATACACAGAAGCTTTATCCTTAGTTATAACTAAGATAAAGTTATAGTATGTATTTTCTGGAGTTCTCTCTGCATGGGTCATGGACAGAGGGCGATAAAAGGTAACTAAAAGGTAACCTCAGTAGGAAAAGTATTTACTATGAAGCTAAACTATTGCAGTCACTCATACAAAAACAAGAGGGCTTCTGTTTTTCTATCATTAAAACAAGTATGTATGATACACATTGCAAATAAATAAAAAAACTTATTTCTTCAAGAAAACTGTACGTAGGTCAGAAACAAAAACAACATAAAGACTATATTATGTCAATGATACCAGGTATACTCATGGAGGATCCTGTTTTGAAAAGCAACCAGTCAACAAATCATTCTCCCAAACCATATATCACAAAGCCCAGTACTGTTCCCCCAATTCCAAGTCATAGGGCAGCTACATATGATGGCATAGCCTTCTTATGAGGTGGAGACAAGAACATTTTAAATTCCAGGTCAGCCTGGGCTATGCAGTGAGAGCCTCTATTTCAGTTCTCTGCCAACATCATCCTGACACACACACACACACACACACACACACACACACACACACACACACACACACACACAATAAATAAATAGCTGCAAATCTGATGAATCCATACAACATATCCAAATGGTATATGGTTGTATGTTATGTAGATTTTTTTTCCTTGTATGGATACTACTAACCAAGAACTAGAAAAGGGCTGAAAATGATGACTCAGTGCAAACTGCTCTTGTGGAGGATTTTAGTTTGTTTCCTGACACCCATGTCAGGGGCTTCACAGCCACTTGACATCTTCGGCCATCACAGGCGTCTGTACTAGGTATGCACATCCACATGTAGGCAGATACACAACTAAAAGTAATCTGAAAAAAGAAACAACCCTGAAGACTTTAAATTGTGAAAATTAAGTTTAAAATTATAATCCAGCTTTTCAAAAAATAGTCAAAGCTTTATTGAAGAGATGGATGGTTTAGGTGACTAGGAAGTTCTGAAGACGTTGCCAGCTTTGTGGCTACATTACTATTTCATAGATCACTTTTTCTGTTTTGTTTTAAGGTTTTTGATAAAGGTCTGATTCTGCAGCCAGGTAGGTGGGCCTGGAACTCACAATGCTCTTACCTCAGCTTGCTGACTGCTTGGATAAGAAGCAATTATCACCATATCTGGATGATTTAGGATTAAGTAAAAATATACCCATTTTAGTGATTTTGAACTTAAGATTGTCAAGGAAAGGGTGACCAAGAGTTGGAGACCAAAGCTCTGACAGAGTTTACTCTGTCAAACCAGTAAGTGTAGTTTCTTGCTGTGACTGAGGTCTAAGTCAGATTTAATTAGGTAAGAAATAATGTCTGAATTAAAACAACAGATTTGGTGCTAGAGAGATGGCTCAGTGGTTAAGAGCACTGTCTGTTCTTTGAGAGGTCCTGAGTTCAATTCCCAGGAACCATATGGTGGCTCATAGCCATCTGTAATGGATCTGATATCCTCTTCTGGTGTCTGAAGACAGCTACAGTATACTCATGTACACACAATAAATAAATCTTAGAGAGAGGGGGGGAGAGGGAGAGAGAGAGAAAGAGAGAGGGAGAAGAGAGAGGGGAGAGGGAGGGAGGGAAGGACTGGGGAAGGGAGGGAAGGACTGCGGAAGGAAGGAAGGGAGGGAGGAAGGAAGGAGAGAGAGAGAGAGAGAGAGAGAGAGAGAGAGAGAGAGAGAGAGAGAGAGAGAGAGAGGAAGAAGGGGGGAGGCTGGTTAAGCAGAGAATTCAGGATTGCACAGCACACTCATACCAACTCATACCAATTTTTGTTTCAACCAGACAGCTTTGTTTTGCATTGCACATTAGAGATGTGTATTTGTAATTAGGTTTGAAAAATAATTTCCACCAATGCGAAGGTGCCTATCTGGTACCTAAGTGGGTAAGAGGGCAGATGTCGAGTCTCTAAGAAGAAAATCCTACTAGAGAATGTGTTAAGTCTTAGAAGGATGAAGAAGGATGATGGTCTGAGACAGGGTTTCTGCTTCCAGCAATTCCCAGTAACAGCCTTCCTATAGCCCAAACCAGTATCTTTTCTTAGAAAGATATCAAATGATCTCAGGGTGGGGATGGGGAATATTGGAGAGTCAACTGAAGATTAAAACTGAGTTTAGCATAAGGTCTACCTCTCAAATCAAATGGCTTCAATGGAAAATGTTGATTAAAGCAACAAAGCGTTTCCGCTCTAATAAAAAGGAAGCAGTAAAGAAAGGTGAGTGGAACAGGAATTGGTTCCGAGCGAGAAAGTGAAGGTAGCACGTTATGCTTATGAATAAGTTAGCTGCTCCAATCTACACCACAGAACATCCTTTACTGCTAGTCTTCAACTCACTTTGGAGGTGAACTCTTGATGCCCTTGCTTCTAAAGTCCAAGTGTTGGGATTATAGATATATGCTATCATACCCAGATCCTGAAACTAAATTTTAAATTATAGAAATATCCTTCTTGTTAAAAAAAAAAAAAGAAGCAAATTGTTCTAAGCCTCAATGTCCTTTCTTACCATCTCTATCCATTCAAACAGCTCCCCTTGACAAAACCACAGTTGTCAGTTCAGTATACATCTGTCCAGTCTTTCTGGAATCATACTTATTTCCAGGGTACAATTACCTGCCCTATGACCATGTCAGTTTTAAAATAGCAAAGCTTTAAGCAAAACCAATCACTGCAAGAGATATACTCACAAAGAACTTTATTTCATCTAACTGTTCAAAAATATGGATAGGAAATGAAATACAGTTTCAAGACCCTGAGATGCTATTTAAAAAATATCCTGGCTATTTACATAAAAAGGCTTGATGTTATTCATGACATAAAACATTAAAATGAAGATCTGAAGAAAGATGAAAACCATTTAAAAAGAGACAACAGACAGCTATGCCAGGAATCTGGGATGAAGACTTACTATGGAATTCTGAGCACCTCAGCACCACAGAGCAACACTGTGAGGATTGAGCTTGTGATTTATGATTTATGCTCTGCAGTGGCAGGTATGGGATCTTCTTAGAGTGGCTGTGTAGTTGTCCTGCCAGTGAGTGATACCCAGCTCTGCAGTTCTTTCTGGCTGGACACGGCACAGCCACATACATCACTCAGTTCTCTAGCTTGATGTTATTTATCAATAGCACAGCAAGAATCACTCACTTGACACAGATAAGCACCTAACGATTGTATTTTAGATTCTCTTAGGTTCTGCCACAGACAAAGGGCTTTACATTTGTACATTAAAGGAAGAAAACCAACAAATTAATGCACCATGATTTAATACACATTTACACCAGTGAATATGCTTGAGTCTGATAAAAATCTTCACCGGCAGAATTAAGTGAGAACTCACTTGAATTTCACGGTAAGAAAGCATGTGCAGTTTTGTTCACATGCTATTTAAATAAAGCCCTTAGTAGAATGTTAAGTGTGAACAAAACTTCATTAATTTCTAACTTTTTTCCTGTTCATGTATGCACAGAAACAGTCTTTAAATATAATCATGTCAGATTAAAAAATATTAGAGCAAATTATCAAAGATTAAAGTGAAATGACATCTGACACATTTTTTTTTAGCATTAAATGCTGAAAAGGCCACCTTTCAAACTGTTTAAGAAACAGACCACTTACTCCAGCTTACAAGCAAACCGTCCTGCTGCTTCCTTGGGGTGTGAGTCTTTTTACTTTTGAAGGCAAAACAGGACCAAAGAAAGACATCTCTTTTAGAAATCACTTGATCAAATCCCAAAGTTCTTGAGATAAAGGTCTTAAGCTGACCATGTGACATGCTAGCAGTCAACCATGTGTTATAGAAAACCCCATTTTCATGTCTCCAATGGTTCAACATCCAAACTGGATGAGACAGCGTTTCTTACTTTTCAAAGTCATTTTGTATTGTAACAAAAAGTTTATGTTTTAATGTTGGAGGCAGAAAAGACACAGGGCCTTCAATGTTCTAGGCAATCACCTGTCCCTGAGCTATAATATTTCAAAAGCCTTCAAAAGGGGCTTTTTTTTTTTTAATGTGACGATTTTACTTACAAAACACAAGAAATTATTTTTGGCTATTAAGTATAATAATAAAAACGGAAAAACATTTTTCTCTTTTGGTATTAGCCAATACTTTCTAAGGATAAGATGATGAGGGTTATTGTACATTCAGATTTACAGAATGAGTATTTTATGGTATGGGATAAATTCCATACTCACATGCTTAAAACAGGCAACTGGAGCTGCTATGAAGCTATTGCTGTTGATGTAGTTACCCCAGCTGAAGCCTTCCACAGAGATTGCTGAAATAAAATAAATTTAGATATATGGCTAGTCTGCCATTATAAGGAAACTTTCTCATGTATTTCTGCTGTTACTAGGAAACTTTTTTCTCCCTTTTTAAAAAAAATTTTTTTTTTTTTTTAAGTTTTTTTGTGACAAGGTTTCTCTTTATAGCCCTGGCTGTCCTGGAACTCACTCTGTAGACCAGGCTGGCCTTGAACTCAAAAATCCACCAGCCTCTGCCTCCCAAGTGCTGGGATTAAAGGCGTGCGCCACCACCGCCTGGCTTTTTTTTTTTTTAAAGATTTATTTATTATATATAAGTACACTGTAGCTGTTTTCAGACACCCCAGCAGAGGGCATCAGATATTATTACAGATGGTTGTGAACCACCATGTGGTTGCTGGGATTTGAATTCAGGACCTTTGGAAGAGCAATCAGTGCTCTTAACTACTGAGCCATCTCTCCAGCCCCTACTTAATCTTTTTTTATAGTCCATATTTTATCCCTGTATCTTATAGTTCGTATTTTATCCCAGTCCCAGTCCACCCTCTGACTGTTCCATATCCCCCCTCCTCCCATGAGGATGTCCATCCCATCCCATCCCATCCCATCCCCAACTAGGAAACTTTCTAATGCAAGATTGATTACATATTCTGTTATGTTCTGTGCCCCTGGAAACCAACCAAGACAGAAGTCTGTAGAACTGTTTTATATAGTTACCCACAATAAGCGTGGACCCAAACCATTCACCCAGCAGCACTTCCTGCATCTATGTATAAGCTTTTATGGTATAAACTGCCCCTGGGATAGACTCCAATATTAGAGAGACATCTGCAACAATTTAATAAACTATTTGGAATAAGATTTCCACTTTGAGTAGTGGTCCAATAAAGTTTTAAGTTCCCAAAACCTCCCTGGAAATTGACATCCTACTTGGCAGAAAGAGACTTGTATTGTATGTGGGTAACTGACATTCTGGTAGACAAATTAGGGCACAAATATTAGACAAGGGAAGTCCCCTGAAACACTTGAATATCCCAACCAATGGGAACAAGATAAATATACAAAAACATGTTCCTAGGAAATTCCCTATCCCAAAATCCTGATTGGTGAAAAAACTGGGCATTGATGTCTGTGTATTCTGGGCTTAAAAACCCTGAAGGATCTTAACTCTGGGTCATGATCCAGTTCCCTAATCTGGACCCTAGGCCTGGTCAACAAGTCCTGGAGTGTATGCTAAATAAATAAACTAACCATGTTCGACTGAGATCGGTGTTTGTGTAGTCTATGAGGTAATTCCTGGATCCTAACACTTATTTACTGTGTGTTGGGGAGCACGTGGATGTAAAAGTGTGCGTGTGTGGAGGTCACAGCACAGCTTCTAGGAGCTGGTTCTCTTCATCCAGTGTGTGGGTTCAGGTTTGTAGGTTTGCTCTGGAGTACGCTTACTTGCTGAGTCATCTCGCTAGCCTGAAAGTTATTATTATTATTACTATTACTACTGTTGTTTTGGGTTTTTTTTTTAAAAAGATTTATTTATTATTATATGTAAGTACACTGTAGCTGTCTTCAGACACACTAGAAGAGGGCATCAGATCTCGTTAGAGATGGTTGTGAGCCACCGTGTGGTTGCCGGGATTTGAACTCGGGACTTTCGGAAGAGGAGTCAGTGATCTTAATTGCTGAGCCATCTCTCCAGCCCCGTTTTGGTTTTTTGAGACAGAGTTTCTCTACGCTAGCCCTGGCTGTCCTGGAACTCACCCTGTAGACTATGTTGGGCTCAAAATCAGAGATCCACCTGCCTCTGCCTCCCTCCTGGGATTAAAGGTATGTACCACCACTGCCTGGCTTTGAAAGTTATCTCTTTTTAAAATTTGAAAGGAAATAAAATTAATTTTTCAAAAAGAAAAACATCAGTGGAATGTGATAATACACACCCATACTCAAAGCACTTAATAAATGATGGCAGGGGATCACAGTCAACTAGGGGTATATAGTAAAACACTCTTCCAAAAATCCACTCTCACCAGAAGGATAAAGTAGCTAAAAATAAAGTTTTTTTTTGTTAAACCCCCATTTTAAGTACTTGCTACCAAAAGTATATCATATTTCAGAGATTCATGGATTTTCAGGCATCTACATGTACTTACTGGTGCTTAAATGAAGCATATTTCAAAACACTTGGATTTCAGATTTTCCTTTTGGCTGTGCTATGAACTGAATGAGGACCTCATGTACTAGGTGAACACTATCACGAAACAAGTGCCTTCCCAGATCAGAGTCTGTATTTTCTAATTAGGAATGCCCTACTTGTAGTTATAAATATAATACCATCAGTATAACGTTTTTGTGTGTCAATTATTCCTCTTTGCAACAGTTAACATTTGACACCAGGAAGTACAGTCTAAATGTATCAATAGAAAACACATACAACTCAAGCACAACTTAAGGTTAAAATGCTGTTACTTGAAGCTAGCTGAATAAATAATATTTTACTTTTATTATACTTACCAGAATTACCTGCTTTTGTCTTTGCTTGATTTTGCAAGGTAGCTTGATACTGAGCATAGGCAGCTAATTTAGCAACTAAAGGTTGTTTTTGAAGGACTTTTGCTTTCTTTGTTGGAGGCTTACCCTGAAACAAGGAAAGTTAAGTAAATAGGATTCTTCTTCATCCCTTCACAACCAAAATCTAACATGACTGCATACTATTCATTCTGCTAAAATATTGAGGGTTTAGAGAATTATTAAAGCAGAGAAAACATATAAGGAATTTTAACATTAGAGTTTTTTTCTTTCTGAGTTCTGCTACAATGTAGTTATCTAATATGGGGAAGTAGAGCTGGCGCAGACTAAAATAGCAATATGCGAATTAATATGTTAATAAAAATTATATCCCATAAAATGTTAAAATATAGGCTGTGGTAGATATTCATCTTCTTCTTAGGAGACAGAATCAGGGTTATTCACTCATGCAGCTGCAAAGCAATGCTACTGATATGTAAGAGAAGTCAACTGAATGTTCAAAGAGCAAGTGACTGAGGTTTATACCTTTAGTGCTAACGCAAAAGGTCAGTGACATAATGATCATGGCCAAATTCAGTGTGACAAACTGCATCCATTTGGGTATAGACCACTGCTCAGGATCTTTGGGAACTGTCTATCTGAAATATAGAAATACATCTAAGTGATGTATTTCCTTCATCTAGGGGATTTAAATAACTTTCAGTGCTATGTAATGATCACAATACATTAAATGAAGAGAGAAAAACTGTGATCATATAGAAATCAGTACTATCATGCCTTAAGACATTGTTAGATGGCACGTTAAAAACCGAGTCAAGTCAGTCCGACACCAGTACTTTGTCAGCCTTAATATATATATTTAAAAGAGGCCGATTTTCTTTTTATTTCACAGATGTTTTAAAAAAGGTGTGTTATATGAACCAAATATATTTGGTTAAGGCATCAAACTGGATGTACTCAAAAGTACAAAGCTGAACTTGTCTTTACGAACAAAGTTGGGGTTCGCCCCAGCAATAAAAACCATAAGAACAAAGAACAAAATCCAAAGTATAGAGCAAAGTTGAGGGAAGAAAACAAAACAGAAAAATCCCAAGATGAATCATTCTATGCCTTGATAGGAACGGAAGGACAAACTGTGGGGAGCACCAGAGAGAACAGCTTTATGTTCTACATAGGACAAGGTGTTTAATTGTACTTATGTGGAAAAAGGTCTTATTCACTTATACAGACAATTTACAACTTATTTTGGATAGCTTGTTTTCACTATGTAAGATGCTCCAGTTTATACCACTCGTGGCTTCTACATTCCTAACAGCATAGGCTGTAAACCACTGGACCGTGGGCTGAGGTGGAGTGCAGTGAATCACAATCAGATGAGCGGGGAGTGAAAGCCATGGGAAACAGGAAGAATAAGAAGGTTTCTGTACCGTTACCTGAAGTCTGGCCAGAATGCTTGCCTTCTTAGAGTTTGACGAATAACTTCTTGAACAAGAAACACTGCAGAAACGTTTCGTTTTAGAGTAAAAAGCATCTCGTACACCGACCATCCCACACATCTCGCAGGTAGCTAATCAATAAGATAAAAACATCGGTATGAATATCATACAATAAAATCAAATGTCTCTACCTGGTTAGTGGTATTTATCTAAAAATATACAATGAATTATTTTTTCCTATCTCTTACACAAATGATAGAGTAAAATTACAGACAGGACCTGATGCCACTGTGGTGGTGGTATCTCCAAAGTCTAGCAATTTCCTGAAGCCTAAAGCTTTTAGGCTTTAAAGGCTTTAAGAAGGTTCAGAGTATGATGATGCATGTTATAACCCAACACTGAGAGAGTGTGTACGTGAGTGCATGTGTGCATATGTGTGTGTGTGTGTGTGTGTGTGCGTGAGAGAGAGAGAGAGAGAGAGAGAGAGAGAGAGAGAGAGAGAACAGAGACAGACCCTGTTTTCAACTAAGGTTTTTCCTAAGGCTGAGAGAGAGAGAGAGAGAGAGAGAGAGAGAGAGAGAGAGAGAGAGAGAGAGAGAGAACAGAGACAGAGAGAGAGAGAGAGAACAGAGACAGACCTTATTTTCAACTAAGGTTTTTCCTAAGGCTTATCATGTGCTAGCAGACACTTTCATATATATTGATACATATATTTGCTACATGTTTTGAATTTTAGCTTTTAAATGGGTTATGAGCAAAAGATTAAGAGGACTGCAACATAGTTGAGGATTAACAAAATGATAGCAAAAGCCTTTAAAACACTTTAAAGGTTGAAACCAAAAAAGAACAAGTATTTAGAAAAATTAAGAGGATTTCTTTCAAATTATGTCCAGGGGACACAGAAGGATGGGGCAAGCCTCAATTCTGAGGTAGAAGTCTGCTAGTAACTAGTCAGGGCAAGAGACAGTGAAGTTTCTGGTATTACATAATAACTAATAGTATGAAAGGCAGAATTACATAAACAAATATCACAAGAACCAAAATTCAAGAATGACAGACAGTGCCGGGTCTATCTGTGCAGGCAGGTTGAGGCAGAAGGGGCTGAGAGGTTGAAGGTTTACCTAGGCTGCAGAGTGGATTCAAGGCCAGTGTGGGTAATTGTAAAATCCTGTTTCACTTAAAAGCGGGCTGGGGTAGTTTAGTGGCAGAAACCTAGCATTCATGAGGCTCTAGGCTTAATCCTTAGTATGACCTAAGGAGAGTTGGGGGAGAAACCCAATAGGTTAACAGGTTAATGTCTCACCCAAATGGTTAGGCTAAAGACACCTGTAGCACTTGGGAGACAAAAGTAGGCCTGGTCTCCAACAAAACAAAATGAGTTAAGGAGACAATGAATTCTTGACAAGAATTATACAATGTCAAACTGCACTGTTCCTTTGTGATAAGATTTTCCACACTGGTGTGACATCATCAAATCACAGCAAGAACGTAGCAACAGAAACTAATTTTGTTGTTGTTGTTTTGAGACAGGGACTCACTATGTAGCTGTGGTTGGTCTGGAATTCTGGAATTCACTATGTAGTCTAGGCTGGCCTTGAACTTACAGAGCTCTGCGTGCCTGGGTTTTCCAAGCACTGGGATTAAAGGTGTTCACTATAATGTTAAGTTCAATATTTCTAACATAGGTTTTCAAATAGTTTTGTTAACTAGGAATGACCGAGAAAAATCAGTTGAAGTAGAATACACCTAGCAAATTCTTCTTTTCTTGTTTGTGGTGCTAGGTAATTTAGTATCTTTCCATGCAAGAAAGAGCTGCTGAGCTACATATCTTTCCTTACATACATGTTTTGCTATTTTGGAGACATGGTATCTCTATGAAGTCTTGCCTGCAGTGGAACTTGTTATGTAGACCAGGGTGGCCTTGAACTCAGATCCTCTTGCCATAATGCCTGGTTCTATGATCATTTTAATTAAGTGGGTTACCTTTTTATTTTGTTTTGTCCAGACAAGGTCTCATTATGTAGCCCAGGATGGCCTCAAACTCTCAATTCTGCTGTTGGGATTAGTGGATACACTACCACATATGACTCTAGTTGGCTTTGAAAAATGAAGTTATGTGACAGTGTATATGCTGCTTGTGTGTATGGGAGCAAGGGGTCAACTTCAGCGTTTGTTCCTTTTTTTTTTTTTTGGAGACAGGGTTTCTCTATATAGCTCTGGCTGTCCTGGAACTCACTCTGTAGACCAGGCGGGCCTCAAACTCAGAAATCTGCCTGCCTCTGCCTCCCAGAGTGCTGGGATTACAGTCGTGCGCCACCACCGCCCGGCTTAGCTTTTGTTCCTTAGGTGCCATCTTTCATATTTTCTTGAGACAGACTGGCTCAAAGCTTGCCAAGCAGGTTAGGTTTCCAGTGAGCTCCATGGATTCCCATGCCCAGCACTCTTGTGCTAGTTGGAATTATGAGTAGACACCTAGCTTTTTATGTGTTATGTGGGGATCAAACAAAAGTCCCCTTTTTGCACTCTACTAATTGAGCGATTGCCTCAAACAGTGAAGTTGATTTTTATAGAAAATATTGTTTCTGGGATGGCTTCCCTGTGTAGTCCATACATATGCATGCTTTTTTACTTGTGGTCCCAATGATGGACCCTGGGGCCTTGTGCATGCTCAGAAGCACTACCTCTCAGCCCCTTGTTTAGTCTTAAAAACATTACAACCGAATGAAAAAACCTCAAAACAGGTTAAGTTTGGTTTCAATCTAAAGCATATTTTAATACTGAGAACTACTAAAAAATGAGACCATTTTCTATGTAAGATAGAAAGCACCTTATTACCAGATATGTGCCAGGCCAGCGGGGTAAGCTGGGGCAGGAGTCCTGTCTCAGTCTCAGGCCAGCCTGTGATTCACAGTGCAACCTGTTCTGACAACCAGCCTACCCATCCTCAAAAGACTGAAACACAATGTCCCCCACCTCGGCCCCAAATCTTGGAATAAATTATCAGAGTAAGCACTATCTCATTGTTTTTAAAACCTGTATGAGCACTCCCACTTTCAGCTCTATAGAGATGGTCATTAACTGAATTTATTGTGTACTAATATGTTGTTTATGATTTTGTTCTACTTGCTTCCCACTGGACGGTAGGATGGCAAAGATAAATAAATGAAACACAAACTCTCTGGCCTTATCTGGAATCCTGACTATCAGGCTCAGCTTCTTCAAACAGTCCTTTAAAAATCTTAAAGGAGAGGCAAGGCATGGTGCTACTGTTTATAATCTCAGCACTTCAGAGGCAAAGACAGGATGATTTTGAGTTCTAGAGCAGTCTGAACTAAACAGCAACACACTAGCTTAAAATAAAATAAAATGAAACAGAACCTATCAAAAAGGTCCAATGAAAACACAAGTTCAAAATGTAAAGTCACACAAAGTGTAGACACTCACCCATGCCAGATTTACCATCTGGGTATGTGTAGACTTGTCCATTATTTTTGATGATTGGGAGATTGGAAGGTAAAGGAGCAACTTCTTCCTCACTCTCCTCAGAGCTGGAGCTGCTACTTGTGTCCTCACTGCAGCTATCATAGCCGTCAAACATCCCGAACGAGTCTGCTTTTTCTTTTGGATTGTGAAGAATGTTCTGTCTTCGCAGAAGAAACCAGTGACATATGACACAGTGCACATACACATCCCCTTTACAATCCTTTAACACAAACTCTGCTAAGTGAGATTTGACAAATGAAAAATCTAGTATTGAGAACTGATCTTTTTTTGTTTATTGGGATAGGGTCTCTGTTACAGCTTGGGTTGGCCTCAAACTTAGGTGACCCTCCCACTCAGTCTCCCAAGCTGCTGGGATTATAGGTGCAGGCTTAGCAGACAACACCATATCCTTTTCAAATATTCTAAGTTTCTTAAAAAAAAGTGTATGGAAGTTTTGCCTGCAGGTATGTCTGTGCACCACATGTGTGCCTAGTACCCGTAAAGGTCAGAAGAGGTCACTGGATCCTCTGGAACTGAAGTTATAGACAGTTGTGAACTGCCATGTGGGTGATGGATACTGAACCTGTGTTCTCTAGAAGAACATCAACTACTGAGCCATCTTTCCAGCCCTATTTATTTTTTTATTTTATTTTGCCTAAGGATGGTCTTAATCCTTCTGATACAAGTGTGTCTCACTGTGCCCAAATTGGTTCCTCAGATCACACAATGGAAATATACCCTGAAGAATACTGACTTAGGAGCTTCCCTTGGAAGATTTTACATACACCAATAATGTTGCCACAACTCCTAGTCCCAAAGAACCCTTCTATTGTTCTGAGCAACTTTTGGGTAGTTTTATAATTACATCTATCTTCAAAGAGTCAAAATTTGATACTATTGGAATTTTTAAAAAGAAATACTCAGATTCTAAAGGCAATTCCAAAAGAAAAGATTTACTATTTTACACTTATAGGGTAGGTGGTAGGGAATGGGCTTATCTTCATTTGTTAGTATGGAGACATGAACACAGAATTTTGATCAACCTGACATTACCACCCGAGAACTTGAGTTTTTTCTTTTAGTCCCCAGTAACTACTTATCAAACAACTGTGTACCTCCACCATAACTGAGCGTACAAACAGAATAGTGGATACAGCAGACACAGTTCTTAATGGAGCAGTTATATAGCAACAGAATAAGATGAGGCTGGTAGCATACTAAATGGTGATACCATCCTCAGTGAAGTATTACATAGCACTTTATTCTGGATACAAAGCATTCTTCCTGAAATTAACGATGTTTTAAAGGTGATGTGAAATGTCCTCTTTCAGGGAAACTCCTTAAGCTTAAGAAGCAAGCAACTCACAGTCTGCAGGAAGTCCCTGAAACTGACCAGATGCATTAGATTCCTCCTGCCCAAGCTAAGGACTGCTGAGAGACACTGTCTGGAAGAGGCAGAGACCATCTGGGCAGTGACCACACTAAAAACTTCAGGCTTTCAGCTTTTGTGAGCTGTCCCAAAATGCTGGGGTGGGCTTTGAAGATACAGCTGTCATTTCTGCTCCTTTTAACTAACCCCTGACCCATAGCCCTGCAAGTAACTCTAATCAAACTTACTGACTCACCAAATTGGAATTTGGTGGTATCCTTACTTCGGTTTGTTATCAGTTACCTAAGTGAGGTGAGTAGACTTTTGTTCATGTCTCCCCAGGAATAGTGTCACACACATGAAGTAAGACCCTGAGAATACAAAGACTAGACTCTGAATAAATTAGAGATTTATTAGAAAATCCAGCCCACTTTCATGCAGAAATATCCATGAAGACGCCATTTGAGGCCATTGAGGTGGCTCGGTGTTGGCCCCACAAGCCTGATTTAATGAACTTCAGTCCCTAAACACTATGGTAAAAGGAAAGTACTACTAGAAAATTATTTGTGATCTCCATGTGTGCCATGCCATGTGCACATGGGTACATGTACACACATACACACTCATACACAAGAGTAAAACAACAAACGAAGAGTCTACCTAGCCTTTAAATCCAACACTAGCAAATCTGTGAGTTCAAGGCCAGCCTGAGTTTCGGGGAGCTAGGGCTACATAGAGAGACCGTGACTCAAAGAAACAAAAACAAAAATCAACAACCCCACCAAAAAAAAAAAAAAAAAAAAACCAAGTCCACAAAACAAAAAATTGCTCCTCCAAAACGGAAGTTTTCTTACAGACTTCTTATACAGCTGCCTTTGGATGGTCCCCTACACTCGGTGGGCGGGGCCCTCCTTTATCAGTAATGAATAAAATTTTGTTATATGGACATGCCCACATGCCAATCTGACCAGGGTAATTCTTCAATTGAGGTTCCTTCTCCCAAGGTGACTCTGGCTTTTCAAAGTTGACAATAAAAGACAAGCAGGACACACCTGTAAACCCAAACATTGCAGGCTGAGGCAGGAGGATCACATGTTCAACATTAGCACCTACTGCATAAACTAACAAGTATTTAGGAAAATTTGTGCTTTCAAGTTCTTCAGAGCCTTTAATATGCATATGGACATTATTAAAGAGGAAAATACAGTTTACAGTAATATATTTTAATTTATCCTGAGGGGCTGATGCTCTAGAGGAATGTTCTGACTTTTTCCATGGTCCTACTATACACAGAAAAGATGATCTTTGTAGCATGTAGGAGAGCATGTTCCCTGACACACACACACACACACACACACACACACACACACACACACACACACACAGGCTAAAAAATCTGGCTATCCCAACATACTGAATAGTCATACAGTATTTGACTTACTTTTTACAACAAAAACAACAAGATTTGATTACTTTCAGTTACTGATTATATTGTGTGAGAGTAGGTACCCATCGAGGACAGATGTCAGATCCCCTATAGCTGGAATTACAGGTGGTTGTGACCCGAACTTGAGTCTTTTCTAAGCATAGCAAGTGTTCTTAATTGTTCAGCCATCTTTTTTAATCTAACATCATAATTTATGACACTTTCTGGAAAGTTGAATCCTTTAAAAGAACTGTTCTCTAAGTAACTTTTCTTCCATTAAAATAGTCTACTGGTAACAAACATGTCAGGTGGTGGTGGTGGTGGTGCAAGCCTTTAGCCAGCACTTGGGAGTTAGTCCAGAGAGATCATGGATCTCCTCTAATTGGAGTTACAGATGGTTGGGTGCTGGGAATTGAATCTGGGTCGTCTGGAAGAGCAGCCTGTACTCTTAACCACTAAAGCATCTCTCAACCCACAGAATTCCTTCCTTCCTTCCTTCCTTCCTTCCTTCCTTCCTTCCTTCCTTCCTTCCTTCCTATCTATCTATCTGTCTGTCTGTCTGTCTATCTATCTATCTATCTATCTATCTATCTATGTTTTCTTTTAATATTTATTTATTATATGTAAGTATACTATAGCTGTCTTCAGATACCCCAGAAGAGGGCATCAGATCTCATCACAGATGGTTGTGAGCCACCATGTGGTTGCTGATATTTGAACTCAGGACCTTTGCAAGAGCACTCAGTGCTGTTAACCCCTGAGCTATCTCTCCAGTCCCGTTTTTTGTTTTTCTTTTTAATTAACTATAGGTCTATCCTGATTATATCTGAGGCTGTAATTTACCCTATTTTCTATGGTCTGAAAATCTCCCATGGCAAGAATGTAAAGCGGTTGCAGACTCCCAGTATCTCCAAAGATGAAATTACTGTAAATTTTATCAGGTAACAGTAATCTCCAAATTCAGGCAGTTGACACTTTCAGATTTATCATATATTACTGCATAATCAAATATCAGACATACAACTACCAACTATCAGGTCAGAAGAGGTTGCTGAATTCCCTGAAACTGGAATTACAGGCAGTTATAAGCCATCAAGTAGGTGCTAGTAACTAACTGGGTTGGCTCCTCTGCAAGAACCTTTTAACCCCAGTGTGGACAGCATGTTCAATCAAAGGCCAGTGACATAGCTCAGTGTGTTAAGACACTTGCCTCCAAGGCTGACCACCTGAAATAGATTCTTAGGACTGACCAGAGATCAAATCCTACAGATTATCCTCAGATTTCTACACATACTAAGACATGCATACCATCCTCTCTTCCCTAAAGAGTTCAAGACAGAAGACCCAAAATCCAATTAATATACACATTCTTTAAAGATTTTTATTTATTGTATATATTTGAGTACACTGTTGATGTCTTCAGACACACCAGAAGAGGGCATCGGATCCCATTATAGATGGATGTAAGCCACCATGTGGTTGCTGGGAATTGAACTCAGGACCTCTGGAAGAGCAGTCAGTGCTCTTAACCACTGAACCATCACTCCAGCCCTAATATACACATTCAAATAAGAAAACAGATGGACAAAATTGCTTAAGACCATAATAATCTTCTTCCCCAGGACAAAATATCATTTCTGTACTCTAAAAGGGCCTGTAAGCCCAGCCTGATCTATACCACATAAGAAGATCAGTACACAACAAGAAACTGAAATGCAAAAACATTACTTACAATACCAGCAAAATGAAATAGTTGAGGATATATGTGGCAAAAGAGACAGGAACCTTAAAAAAAGGAGAAAATAATGGAAAAAAAAAGTCCTAAATGGAAGAAAGGATCATGTTCATGAACTATAATTAATGCCATTAAAAAGTCAATTATTTTTCTTTTGGATTTTTGAGGTAGGGTCATTCTTGTTAGCCTGAGAACTCAGGATAATCCTCCTGCCTTAGTCCCCTGAGTACTGCGAATCCAGGCTAAGACCCCATATCTTGCACTAAAATGTCAGTTCTTTCAAAACTGATTTACAGATTTAACGAAATCTAATCATAGTCTTACCAGGGTGACAGCCTGACTATCACAATGTTACAGTCATGAACTCTTGAATAGGCAGAGAGATCAATGCATAAAGTATAATGACCTAGAAATAAAAATGCAGTCAATAAAAATCAGATACTTTTATCCATATTCTAAATTAATTCAAATGGCTATAGACATAAAGGGGAACTGTAAACTTCATAGAGAAAAATTGCACTTCTGGTTAAGGTTAAAGGTGCATACTAAAAATGCATAAAACAGAAAATATAATAAAACTGGATTTGATAAAAAGTTTTTTTTGTTGTTGTTGTTGTTTTTTTTTTTTTTTTTTTTTTTTTTTTGCTTTTTCAAGGCAGGGGTTCTCTGTGTAGTCCTGGCTGTACTGGAACTCTCACTCTGTAGCCCAGGTTGGCCTTGAACTCAGAAATCTGCCTGCCTCTGCCTCCCAAGTGCTGTGATTAAAGGTATGCGCCACCATTGCCCGACTGATAAAAATTTTTAATTTCTTCTCCTGAAGAAACAGCTGGGGCTGGCAAAATGGCTCACAGAGATAAAGGCGCTTGTTGCCAAGCCTTATACCCTGAAAATTTAATTCCTGGAATCCACATGCTACAAGCAGCAGACCAATTCCTGAAAGCAGTTCTCTGACCTCCAAGGGTGACACCCATACAACATTAAAAATGATAATTAAGAGAGTAAGTTAAAGACAAGACTGGGAGGAAATACTGGCAAATCATATACTTAGATAACAACAACAAAGTATCAAAACTCAGAGAGGGCTGAGGCAGTTGGTGGAATGCAAGGAACAGGAAAAAGCCCTAGGTTTGATCCCATACAGTTCAGCTACAAAGAAGGCAGGAAGATAAGAAGGAATTCAAGGGGCAGGGGTGGCGCATGCCTTTGATCTTAGCACTTGGGAGGCAGAGGCAGTCAGATTTCTGAGTTCGAGGCCAGCCTGGTCACACAGAGAAACCCTGTCTCGGGGAAAAAACCAAACCAAACAAACAAACAAAAAAGGAATTCAAGGTCATCTTGGTTACAACCCAATTTGAGGCCATCCAGGACTAAATGAGATCCTATAACAAACACAAAACAAACACTCCCCCTCCCCAAATTCCCTCAATGATTACATTGTGTGGTGATATAAATTTATAATCCCAAGTTACTTGAGAATCCAAGACAGAACATTGCCAGCTTGAGCAATTTACCAAGACCAGAATTCAAAGGACTGATATAGCTAAATAGTAAAGTAGTTGCCTAGCATGCCCTAGGCCTTAGCACTGAAAAGTCAAACCAAGCCAGACTAGTTTGGTGCCACTCCCAGCACTTAGGTTGGAGGCAGCAGGAATTCAGATCAGCCTAGATTACAAGTGACCTTATCTCAAAACCAAAACCAAAACAAACAAACACCCCCTCCCCCTAGCAAGCCAGGCAGTGGTGGCACACACCTTTTATTCCAGTACTTGGGAAGCACAGGCAGGCAGATTTCTGAGTTTGAGGCCAGCCTGGTCTACAGAGTGAGTTCTAGAACATCCAGGGCTACACAGAGAAACCCTGTTTGGAAAACAAAAAACCAAAACCCCGTAAAATAAAATAAGCATACTCCCAAAGCAATGAAAAAGCAAAATCACTTCAGAGAAGGAAACAATCCAATTTTAAAAGTGATGCAAAATACTTAAAAAGACATTTCAAATATACTCAGATGGCAAATAAGGACATGGAAATAGCTTAATATTTTTTATCTATTATAAAATGTAAATAAGCTTGAGAGATGGATCATCGGTTAAGAGTACTGGACTGTTCTTCCAGAGGTCCTGAGTTCAATTCCCAGCAACCACAGGATGGCTCACAATCATTTCTAAAGGTGCCCTCTGAAGTGTCAGAAGACAGCTATAGTGTACTCATATACATAAACAAATCTTTAAAAAAACAAAACAAAAAACTTTGTGTATAAAATGTAAATAAAAACCATGAGATTGACAGGTGGATAGTGCAAGCCTGTAATCCCAGCATTTATCTCTTTAAACCCAACACTTAAAAGAACAGTGCTTAAAGCTAATCTGGACTACACAGCAAGATTTTGTGTAGAAATGCAGATGTTCTCAGTGGTAAAGAGCACAGGCCACTCTTGAACATGGATCTGGGTTCAATTCCTAGTACCCACATGGTGGTTCATAGTCATCTGCTAACTCTAGTTCCAGAGGATTCAAAGCTGTTTTCTGATTTCTGTAGCACCAAGCATCCATACATACAGGCAAAAACATACATAAAATGAACACGATCTAATTTAATTTAGCAGGTGTGGTGGCATACACTTTAATCCCTGCAGAGGCAGGCAGATCCCTGAGTTCCAGGTCAGTGTTGCCTACAGAGACAGTCATGACTACAAGACAGAAAAATCCTGTCTTGAAATACCAAAAACTGCCTCTTAAAAAAAAAAAAAAGGACGCTAGAGCTCAGCAGGTAGAGTGCTTGCTTAGACGAATGAAGCCCTGAGTAGGACTGACCCTTAAAAGACATAAACTGGGTGTTGTGTCATGTCTGTAATCTCAGCATTTGAGAGGCAAAAATAGGGCATCAGCAGTTCATCATTATCCTTAAAGATGAATTACAAACCCAGTCTCAACCACGACCAACTTCACTTCTGAGCCTCTTTAGAGAACCCCCCCCCCACACACACACAATACATACATACTTCAGGAAATCATGAATCCATACTTTTACTTCCAACCCTAATCTACTCCCAAAGAGCTTTTTCCTTCTCACTTCTGTCTGTATTTTTCTTCCCAAGTGAGAATGTTGTTCCTAGACAAAAAACAACTTACCCATTCAAGACTTTTATATTTGTTTTTTGATATGTATGTGGTATACACATATGTACATTTGTGTGTATGTATGTGGACATGCATGTATCAGTGGTCAACTTCAGGTGTCTTCCTCAATCTCCACCTTATTTGTTGAGATGTGATTCACTGAATCTGGAGCTCAATGGTTCAGTGGCTATCCAGAGAGCTCCAGGAATCTGCTGGTCTTTGCCTTCCCCAGTGCTGGGATTACAGGTGTCACTGCCATGTTTGGTTTTTTTTAACCTACATGTGGGGATGCAAACTCTGGTCCTCATGCTTGCAATGCATATACTTTACCAACAGAGGCATCTCTCCAGTCCCTCCTTTCTATCTTAAACACAAATGTTCTTAAATGATAAATCAAATAGAACACACTACTTTCTCTGTAGAAATATTCACTTTTCAATATTTTGTATGCTATAATAAACTTAGGTGTATCTGTTTTATGGTAGGTAAATCTCCAGTGTATAAAACAGTCTCAGAAGATAGAGGCTTGGGCAGAAGGGCATTTGACATGCAATTTTGTTACATACAAAGTACTTTCCAGCTGGGCGGTGGTTGCGCAGGCCTATAATCCCAGCACTCTGGGAGGCAGAGGCAGGCGGATTTCTGAGTTCGAGGCCAGCCTGGTCTACAGAGTGAGTTTTAGGACAGCCAGGGATATACAGAGAAACCCCGTCTCGAAAAAAATCAAATCCAAAGTACTTTCCAAAGAAAATTTCCCAGCTGTGTTTCTGTCCCAGCAGTATTAGACTTACCTAGATGAATATACTCCCATTTTTGACTTTTTGTTAAAAAGACGGATGTAACAATCAGTCAGTATTGCCCTTCTTTTCACTTCTTTGGTAAGAAATGTCCCTCTCCCAGGAAGGCTGAAAGAACTGCACAAGTGCCCATGCACTACACTTTTAGGCCAGAGAACACTGTGCCCCATTTATTTGTTTTCGCTCTAAATACATGGTTTACTTAAACCCTGTGTACCAACCCTAACTATTAAAATCGTCTTTCATATATGTTTTTCTGCTAGGCGGGTGAAGTTTGCCTGTAATCTTAGCGCGTGAGAATCCGAGGAAGGAGGATTCTGAGTTTGAAGCCAGCATAGGTTAGGTTACCTTGTAAGTTCCATACTGGCCTGAGTTACATAGAAAGTCAAATAACAAAGTAACTCAAATAACAAAAACAAGCAACTATCTTCACCCCTTCCCTCCTCTGAAACAATCAAACAATTAGGGCTACTCATTTCTAATCTACCATCCACATTTTAACATAATAATGGCTTTGGATGTTTATTTTTGAGAATGCAGGTTTTTCCTTTCTCATTGATTTTCTTTCCAGTTTGGGGGTCTAGATCATGTTTCTTCATTAATTCATGTCATACACGACCATAGCAGTGATGTTCTGTTTACAAAATAGTGCATCTAGAAGCACAGGTGCCGACTTGCCCCTCACTGGTGGGCAATCATTAGTTCTGATTACCTGGTTATGATCTAGTCTAGTTTTCTCATCCTTTCTCCAGGACACTAATGTGCAGATATTGCTTATAGTAATCTCACATCTAATTTAGTATGTGATAACTTTTGACAAATAAAAATTTATGCTAGCTGCAAAGTTCATTTCCCAATGCTAGTACATCATTAGCCAGAAATAAATATTATAATTTTTCATTATTAGCCTGAATTAATGTCTGCTCCCCCTTCACCATCCTTACTCACTTTGGGTTCACAATCTTCAGTTTGACTTCTTGAACTAGTTCCTACATCCGTTTGACTTGTTACTGTAATTTGTGGTTAATTTCTTTTTTCTTTTGGATTTCCGAGACAGGGTTTCTCTGTGTAGCTCTGGCTGTCCTGGAACTCAGTAGACCAGGCTGGCCTTGAACTCAGAAATCCACCTGCCTCTGCCTCCCAAGTGCTGAGATTAAAGGTGTGCACTGCCAAGGTCGCCCAGCAGTTAATTTCTTACTTTCTAGCATATTAGTATATCCCAGGCTCACTTTACACTGACATTGCACTTCAGCCCTGAAATTAATTCCTTTAGGGGGATCTAATCCTCTTTAGTGGTCAGTATTAAAAGTATCAGAGGATAGTTTTACATTATCCATCCCCTCCTCATTTTTTTCTTTTTTTGGAAACAGGTTCTTTCTATGAAGCTCTGGTAACTCATTACACACCCAGGCTGGCCTTGAACTCATGAAGATCTGCCTGCCTACCAAGAGCTGGGATTAATGTCATGTACCATCAAGCTAGAACTTTGGTTATGTGTTTCTTTTGACCTTTCTCTTTAGAACTTTGAGTTCACAACTTTTCCCCACAGTTGTTTGTAGTTAGTATGAAATCTGTCTGCATATTGTTTTTGCTTACAGAACTTTTTAGCATGCAATTAAAAAATATTAACTCAGGAGGCAGAAGCAGGTAGATTTCTGTAAGTTCAAGGCCAACTTGGTCTACACTGTAAGTTTTAGGTCAGTAGAAATTGCATAGTTGAGATCCTCTTTTGGTGGGTGGTATGAAAAATGTATCGAGGTATCAAGCTTATTTTTCAATGCTGGAGATCAAACTTAGGCCCTTGGGTATGCTGAGTACTGCAAGTCACTGTGTTTCTCCATTCCTGAGACCAGGCTTTCTTGAGTTTGGTCTTAATGCTTTTAACACAGAAGACTCTTCAACATCTTTGTTCTTGTTCATCAAGCTTATAATTACAGAATAGGACATTCCTGACTGGCAATCTTAATACCCATTGCTCATTTTTCACTTTCGTATTTCTTAATCACTTCTAATTTTGTTTCCAGGTCCACCATTCTTTTTTAAAAAAACAAAACAGAATTTGAGACAGGGTCTTAGTATGTCACCTTGGCTGGCCTGAAACTTGCTATATAGATGAGGCTGGCCTCTAACTGCTATAGATCTGTTTGCATCTCAAGTGCTGGGATTAAGGTGTGCAACACCATACTGGGCCCAGATCCAGCATTACTACTGAGAATATGGCAGTGGAGTCTAAATGCTTAGTGGTCATGAAAGGCAGAAAAACTCATCAAGTCAAGTACAGCAGACTATCACAGTCCAAAGCTGGAGCAAGCCTAAGAACAGGGAGGCTGCTGTACTCTAACAAGGCAAGTGCTCTACAGTCACGGCACATGTCACTATGTTCCCTTTGTTTTCCTTTTTTTTTCCTTTTGGCTTTTTCGAGACAGGGTTTCTCTGTATAGCCCTGGCTGTCCTGGAGCTCACTCTGTAGACTAGGCTGGCTTCAAACTCAGAAATCCACCTGTCTCTGCCTCCCAAGTGCTGGGATTAAAGGCGTGCACCACCACAACCTGGTCATTTGTTTTTCATGAGGCAAGGTTCTGCCTTTATAAATTTTAGAGGCTTTCTAGGGTATTCTGATGTCTGCTAAACCTAGATCTACCTTTGAGATTTTAAATGTTTTGATTATTTTTTTCCTTCCTCCCTCTCATGCCCAAATGACTTATTATGTCACTTATGCCAAAATATTAGTGTTATTTTAACTGATAATTCATTACATTTATTAACTAAGGGCGGAGGATGTAATTCAGCTTAAAATGCACAAAACCTAGGTTCTATTCCCAACACCTCACAAACTGAGCATGTCCACAAAAGCCAATAACATCAGCTTTCCAGAGGTGTCAGGTGGTTCAGAAGTTCAAAGCCATTTCTGGTAACCTAGCCAGTTTGAGGAGAACACATTGAGTTACACAAGACTCTGTCTCTCAGAAGCAACAATAGAGATTTTTTTTTTAACTTAGGAAGGACAGTTTGATGTTGAGATGTAACTCTGATGTTGATGTTAACTCTGTAATGTTTTATAGCTTGCTTCACATAGATTTTATCACGTTTTTCCTTTCTTTAGAGATAGAGTCCCATTATTTAGACTAGGTTAAACTCAAACTCAGAGATCTGTTTGCTTTGCCTCCTGAGTGCGGAGTGCCACCATACTCAGGAACAATTCTAAGGTGATGTCTTATTATTTTAAATAATGCATACCAAGCGCATAGGCATGTGCATGTGAGTGTGGGTGCCAGTGGAAGCTGAGGAGTCACAACCTGGGGAACTGGAGTGGCAACAGTGGGCCATCAGTTGTGGGTGTTGAGACTGAAATCGGGTCCTTAGTTATAGAGCAGTGTGTGCTGAGCCATCTCTCCATCCTCAACAACTATTAAAACCAGTCTGAGAGGGAATGGGCACACACACACTGCTCCTCTTGTAGAGTTCTATCAGTTTTTATAAACATCTTACAAATACGGGTTGAGTATGCTTTATCTTTCTCTCTTTTTGTTTGTTTTGCTTTTTTTTTGTTTTTCAAGACAGGCTCAACTCAAAGATTCACCTTCTTCTGCCTCTTTTTTTGTTTTATGTAAAATGCTTGTGAGTATATAATTTTCAGATATAAAAATCAGTTTTCGGGGTCTGGAGAGATGGCTCAGCTGTTAAGAGCACTGACTGCTCTTCGAGAGTTACTGAGTTCAAATCCCAGCAACCACATGGTGGCTCACAACCATCTGTAATGAGATCTGATGCCCTCTTCTGGTGTTTCTGAAGATAGCTACAGTGTACTTATAGATAATAAATTAAAAAAAAATCAATTTTCTTGAGGAGATCCAAATCTAAGCACACCAAAATTAATATATGTATCATATACACAATAAGTATTATTATATTTTAAAAAAATATTTTGTCTATTGAGATACAGTTTCATTCTGAGCCCACCATGGCCATTTCTTTTCTTTTTTTTTTTTTTTGGTTTTTCCAGACAGGGTTTCTCTTTGTAGCCCTGGTTGTCCTGGAACTCACTCTGTAGATCAGGCTGGCCTCAAACTCAGAAATCTGCCTGCTCTTCCTCCCAAGTGCTGGGATTAAAGGCGTGAACCATCACTGCCCAGTTCACCAAGGCCATTTCCATTTTGTGGCAGTCTTCTTTCTTGTCTCAGAGTTCCTAAGGTGGGACTGCAGGTATGAGTCATCAAGCCTGGCTTCTACTATTATAATAGAGGGTCTCACTCAGTTGTCTAGGCAGGTCTTAACTTTATGTTGAGCTCAGACAGGCACTGGGATTCTTTGAACTGCTACAGTTTCTAGCAGAGCTGGGATTACATGCCTGCTCTATTATCTCTGCTTTTTTACATTATTTGCTTCAGACATGGTTTCATGCTGTAGTTCAGCCTGGCCCTGTACTTGTGGCAATCTTCCTAGCATTTGGGTGTGAATACCTAGGTTAATTTCTTTTTTTCATTTTAAAGATAAAGTCTCATTACGTAGTTAAGGTTCGACCTGAACTTGAAATCTCCTGCCTTAGCTTAGTGTTGGTTACAGCCCCCTATATCACCATGCACCTGGCTTTACATGGAAGTAATTTTATTTTAATTGTGCCAGTGTCTCTTTTTTTGAGATAGGTCTCACTATGTAGCCACGGAATTTGTTTATGTAGACCAGGGTAGCCTTGAACTCACAGATCCTCCTGCTTCTGCCTTCTATGGAAGGATGTATATGTACATGCCTGGTCCCCCTTTTTGAAAATTAGCATGAGTGTATAGCTTGAATGTATGTCTTGAATGTATGTCTATACATGTCACTACATGTGTGTCTGGTGTCTGTAGAGTCCAGAGGGTGTTGGATGCCCAGGAATTGGGAGGACAGATGGCCTGTGAGGCGCTGGGATTCAAACCCAGGTAAAAGAGCTACAGTGTGCTCGTGACTGGCAAGCTACCTCCTCTAGCTTCCGCACCTGTTCCCACTGTGGTCACATTTCCTACCTATGTGGTAGTTATCATAAGGTGCTCAAAATGTTCTGAGTTTTCAAACACTTCAGATTTTAGATTTTTGGATCAGGGAAGGTCACTTTGAACTTAAAAATTTTAGATCTTAGAGCTGTGTATACCTACCTGTAAGCCCAGCATTCTAGAGACTGAAACTACAAGGTCATCTTAGGTTATACAGAGATGGTATCTCAAGGAAAAGATTGGAAATTATGAACATTTCTGCACCTAATTTCTTTCACTCAGCATAGCATATCTGAGACCCATCTGTTATACACATACAAATGGTCCCTTGCCTTTAACACTGTGCACTGTCCACTTTATCCAAGTTTACAGATTATCTGTTCTCCATCTAGACTTGACTATGAATAATTGTCATTAAATTTTTTGTACAAGGTTTTCAGTGAACATATATGGTATGTCTCTTTATGTGGGGATTTCTTCTAAGACTCCCTATAGAATAGTAGAAACCAAAGATAGTTGTGAATCCTATGTAGATAATGTGTACCCCCACACAAAAATACCTATGAGCAAAGTTTAACTTATATACTAAATAAACATTATCTATCACTACTAAATAATATAGCAACACAATACAATAAAAGGTATGTGAATATACATTCAGAAAAATCTTACTGCGCCCACTCTACTAGTGATGACACTGACTACCACAAAGAGATGAAGAGGGGAAAAATACGGATGTAGGCTGCTATATACATAAAGGTGTTTGAACACAAGCTTGTGATACCGTAACAGTCAGTCAAGATGGATAAAAAGTAATAGTTGGAATATGGAGAGTGCAGATCTTTGATAAACTGGATAAAATTTAAATCTTGACCCAGACATAACTATTTGAAAGGATGTAAGACACTGGATGTTTCTTCATTTTTTTTTTTTCTAAAGATAGGGTTTCTCTGTGTAGCCCTAGCTCTCTTGGAACTTTGATGTGTAGACCAGGCAGGCTTCAAACTCAGAGATGTGCCTGCCTCTGCCTTGAGTTCTGGGAATAAAGGCATAAGCCATTACCATGTGGCTATTTTTTTTGAATCTTAAACTTGTGTGAGATCACAAAGTTCAGATGAGAAATCAAGAGACAGCTGGATTTAGGATAGAGAAAGCTACTTAGCTCCTGTTGGTTTCTATCTCAACTCACCATCAGGATCAAATACACAGTCTGATGAGTGACTAGGTCCAAGTTTCTACACTTTTGAGTCCAATTTCTGGTTCTAACAGTGTTACAATTTGGATGCCACAATTACTTTGGTCTCACTTTCCTTCTTTTCTAAGAAAACTCACTCCAAAGGAAGGCTGCGATAAGACATCTTACAAGTAATTAGGAAACACACAGTGGCCTAAAAGGGCTTAAAGATTATTATTGTTGTTTAATTGTGTATGTGTGTCAGGGATTGAACCCAGAATCTTGCAAATGTTAGACAAGCAATATCATTGCGCTACATTGCTACATCTCTGTGGACTCCATCTTGTCACAAAGCCTGAAGGTCTGAGTTCAATGCCTGCGATCTGGATGTTGGGAAGGCTGCAAGCTGTCTTCTGACCTTCATCCTTTCTGTGGCGTGCACAAGCCCACACATGCACAACACAAAATCAATCAATCAATATGGAATAAAAAGTCATGTATTTACTGAATAGAAGCTAACCAGTACTAAGTTAGGTATATGTATACAAGGGGTACTTCTCCCATGTGTAACATAATCGGGCATTTAAAGTCAAAAGCAAAGTAATAGATATTAGCCTATAAGTTACAATGCCAAACACAAGAAATATAAAAATCTACTAGTCTTAGTATGGCTGCTCTATGGCTAGGCTACAAAGTAGGGTCAAATAATTGGGCCACAATGCTTTAAATAAACTATTATATATAAGTAGCTTTATAATGGGGTGGCAGTTATACAGTGAAAAGGACATCTGGGAAGACCCTGACAGTGCTACTCACTTTTTAATTGCAGTGCTCATCACATCTCTGAGTGGAGGCTTACAGAAACCCTATGAAAAGAGTAAGACTTGATTCTCACCTCATATTTCAGATGAAGAGATCAAAGCTCTAATATGGTAGGCAACCTGCCTTAAGAATAAAATGAACAAATGAATTCAGAGCCAGAGCTAGAGCCTAACCAGTTCGCCCACTTTGTTCAGGCCTTGTTTTTACTACACTAACTTCTAAATTAACACTCAAATCAGAGTGAAAAGCAGAAAGGAACTCAAACAGTGTTTCCTTAACTGATTTGGTAAGAAAATGCTTTGGACACACATTAAGCACCCTCTTGGCAGGGATTGGTCACACACCACAACTCCAGTAATGTGGAAGTGGAGTACAAAGCCAGACTGGGCAATGAAATGAGAACTTTATCTTAAAAAAATAAATAAATAAAAAAAAAAGTAAGAAAAAAAAACCAAACCCTAGATTGGGAAGATGGTAGAGTGCTTGCTGCCCAAGTACTAGGACTCAAGTTCAGATTCTCCTGCACCACATAAAGGTGGAATAACAGTAGGTGTCTGTAATCCCACAGCTGCTGAAGGGGAGACAGGCGGATCCCCGGGGTCTTTAGTGAGAGAGCCTTTCTTACAAAGTAAGAAGAGAATAATAACGTAAGAGAAAAACATACAACGCCAACCTTTGGCTTCTACATACATGCATACTTGTGTGTGAGACTGACACACTCTCTCTCTCTCTCTCTCTCTCTCTCTCTCACACACACACACACACACAAAAGAGACAAAGAGACAGAGAAACCAAACTAGACCAACAGGTTATCAGATCTTACTGTAGGTCTAATGAATAATGACCACCTCTAGGAAAGGCGTTATTTTAAACTATAGTCTTTAAGAGATGAACCTAGTGATTACATTGTACCAATACCCGCACGCCAAATTTGGAAGAAATACAACTGTTTACATTGGCATCAAATAAAAACAGTATGATAAAATATTGAATGCCTCCCTCATTAGCTACATTTTAAGTGCTCAATAGCCACTGTGGCTGGTGGCTTCCATATAGATAACAGATATTTCCAGTTCAGCCAAAAGTTCTATTAGACAACTGACTCTATACCAATCCTTCAACTATGCGGAGAAAAATCAGATACCATCCAACGAGGCCACAGATCTCTACAATGGCAGCAGTGCAGCTCAAGCCTCTTCTGACAGTGCTCCCCAACTATCATTGCAGCCCTTTCTTCCACTCAGTCTATTCAAGTGGATTTATATAGCCTTTTCACCCTTCATTATGCTTTCTGGAAAAGCCAAAAGAGAAACTATATTCTTGAAAGGGAAAGGAGAATTCTTAAAAAAAAAAAAAAAAAAAAAAGATTAAGAAACAGTAAACTCTTGTCTGGGATGCAGTGTCAGTTAATAAGATTACCTAATATCCACAAGCCCCAGAATCAATCCCTACCACTGTAAAAGTTGAATATGGCGGTACATGCCTATGACCACAGTGAGTTCCAGGCCAGTAAAACGTGCATTTTTAAGTAAAAATAAAAGCTATCTGGAACCTTTAAAGATACCCTATTAGGACCTATCAGAAGATAAATCTAAGCATGGAACTACTTAAAATCTTTTGGCTTTATCCATTTATTGGTCATGTATTTGAAACCCAAAGACTAAAGACAACTTGTTGTCTTTGAATTTTATGTGGTAGGTTAAATCTCCTGTTGTTTTTGTCAAATGGGGGCTTTACTATAGTCCAAGAAAGCTGTATCTCTGCCACTTGGGTGGTGGGATTAGAGGCACGCACCACTATGTCTGGCCTAGACAGACGTGGATGGATACAATTGTAAAGATGGAAGGCTAAGAAGTAATGAGCAAGTCAAAACAGCTGACTTATTCAGATCACCTGAGCAGTCTTGGCTTTCAGTCATTTAGTTATTTAATGGCTATGACATTAACATGCTGTTTTTATTCATAAACTGCAATTGTCTGAGTTTGAATGCTGTATTTTAACACAACTTAAAATAATTTGCTTTGTTTTTATTTACAAAAAAGATGAGAGGAACACCCGCATATCTGGGAAAACTGAGAATAAGATCCATGTATATCTAGCCATAAAACACAGTAATGACCTCTTTAGAAATAAAACCAGTCGTTCCTGTCTAGTATGTTTAGCATGCAAATACTTTTAAAGTCAGTCAAATTATGTCATGACAGTTCATGTTTAAAGTTTGCAGGAACAGACTTTGAAGACATGCATAAAGAGCTCTGTAAGTTTTTCACAGCTAGGATTCAAATCCACGTGAAACACTCATGAGTAGACCTGAGAGAAAATGGATGCTTCAGTTCACAGAAAGTTACAAAATGGTTAGAAACCCTGGCTCACCAGAAGACAGTACAAACAGTCACTATTCGAGACAGCTTCTGCTCTAATCTGCAAGGCATTTGCAATACTTGAATATGGGATTCCATATAAATAGAAGCTATTTGTTATTCAGAGGAGGTGGTGCAAAAAACAGCTATTTTCTTTCTAAACACTCCTTGGTGTTGAGGTAAACAGTCTGAAACACATAAGAGCAAACCAACAGCCTCTACCACAGATGGGGAACAGGAAGACTTTTGCTTTACCAGTCTCAGGAGTTACTACTGGGAGTTAAGCACATCAGTGGGTGCCAATATACATATTTGCAAGTTAACTACTAAGTGCTAAGCTCTGGTGCATATTAATGTAAGGGGGATAAAAGATATTAAAAAGTCAAAAGGCAACATTAAACTGTAATAAACATTTCAAATCTGATTTAAGACAGAATTTTTACACACACACACACACACACACACACGGTGGGGGGGCGGGTGAGCTGAGGTAGGGGGAGGGGTGGATGGGCTCGAGCAGGCTCTCAGTAGGTAAAGGAGCCTGCTGCCAATCTTGATGACCTGGGTTTGATTCCTGGTTCCCACATGGCATAAGGTAAGATGATTACCTCCACCTGTTCTGACCTCCCCCACCCCCAGCAGCAGATCTATCCTATAAATAAATAAACATTACAAAAAGGATTTGTGAGAAAGGGCCTTCCTTTTGGAGGGGGCATGGGTTTGCAAATATCACAAGTCGAATAGTTTTGATCATGTGTCTTTCAGGTATTGTATTTATCAGTTTCAATATTATTCCTCCCCCAGGCCCAATTTTAGGTGTTCTTAGGAAAAGTGATTTGGGTGAAAGGCAAATTATGTCCATCGCCAGTACCAAGGATATGGTGTACAAATGTCCAAATTTCAAGGAGGAATACTTGTGAAACAGTTATGAAACCCCACATGGCAGTTCCCTAGCTTCCCAGGGAATAGTAGCAACCATCTTTAGTCATGGAAGCAGCACACGATACTAACCCAGCAAAGTTTTCGGTTGGCCTCCACCATCTCTTTACTCTCCCCATCCCCCTTCCTCCACTTCCCTGATGTTCTTTCCTGGCACAAAAAATATAGGCCAATGAGCAGTGGGTGGGTGAGGAGGATGTGAGAACAAATTCGAGAAGTAAAAAGGGAGCAACGTAACCGGGACAAGACATGAATGACACTGAGGGTCTAATAAGGGCAGGCAAGTGAGTATCAGAGACCGAGAGAAACCCAAGGTGCTTTCCTAGGCTGCAGTGCGTGGTCCACGGATGTAGGGTTAAGTAGAGGTCAGACTACCTACCACTCGTCAGAAGCTGGACAGGGGCGGCTGCTTTGGGTGACTTCTAGTGTTTCTTCCGACTCTGAAACGTTAGGATTTCTTTTTCACAAAGGAGAACGTAAGGACGATGGAAGCCCACTGACTTGGAACCCTGAAGTAGCAGCCTGGGCGGCCGACTCCCCGACACCACTCCCACGTCTCCCTCCCACACGTGCCCACCCCGCCCCCTTTCAGGATCAGCACCTCCACGTGCAAAATGCCTCCCGGCACTGGCTCCAAAATAGTAGGCTCCTTCCCCTGCCAATCCCCGAAACTCTGTATGCTCCTACCCCACACCCCTAGAGCGGGGAGGATACCACTGTCCCACCCTTGGCAGCTTAGGAAAAGGAAAAGTCTCCTATTTAGTCTTTCCCTTCAAGCAGAAACGGGGTTGGGGGGGAGGGAGCAGAGGAAAAACTTTCTTCTCATGTTTTTTTTTTCTCCCTAAGAGTAGAAAGAGAGAACCCTAAGTCACAGGTTGAGGGGGGAGGGGAACCCCTGAACGTTTAACGGCCAGTAGGGGGAGGGGAGCTCCGGAGATGGAGGGGGCGTGGGATAGAGAAGCAGGCCCGCGAGCGGGGGTCCCGGGGCTGCGGCGTTCCGGGGGCCGGGCAGCTGCAGGCGTCCCCCCCCCAACCTGGCACACAAAGCGGCTGCTGCGCTCGGCTCTCACCAGATCCTTTGTGTTTTCCATCAGGGCCTCATGGGTAGGGGCCGTCCGTGCTCCCCGAGCCCGCGGCGCCCCCTCCCCCCCGAGCAGGGGGCGGGTGCCTCTCCCCGGGACTGCGGCGACTACAGGGGGGGACCCCCGGCTGGGCCAGGGCCAGTGGCAGCAGTGGCAGTCCCCGGATTTCCCCCCTTTAACTCGGGTGGCCCCAGGATATCAACAACATTAGCATAGCCCTCCCTCCCCAGCGCGCCTGCGCCGTGACCCGCGCCCCGATTGGCCCACTTCCCCACGTACCCTCCTCTCTCCCCTCCAGCGTGGGACCCTCTGCAGGCTCCGTACTCTAAGGACCGTACCAAGACCAGAGGTCGATGAGGTAATGAGGGCTCGCGGTAAAATGCGGGGGCTCAGAATCAGCAGAAGAGAAGTTTCTTTCAGCCACTTTCATTTGTACTCTGGCCTTCCTGAGTCCCTTCCAATGTGTTGCCTCCGAGAAGTTGTGTTGGGAAAATTTCCACTCCAGTCACGCCGCTTCCCCCTACACCCGGAAGATTGGCCTTCCCAGAGGAACTCCCACACGGGGCGGGGCTGCAGAGCTGAGTGGGAGTGACGTAGCGCGAGAGTGTCGGTCACGTGGCTCGAGGCGGCGCAGGCTCCTTCCGGCTCCCCGGGGCCGGGCCGCAGAGACGAGCGAGACGCCCTGGCACATGCGCAGTAGTGCTCCACGTGAACGTCTGCGTTTCTCAGAGTTGAGGATGCCGCCCGAACGCAGGAACCGGACGAAACGAGACCGGAGAACCGGCACAATGCCGGGGAGAAAAGCCCGACCCGGGAGCGGTAACACGCCCGGAAAGGCCGCCCGTTCATCCCAACGGACACTGCCGGCCGGGACGAGCGCGGCCCCTAGCGCGGTGTCCGCGGCAGCGGCGGCGGCGGAGGAGGAGGAGAGCCGGCTCCGGCAGCGGAACCGCCTGACGCTGGAGTACGACAAGCCGTCCGCCGAGCGCTGCCTGGAGCAGCTTGTCTTCGGCGACGTCGAGGACGACGAGGACGCGCTGCTGCAGCGGCTGCGGAGCTCGCGGGTGAGGAAGGCTTGCTTGCCGAGCCGGCACTAGCGACGGCGCGGGGCGCGCGGCGGGAGGCGAGGCCCCGGGGGCGGAGCCTGGGGGGACCGGTGGCAGCGAGTGCTCAGGTGGGAGGGAGCGGCGACCACGGTCGCCGAGGGGCGCCGTGGCGCTCTTCTCTGGTTCTGGGCTGCGAGCTGGCGAGGGCGGGACGCTGCCTTTCTCCGCCCCAAAGGGGCTGCGACCCGCACTTCGCATCCAGCTGGCGCTCAGCTGCTGGCATGGTTTGCCGATGGTTATCTGCAAAGTACAGTCGCGCATCCCTGGGCTCTTACACCCTCTGCTGGAACCACAGGGGTGGCCGTTTGATCACCTGTCGCGACTCCGTGTGGTGGATGGAACCAATACGTGGGCAGAAGGCGTAAGGCTGCATTTTAATGACATTTCCGGGTGATACCCACGCCCAGCTTTTGAGATTGATCAGTGTATTCGTCTCTAACCTTGCTTTGGATGCTTACTGTTTGTATGGATTGCAAATCTTTGTGACTAATAATTTTCGTACTACTACTTTTGTTCTATATCTGGCCCCCTGGACTAAGGGTAGAGATACTGTAGAGACAGAGCAATGGAGAAATCCAAGAAGAACCCTTCTCTTGGAACTTGTGTTAGTTAGGTCGAAAGACGATAAAAGAGACAAGACTAGTAAAGTTGAAGTATATTGGTGGAGAGGAAAATTAAAACATTTGAGAAAGGGACTTAAATTTTCGTGAAGATGTCTTTTTAGATAGGGTAAGCAGACCTCCTCAACGGGAATATCAGCATTTGCTTAATTAACCCTCTGTGTGGGAGCTTTGATGGAGAGCTGCAGCAGCCTCCCTCAGGAGGTGGAGAACAGTTATGGTAGGAACTGTGGGACAGTTCTGTATCCAAAGGAATCCTTTGGAAGATCTAAAATCAGTAGTGCAGGTGGATTCTGCAGTTGGCACCTTGGACACTGTCCTGTGGGTTGGGAGAAAGCTCAAATTATTTAAAAAAAATTTTTTTTTCTCGAGTGCTAGGTTTAGGTTTTGAGTGTGGTATAAAGTTTAAAGAAGGTGGAGACAGAGCACATAGAACAAAAGCTAGTCGTTATGAGGATGTGAGACACAGACTGTGTTGTGTGGGATTCTAGCAGGCCCTGGGCTCTGTCATTGTTGAACTTTGACATTTGTTCTTTTCCCGTCCTTACCTTTTACCCTTGTCTGCTGCCATCTTTAGCTTTCAGTGTGCTTCTTTTCCCATCCTTGGCTGTTCCATCCTGCCTCGCCTGTCATGTTGCTTCTGATCTCCTTTTCTGCTTTCTCCTTCAGCATGTGCTGTGGTTGTATTCCATCACATTATTTCATCAGCGGACCAGGAAAGCAAACACATTCTACAGGCTATCTAAGTATGGGGGTGGGCATGTGCTAGCACCTTGTAGGAGAATCGCTGTGGTTTGAAGATGGTATCTCTCCGTAGGGTCAGCTACATGGAAGCTCAGATGACTCGGAAGTGGAAAATGAAGCCAAAGACAATCTTTCTCAGAAGAGGAAGCCAGTTTGGGTGGATGAAGATGATGAAGACGAGGAAATGTAAGTTAGCCATTCTGTTCAGAATCCCTTTGGACACTTAAAAAGTTAACTTGTAGATTTTTACAAACCACTGCCTTGGAAAGTATGATTATATGAAGAACCAAAACATTTGGCAACATAGGAGAAAGGTGGTTCATAATTCTGTATCTGAGAGAAAATTCCTCACTGTTACATTGCATAGGTCATTCCTGGTCTTGTGTGCAGGATAGACTGTTTAAATAATCATTTCAGTTACATCTCGGCTTCCTTCCTCACGGCATGGTTCCTGACCACCAAGGGCAAGTTTGGAATCTACCTCTTCATAAAATGAGTGTCAGGATGGTAGCTCTAGCAGAAGGCCATTGGATTAAATGATGCATAGAGCATTTCTAGCCTGGTGCCTGGAAGTGAGTAAAGGCTTCAGATAAAGCTAGCACACAGTATTTACTTTTTCTATGTAAAGCTTGTGTGTGTGTGTGTGTGTGTGTGTGTATTTTTTTTTTTTTTGGTGATTTTCAGACTTATTTAATTTGACAATAGGAAAACAACCCTTCTTAAATTGTGTTGAAGAAAATTGATGGTAGTTACATGTGTGTTTTATATATGCACTTATCTTTGTTTAGTAGATCTTAGTGTCTCAGATGTCTTACAGAATAAGATTTTCAGACTTTGACTTACTATAGATTAAACCCAGGTATGTGCTTGCTAAGGATAAACTTGCTATTAAGCTTTATTCCTTCTTGAAGCCCATGTTTTCTTTACCTTTTTTGTTTTTTGTTTTTTGTTTTTTGTTTTTGTTTTTTTTAAGACAGGGTCTCACTGTGTAGCCCTGGCTGTCTTGGAACTTTCTCTGTAGACCAGGCTGCCCTCAAACTCAGATATTGGCCTGCTTTTGTCTCTTAGGCGCTGGGGTTAAAGGCATGCACCACCATGCTTTTTTTCAGCCCACTTCTTTCATCTTTCTTGTGATTTTCAAGTTTTAGATAGTTAGAACTTTAAATCTCTTGGTTTATTGCTTTTACTTTTTTTTCAACTGTAAAATGCCATTTATTAGAAAGACTGTCGCTTGCCAATAAAATACAGACAGTATTTGCTTGCTTGGTTTTTTGTGCATTTGACTTGCCCAGGATATTTTTGGAGAGAGACTAGGTAATTCAGGATGAATTTTCTTGGATATCTCCAGAATGTATGAGAGACTCCAGAGGAAGAATGGGAAAGATATATAAGAAACACTCCACATCTTACACTATTTAACTTTAGTGTTTTAGTAAATGTTTTTTACAGAATAGTAAATGTTTTTTACAGAATACTAAAGGCAGCTCATTTAGTAATTATAGATTATTTAGAATATGTTTGTTCTTTACTTTATAGAGTCGACATGAAGAACAATCGATTTCGGAAAGATATAATGAAAAATGCCAGTGAAAGTAAACTTTCAAAAGAGAAACTTCAAAAGAGACTTAAAGAAGAGTAAGTATCCTTTCTCCTGTGATTTATTTACCAAGAGGCATATAAATAGCCATTTGTTTTTTTTTTTTTTTTTTTTTTTTTGCTTTGCTTTTATCTAAGAAACTAGTAGCCGACCAATTAATTCTCTTGGCTCTCATAGTTCACCAACATACTTACCTTCATTACTTTTTTTTTTTAGCATGATAATGATTTCACTATTCTTATTTTTAAAAGCTTTAACTCTTTACTGTGTATAAGAGGTCAACAGACAACTTTCCAGAGTCAGAAAGTTTTCTCTTTCCACCATATGGGTTCCAGGGATTGAATTTTAGTTCATTAGGCTTGGTGACAAGTGCTTTTATTACCTGCTCGTAGCCCAAAGGAGTCTTACCAGTCATTGCCTGGGCTGGCCTCAAACTCACTGTAGAGCTGAAGATGATCTTGAATTTTGATCATTCTGCCTTCATTTTCCAAGAGTTGGGATTACAGGTGTGTGGTGCCACACCTGTTTATGTGACGCTGGGGACTCAGCTTGAGCCCCGTGCATGTTGACTTTAGTAGTAAGGTTTAAATACAGTGTTTTTAGTTTTATTTTTTACTTTTGCATTTGTGACAGGGTTTCTCTATGTAGTCCTTAGCTGTCTTAGAGCTTGCTATATAGACCTGGCTTCCCTCAAACTCCTGCCTTTGCCTTCCTGGTGCTAGGATTAGTGTGTGTCACCATGCCTGGCCTAGTTAGTGTTTTATAAAAGTCCTTATGGGGATTGAAACTTACGGGCATGCTAAGAAAGCATTATACTGCTGCATTGTATTTCTGGCCCCACTCCTCTGTTTTGAGAGTCTCTTCCTAAGTTGACCAAGATGGCACCTTGAATTCCCTTTGTAGTTCTGGCAGGTTTCAGATTTAATATCCTCTTCCCCTAGTCTCTCAAAAGCAGTTGGCCTGTGCCATTGGTCCTGAGTGAGACCAGTGAATTTTTGTATATTCTAGTCATTTGTTTTCAGACATCTTCCTTTCAGACATGCTCTTTGTGTATCTCTGTCCTGGCATTGGTTTGTAACTATAAAGAGACAAACTACATAGTTCCAAATATCTAGGATGAGCTGGTAGGCGCAAATAGGATAGCTATGTAACTGAACATAAATTTAACAACAAATATGAATTGAGGCGTACTGTATCCAGTGCTGGTTTCTATGGGCAGAGGTTCCTGAGTTTCCAGTACAGAGAGCTTGGGGCTATTTTGTGTGTGTGTGTTCTTTTTTTTCCTAAAGGTGTTGATTTCGGAAGAATTTTTATATATACTCTTAAGGGTGCCAAAGGTTCAGTGGTGTTACTACAACACTTTGTTTTTCTTCTTAGATTCCAGCATGCCATGGGAGGAGTACCTGACTGGGCAGAGACTGGGAGCAAGCGGAGGACATCTTCAGATGGTGAGTGTTATGTTTTTAAGCTAGTGGGTCCCTTTCCATGTATTGTTTTTACTGGAGCTTTCTCAAGATTTTAAAAATGAAGTGTTTTAGATGAGCCTCCCTCATTTATGTTGGTTTTAAAGTCTGACATTTCTCTGAGTAAAGCCCTGTTTTTGATAGCATGGCCTTATTTAATACAGGTTGAGTATGATACTTGAAATGTTCTAGAATCTGAAACTTATAGAGCTCTCAAGTCTGAAATATCTGGAAAACTGACTTTTTGAAGCCCGGAGAGGGAAAGTATACATATGGAACTGTTTAACACACAGAATTATCAGAAGTACATTAAAATCACTTTCAGGCAACATGTACAAGGTATATATGAAATAAATGGATTCCATGTTTAGCTTTGGAAGGAAGATAGAGGATAAATGCATTTTTTTTCCTGTTTTGATAGGACTGTGTTGTTTTATGGCTTAATATTAAGGAAAAATAAGTGGTACTTGATTCAGAGCTCCTCCTGAGATTCCTTTAACTATTCTAACTGTCCACAGAGAAATGGGAGGTCATCAGAGCAGGTGTCAGACCAAGCCCAGATGATAACATAAAAACTACAGGTTTTAAGCTTAGCTGGTGTTATTAAATATTTTTTACTTTAAACTCTCGAGTTTAGACACTATAAATACAGATGGCTTAGTCAAGATCTGATTTGTTTAAAGAGTTGTAAAGTTTAGAATAACATTTAAAATCTGTTATATAACCTCAGACTTACATAGGAAGTGCTTAACATCTTTATATTGGTTTCACTAGGAAGAGATATATGATATGCATGCATGCTTCAGACAGGATTTGCTAGGAAACTGGGTGAGCTATGTAGACCAGATTGGCCTTGAGTTTAAAGAGATCTGCCTGCCTCTGCCTCTGGAGTGCTGGGATTAAAGGGTCAGATACCTGTAGTTTTCCTGTACTATATATACTCTGGATATTTTTGGCTCTGTCAGCTAATTTTGGGACATTGTTAAAAACATCCAGTAGAAGCTAAATTATAAGTACTGTGTTCTAGAATTTCATATTTTTTGTTTTTTTTGGGACAGAGTTTCATGTAGCTTATTCTGGTCCTGAACTCAGATGGCTTGTGGAAGCCTGTTCTCTCCTTCCACACTGTGGGTCCTGGGCATAAACTGGTAGGCTTGACGCCAGGTTCCTTACCCATGTAGCCATCCTGTTATACTTCCCTTGCTGAAGTGCTTATGCACAGTTGGCTGGCACTGCTCTTTTTTTCATGTGTGGTGTTAAGCTATCTCTGTTCTGTTGCTGTGTTATTTTATTTTATTTTTTGTTTTGTTTTTAATTGTGTTTTGCTTTACCATTTTCAGCTTTAAGGGTAGTTGAGGTTGTGAAGTTAGGATGGAAGTTGCATTTGGAAATAGAGAAGTTTGGGGTAGTAATGGGCCTTTGATTGACTCTAAAGATTAGCCTTGTGGGTTTGTCTGACTTAGATGAAAGTGAAGAGGATGAAGATGATTTGTTGCAAAGGACTGGGAATTTCATATCCACATCCACTTCTCTTCCAAGAGGAATCTTGAAGGTGAGAGTTCTTGAAATTGGGACCTATCCAGTTACTGACCTGTGACATCCAGTGTGCTTCTATATGAGTATGGGTACTCCTTGTATGTGGGGATAGTGTTTTGCCTGTTATTTTGCTGTAATAAATATTCTTAGGTTTTTCTTTTCTTTTGCAGTAATGATAGTTATATAAGCATGAGCTACTTTAGTACATATAGGGGCCCTATAGGTTTCTTTTCATTTCTACACTTTCTGCTTCCATATCAGTCAGCCTGCTTCATGGGCTCTTCATGTCCACTGAACCTTATTCTGTGAACTATTCTTGACATAGTAATACTAGAGGGAGCTTTTATTTAATTATCCGTGTATGTCAGGAATATGAGCGCACATACTTTCAGCCAAAAGGGGCATTAGATCACTGGAGCTAGAGTTATAGGCAGCTGTGCACTATTTGATATGTGGACTGGGAACTGAACTTGGGTCCTCTACAGGAGCACTGTGTACTCTTAACCACTGAGCCATTTCTCTAGGCCTTAGAGGGAGCTTTTAAAAATAGTTTCAGGTCCTATCACTTTTACTTCTTGAAATCTTGTGTATTTTTATCATAGTGTACAGTGTCCTTCATGGTCTTTCTCATGCCCATCTCCTCACCTTCATATCAGACCTTTTTTATTCTTCATGAAATGTTGTTCCTCGGGTCCACACAGACCTTTGTGTTTGTTAAACAAACTGGGTCCTTTCTTGCCTTTGAACCTGTACCTTGCTTTCTTCTGTCTGCTTTCTTTAAGCACTTTGGAAGGACATTTACCCCCAGTGCTTTGTTAAACTTGCACCAAAGTTTGTTTACATTCATTAATTGTAGCAACCTGTGCTTCCTAGCTCAGTGCTTCAGCTAATTATCTGTCAAATTAACAGAACTATATGATAAACACGTTTTTGTAAAATGGTATGTTTATGGAGATGGGGTAGCCAGAGTAGTAGTCTATATGGTAAGTTAACAATTAGACAAGAATGCTGCTCTCCCACTCAATCCCCATTGTTGTATTACTTGAAGTTGAAGCACCTCTAGTACTAGTACTATGCCTCTGACTGCCACACTTGTACTGTCACATACATGTCCATGTTCACACATCATTCACATCCACAATAAAAATAAGTGAAAATAAGAAATAAATGAAGCCAATTCTTTTAAAAGAAAGTAATAAAATTTAATTTCAGTAATTCTGAACACAGGCAATGTGTAATTTGTTCTTAGATGAAATTTTAGTATATATGTGTACCTTCAAAACAAGAGGCAACTGAGAAAGTCCAAGTGCTGTAAGAGATTGCTGTCATTTTAAATTAGCTGCACATGTCCTTGAGAGGTATTGGACTGTATAACTGTGGGGCCAGTGACATAGAACCTATTGCAATAGGTGTTTAACATTTCTCTACAAGTGCCAGTCTCTTAACCAAAATAGATATGTCTTTGGGGCAGTACTGTATACTAGTACTTAAAAATGCTTAGTATATTTAGACTTTCATGTGTAGGAAGGTGTATCAGACTGATGATAACCATGACAAAAAGAAGGAACATTTACTTTGCATTTCAGACTCCCTTCCCAGAGACAGGATTTTCTTGTGTAGCCCTGACTGTCCTGGAGTTACCTCTAGAGCCTGCCTCTGCTTGGGTTAAAGGTGTGGATCACCACACCCAGCTCCAGTTTCAGAGTTCATGGTCTGTTGGTATGTTTGTTTCTGGGGTGTGGTAAGGCAGAACATCTTTGAGGGCAAAGAGGAGTTAAGTTGGTTACCTCCTAGTGGCAGGAAGCAGAGAGAAAAGAGGTCAGGAACAAAAGTATAGTTTTAGGGACATTCAGAGAACTTTCCTGCAGCTAGGCCTTTCCTCGAAGGTTTCCAGCCCCTTCTGTTATCTTCACACATGTCTGGAGGGCATTTCTTGTTCAGAGCTTAACAAATGGACTTAACCCTTCACTTCAGAGACAGTGCAGATGGAGTCTGTGTAGTAGTGACTTAACTGGTGCCAGAGCCATGGTCCTGATTACTGTTCAGTTCTGCATTGCAAACAACATTGTTTTCTTTTTCTTTAAGCCAGCAGTTCTCAGCCTTCCTAATGTCATGACCCTTTAATATAGTTCCTCATCTGTATTCGATCCCAGGTGTGTGTGGGGGTGACAGACAGGCATGTTATATGACCCCCCAACCATAAAATTATTTTTGTTGCTACTTCATAACTGTAAATTTGCTATTGTTATGAATTACAATATAAATATCTGATTCATGACCGCTATGAAAGGGTTGTTCACCCCTAAAGCCATAACCCACAGGTGGAGAGTACTGCTTTAAGTGGTGCTAACCCACTTGATTTGATAAAATTCCAGCCTTTTATTTCCACAGATGAAGAACTGCCGGCCTGCCAATGCTGAACGGCCTACCACTGCTCGGATCTCATCAGTACAGTTCCATCCTGGAGCACAGGTGGTGATGGTCTCTGGGGTAGATAATGCTATCTCATTGTTTCAGGTATGGATTTTTAAATGAAGTCTTGTAGTAAAGTGTACACTGCCAGAATACAGGGTCTGTGGAAATAATCAAAAGAAACATTTGTACTTCTTACAGGTTGATGGCAAAACAAACCCTAAAATCCAGAGCATCTATTTGGAAAAGTTTCCAATCTTTAAGGCTTGTTTCAGTGCTAATGGAGAAGAGGTTTTAGCCACAAGTATGCATAGCAAGGTTCTTTATGTCTATGATATGCTAGCTGGGAAGTTAATTCCTGTACATCAAGTGAGAGGTAAGACTTCTGTTGAATACACAGTTGGTCATCTTTATCTTAACCTTTCTCTCAACCTGAATTTACTAGTATTTATAAGTATTTTCGATCCCAGGTGTGTGTGTGGGTGACAGACAGGCAGACAGTCTCACTGAGTATCCCTCATTGCCCTCAGATTCACGGATTCACGGGCCTCTGCCTCCCAAGCCCTGGGATTAAGGCATGTGCCAGTGCCATCACACCCAGCTAGCTCTCTATGGGATTCTTAAAAGTAAGCATTTGTTTAGTTAATAGTATTTTACAATTGCTTTCTGTTGAGGAACTATGCCTGTATGAGGCCATTGAACTGACTTGTTAAACACTTAGAGTAAGTTCATAATTTGCATGTATACATTTTTTTCTAGACCACTTGGCTTTATTTGTACTCATTTTGTTTGTTTTGTTTTTTGTTTTTTTGAGACAGGGTTTCTCTGTGTAGTCCTGGCTATGGCTGTCCTGGAACTCACTTTGTAGGCCAGCCTGTGCCTCCCAAGTGCTGGGATTAAAGGCTGGGATTAAAGGTGTGCCCACCGCTGCCCTGCTCATTTGCATTTGTTAATTAATTGATTTTTTCTTTGCTTATTATTTTTATTTATTTTGTGTTAGGGACCAAACCTTTTATGCTTGTAGGCTAGGATTCTACTTAAACCTTTGCCCTGATACTCTATTAAAGTTTTTTTTAGGGGCAGGGTGTGGTTGTTGTGCACACCTTTAATCCCAGCACTTGGGAGGTAGAGGCAGGTAGATCTCTGTTAGTTGAAGGTTAGCTTGGTCTACAGTGCAAGTCCAGGATAGCCAAGGCTACACAGAAACCTGTCCTATTGCACTTGTGTGGCTATATTCATGTTAATGGACAGTGAATAAGACCAAACTAAATAGACATTTGTGTTTATCTTCAGTGTTTCTAGTCTGTTCTCCCCTGTTTCCTGACACCTTTAATTATCCTTTCCAAATTGGTTCTTTGTGAAATCCCAGCAGTTGTGGTTTGGATTTTTGTAGATTTGACTCTACATTTCCCACTGCATTAGGTAACATTTCCTGGTCAGTGAATGTTCTTTTTTTTTTGTTGTTTGTTTGTTTTGTTTTGTTTTTGTTTTTTGTTTTTTGTTTTTTCGAGACAGGGTTTCTCTGTATAGCCCTGGCTGTCCTGGAACTCACTCTGTAGACCAGGCTGACCTCGAACTCAGAAATCTACCTGCCTCTGCCTCCCAAGTGCTGGGTTTAAAGGCGTGCGCCACCACTGCCTGGCGTGAATGTTCTTTATTGAAAAGCCTAAACCAACTTATATTAAAACAAAATTGTTTTGGCAGCTACTGTATTTGCAGTTCTCAGTATCCATGATGCAAAACCATCTCTTAAGTCCAGTTCTAAGGGATCCAACTCCCTTTTCTGGCCTCCATGGGCACTGCACACACATACATGTAGGCAAAACACTCATAAACACCGAAGAACCACAACAAAACCAAAGCTGGCCTGCAGGATTGCTTAGCAGATAAAAGTGCTGCTGGCTGCCCAGGTCAGTGACCGGGTTCTGTCTTCATACCTCATGATAGGAGACAGAAAAGGAAAGAAAAGTCTGCTGTACTTAAGGAATTTGTTTTTGCTGTGTTGAGGCTTTATCTCAGGGCCTTGATCCTGCTAGGCAGGTGTCTTACCATTGAGGACTATCACCAGCCCTATGAAACTGCTTGTTTGAACAATGAAAATAGAATTGATTCAGATTTATGTTCCATTAACCTGTCAGGCTTATAGCTTAAGCAGTTAGAGGTGGTTGGAGGAACCTGGGCCAGTTCCTCTAGAAGGTCCAATCAGTGTTGCTTTAGCAGCTTGGATTAGCAATTTGGGTTTTTGACTAGGCAGCATGTTTGCACGGTATAGAAATCTAGCATATAGTTTGTCATACCTAAAATCCCTGTACTTGAGGCACGAAGGTCAAAGTCATCCATGGCTACAAACTGATTTAAAGGCTGCCTTGGACTTGAACACCCTCAACCCCATTGTGTACAAATGAGTGATAATGGGAAAGTCTGTTCTGCTCCTTCTCCCTGGCTTTCTCCTTGCCTTCCCTTGAGTAAGCCATTTGTACCCATTTTTATGTGTCCTTTCTATTAGACTATAATGAGTGACTTGGCTCTTATTCTGATAGGGTCACTGTGAAGGGATATGTCTCTTTAAATGGGTGAGGAGACTTTCAGCTATATGTGTGCCATTTCAAGAAGCTAATCAATTCCTAAATGCACTTTAAAGTTAGGAGTGTGTGCTTTTAAAGTAAAAATAAAAGATTATTTTCCCATTCATCATAGGTGGCAACCAGATATTTTGACTGTCTCTAATAGCAATGGATTTCCTTTCCATTAATGGACTGTGTATAAAAAACCACTCCAGTCCTTTTGGTTAAAGTTGCCTTTGTTTGGTAGACTGATTTGTTTACTGTTTAGAGAACTGATTCTCTGGCTTACAGCTGAACTGTTGAATGCTAACCAAGATGAAGTTTACCAGGCATTTTGAAATGAATTTCTGTTTGGGGTCTTTTTGATGTACATTCAATCAGATTTATTCAGAGCTTGTGTTTTGCTTACTTTGTAAACATTTTAAAAGGTAAGGGAATTTAATTGTTATTAAAGGGTAGGTAGAGTTCTTAAAAGTCACTAAATCTTGATTGTTTCATCTCATTTCTTAGGTTTGAAAGAGAAAAGAGTGAAGCGATTTGAAGTCTCCCCTGATGGATCCTTCTTGCTCATAAGCGGCATTGCTGGGTTTTCTCATTTGCTATCAATGAAGGTGAAGCATGTAGCCTCTTCATGTTGTTTTTCAGTCTGTAGAAGGCTAGGGTTAAGGATAGTCTTGAACTTTAACTCAATGTGAGTTTTGTTTTTGTTTTTATTTTTGTTTTTGAGACAGGGTTTTGCTATATAGCCTTGGCTGGCCTTCAACTTAATAGAGATCCACTTATTTGTGGCTCAGAGTAATAAAATTAAAGGCTTGTACTAGGACAGCTGGCATTCAATGTGTTCTTAAATCTACTCAAGTAGAACTTTGGGAGAAGTTATGGGCAGTTGGGGGATACTTCCAACTAAGAAAAATAGACTCAGGGCTGGAGAGATGGCTTAGTGGTTAAGAGCACTGGCCACTCTTGCATAGGACCTGAGTTCAGTTCTCAGTACCCATGTGCTGGTTTTCAATCATCTGTAACTCTAAATCTAGAGGATTTGTTGCCCTCTTCTGGCTTCTGTGCACAACAGAAACAAATGTGAACAGACGTTGCAGATAATACAGCTATACAAATAAAATTAATAAAAATTAGAATCAAATACTTTTGGCAGATAGATATCAGCCTTCTAATATCTGATAAATAATTACTCTTTTAGACCAAAGAACTGATAGGTAGCATGAAGATTAATGGACGAATTGCGGCATCTACATTCTCTTCAGATAGTAAGAGGATATATAACACTTCTGGTAAGTTTGAATATATTTGTGTTTCAAGTTTTATTTAAAAAGAGCTGCATAGTTTTCTATGTATTGTTATAGTAAGAAAATCAAATATATTTAGTATTCATTTTTTGTCATTGATAGGTGAGTTAAGAACTAATAATGGTGGAGAATTAGTACTACATTTGATATATAGTATTAGCGTGCTTGCTGCATATACACACTTAGTTCAGTGTGGGAAGAGTTTTAAGGAGATAGTTAAAACAATTTTATTGAATTCTCATTGGGAACATGAGTTGTATGTAGAAGGTCAAACCTTGGAGCAGAATCTACAGAAATGGAATGGATGAGAGGGAGTGAGGAGCCATCTTTGAGGGGAATGTGAGTATTAGATGCATAATAGGATGAGAAAGTGCTGTAGGCACAAGAAAAGGGATTGATCGGTTTTAGGAGTTAGATGGCCTTTCCATCATGGAGATATTTGTGGTCTCTGTATTTAATATCTTTTTTTTTTTTTTTAATCTTGCAGTCTTAGTTAGGGTTTCTATGGCTGTGATGAAACACGCAAGACCAAAAGCAAGTTGGGAAGGAAAGGGTTTATTTGGCTTACCCTTCCAAATCATAGTCCATCACTGGAAGAAGTCAGGACAGGAACTCAAGCAGAGCTGGAACTTGGAGGCAGGAGCTGAAGCAGAGGCCATGGAGGAGTGCTGCTTACTGGCTTGCTTTTCCTGGCTTGCTCAGTCTGCTTTCTTATAGAACCACCAGCCTGGGGATGGCACCACCCACACTGGGTGAGAAAATACCCTAGTGCTGGATCTCATGGAGGTGTTTTCTTCAAGTGAGGCTTTTTTTTTCTCTGACTCCAGCTTGTGTTAAATTGACACACAAATCCAGCAGTACACTTGCTGACATATTAGTTCTCCAATTTAATCTGTGCTCATTGCTCACCTTTGATAGTCTTAATCGACAATGACTTGAAACAAACTGTATTTCAGTCACAAACTTTTTGTGGTCTGGATCAGTTTATCATCATTAAAAGTCTGCTTATGTAGATTGTGTACCCTTATAACAGTCACACTAATGCTTGTTGGTATTACTTTCCTTTTCATATGCTTGCTCCAGTTATTTATTTGAGTGGAATATAGCACCTTTGTTCAACTCAAATTTTTGATTTTTTAAAAAAATTTTAAACCTAAGAATACTGTTTTTTTGAATGATTGATGAACTTGTGCATATATTTGAAATGTTTTTAGTTTTCTGCAAATAGGGTTTAGTTCCTTGTACTATTAAAGAGTGACTAAAATGGTACGTTTACTTGCATTTTAAATTTAAGCAAGATTAGCTGAACCCTTCTTTGGCTTTTACTTTCAGGGAATGGAGAAGTTTATGTGTGGGATGTGAATTCAAGGAAGTGCATTAACAGATTTCTTGATGAAGGCAGTTTATATGGATTAAGCATTGCTGTGTCAAAGAATGGACAGTATGTGGCTTGTGGGTAAGAGAATCTCATTGTGCTAATGAGAGGATGTTTAGCAGTTAAATATAGTAGATAGTACATGACTTTACAAAAATGTGAAATCAGTCATCCTAGCTGAGCCTTTTGTTTTGTAAAATTGTCTTGATGTATAATTAATATTGGCAGTTTGTCAGCTTTTTGGCAAAAAAGACGCCAGACTACCTTAAATTGTAATCTGTTTTCCTGAATATATACTCATTTGATCACAGCAAGGGTTCCATCTCTTAATTTAGCTTCTTGCCATTGAGGAGGTGCAATAATACAACTCTGGGTTTAATTTTCTAAGTCCTTTAGCTATGTGTAGTGTAATCTTTGGAGATAACCATTTATTGGTATGGTAGGTGTCTTAGTCATTGTTCTTTGCTGTGTAGACACACCATGACTTTGGCACCTCTTATCAAAGAAAGCATTCCATTTGGACTTGGCTGTGGTTTAAGAATTTAGTCCATTATTGTTAGGGCAGGGAGGGAGCAGTGGTAGCAGGCAGGCTGCCGCGATGCTGGAGAATTAGCTGAAAGTTCTACATCCGGATCCACAGGCAGCAGCAGGAAGGGAGAGGAGGGGCCGTTGGGCCTGACTTGGGCTTTTGAAACTTTAAAGCACACACACACAGTAACACAGTTCCTCTAACAAGGCTACACTTACTCTAGCTAGGCCATACCTTCTAAGCCTTCTCAAGTTGTACCTACTGCCATCTGATGACTAGGCATTCAAATATATGAGCCTGTGGGGGCCATTTTTATTTAAACTACCACAGTAGGCATTTAAAAATATCTTCTAAAATCTGTTATTGGGCCAGGTGGTGGCCTGGTCTACAGAGTGAGTTCTAGGACAGCCAGGGCTATACAGAGAAACCCTGTCTTGAAAAAAACCAAATCCAAAAAAAAAAAAAAAAGATTAAAAAAAAATCTGTTATTGGTTATTAGTAGAAGCAAAATGGTTTATACTTTAGAAATGATCTTATCTCCCTACCTGATTTCTACATATGTAGGTGGAAGGAGGAGCAATTGCATAGTTAGTGGTAGTTCCAAACTAACTTACAAGATTATGTCGTCTAATTTTGTTGGTACAGGATATTATGTTTGACTTCAGTCCAAACAATAATTAAGCTGTAAAGAAATTACAGTTCCAATTTCAAGCCCTGGAGTGGGGCAGTAGTGGGGGTGGGGGGATGGGGAATGGGGTTGGTCTAGCTGATAGAAATATAGAATACTTTTTCAACATTAAAATTGGGGGAGGTACTTGTAAATATCCCCAGGAAGTTTGGGCCTGGAAGTCAAGTTCATAGGATACAAACTGAGCTGGAAAATCTGGTGACAACTTCAGCATGGGTGGATGTGCCTTAGGATACTGACAGGTAGCTCTCAGTGTGCGTGCCTGATGATCTTTTACATGTGGCCAATGTCCAGGCTTGCTGGTGCTGGCTTCTAATCTCAGATATGAGAAAGATGAAGCTGGAGAGTCCTAAGTCCCAAGGCCAGCCTGGCAACAGTGAGAACCCTATACCAAGAAAAAAAAAATTGAAGAAAAGCAAAAGGGCCGGAGGTACACGTTTAGCATTTATGTGAATATATGTAAGAATGGCCTCAGGTTCAATCCCCAGTACTGCAGGACGACAGAAACCGAGCAGTGGGAAGTATTCAAAGTTAGGCAATAGGTGCTGTGCGAGAGTGCTTGTCTTAGTTTCTGAGTTTATCTTGTTCCACAAGTACATAGCAGAGTGGATATTTGATACATTCTTGATTTATGAAAGTAAAATGAAGATTCTGTACTTTGTTCAGATTTGTAGCTAGACCTACAATTGACAAGCTGCTCAGGCAGACTGAAGCTATGCTGATAGAGTGATTTGTTGTGCTTTGACTTCGTCAGCCATTGTGCTCTTTACATGTTAATTTCCACAATCACCAGTGTGTGTTCTTCTAGGTTGCAGAAGTTTTTTTTGTTTTAAATCTGTTTTATTTCCTTTCCTTTTTTCAGTTCTAAGAGTGGAGTAGTAAACATATACAATCAAGATTCCTGCCTCCAACAAACAAACCCAAAGCCAATAAAAGCTATAATGAACCTGGTTACTGGTGTTACTTCTTTGGCCTTCAATCCTACCACAGAAATCTTGGCGGTGGCTTCCAGAAAAATGAAAGACGCTGTCAGATTGGTAATGACTCCTTTTCCCTCTTTCTTTTATCTTTGTAATTTAAAATTTCATGTTGAAACAATGAGTGATAACAGAAAAGTGGTGTGTAGCTTATTCTAAGAAGTGACTTCTTGCCTGTAGGTGGGGTTTAGTTGGTAGAGTGCTTCCCTATCAGGCCCTGGGTTCAATCCCCATAACCAAAACAAATTGGGAATGGTGACACATGTTCATAATCAAGGCTATCCTTGGCTATGTAGTGAATTGGAAGTTGGCCTAGTATACATAAAAACCCTATCTTAAAGCCCAGACCAACAGCAACAAAGTGCTCAGAAGTTTCATAAAGATATTAGTTGGGAGCTTTTGGGTTCAACTAGTCATTGCATTAGTGAATATGGTCATCAAATTTTGCAGTGTCTATTCTGTTGGAAATTCTGAGCTGTCTATTGTCAGACTAAAGTTACAGTCCTCATTTTCAGAGGTTTCTTCTAACATATAAATTAAGGGACATACTTAAGGCAAGCACTTAATTGCCAATCTCTTAATTTGTAAAGGCCTGTGGCTGCAGTGGAGTGGAGGCAGTTCTTAGACGGTGAGCTGAGTTGAGTCACCATAAGCAAAGGCGCTGTCACTCACAGAGCTAGCGCCGGCAGCCAGGGATGTGGAGTGCCTTGGCCGGGAACCACCCGGTTCTCATGTAATGGAAAGACACAGGACCTGGAATTTGGCTATATTTATGGATTTATTACAGCCATAGGATACTAAGCAGGATCACCAAAGGGAAGAGCTACACAGGTAAAGTGTGGGGCAACCTGGGAGTGTCCCCGTAGAGTTGTACAGGATGCATGTGATAGCCTCCAGCTGGCCTCAGGACCACATTAACTGTTTTGGGGTCAACCTTAGAGTTCAGTTTAAATGGCACCCACATACCTGGAAGTTTCCTGCTCCTCAGAACTAGTTTCTTCATTTAACAATTATTTGCTCTTAGACTCAGGTATATAGATTCTGTCTAACTCTGAGTAGCAATTTTGTGTTATGCTACTGTTATGTGAAGACAGGCAGTTTGTGTTTTGCAAAGACTTTTTTTTTTTTTTTGGTATAGAATAGAGTTTATTCAGGGCAGAGGATGGGAGTTAGAGAGGCAGAGAGAGAGAGAAGAGAAGAGAGAGAGAGAGAAGAGAGTAGAGAAGTGGAGGGCCGGCCATGACCACTTGGAGAGCGGGGGAGGGGAGGAGAGCCCAAGAGGGGCAGAGAGGTGAGAGTGCCAAGAGCAATGAGAGAGCACAAAGACTTATTTTTAAACTTCATTGTGTATGAACTTAGATGATAGTGTGTATCTTATGAAGATTTACAAAGAACTCTTTTAAGCAATTCTATGTTGGTAGCAGCCCTTTAGAGGATTTGTTTATCCAAAGTCAACAGTTAGTAAAGGGCAGAATTGTAATTTCAGACTTTATACTCATTTGTTGATACAAGGTTGCAGGTAGACTAGGCTAACCTTGAATTCCTGATCTCTTGCCTCCATGTCTCAAATGCAGGGATTATAGGCATCCTTGTTACTCTGTGTAACACAGTTGTATAAGGCAGTATGAGTGGGCAAAGAAGCAGCTAAGCTCCTGCCTATGTTATACAGACATAACTACCTAGAGCCCATGGGCCATGTGTGTCCAATGATAGCTTGGACCTGTACCCTAACCCCTAACCCAACACTGAGAGAGGAAAAAGTAGCTGTAGTAATAGTTACACCAAACTGAAAAATGTAGAATATTTAAAATGGATTGAAGACCACTGACAAATCCCCAATAATCATAAAACAGAAAATGTAGAGTGCTGTCAAGTTTTAACAAATCAAAAATAAAAACCAAAAAAAAAAAAAAAAAAAAACCCAGAAATTTCACAGTGATGAAGAATTTAAGGAAACAAAGTTAGAGATGACATGGTAGGTAAAGCCTTTGCCATTCAAGTGTGAAACCCTGAATTCAAATCCCCAGAGCCCATTCCAAACTCAGTGTGGGATGAGATGTGGATGCAGGAGAATCTGTGGTGTGAGCTTCTGTCTCTAACAAGGTAGAAGGCAAGGACTGACACTGACCTCCATGCAAATTGCTCACCTACACTCACACATGAACCACCACCACCACACACACACACACACACCCTAGTCACATGGACATTTGGCCATATTTGTGGAGCAGTGCTTCATGTATGCCATAGTCAAGTGATCTCTGTGATTTTTATCAAGATAGGATGAAAAAAATTTCGGAAAGAAAAAGTTCCTAGTTTTTGTAATTTAAGGCATTTTATGATCTCCCACAGGTTCATCTTCCTTCCTGTACAGTCTTTTCTAACTTTCCAGTTTTTAAAAAGAGTACTGTTTCTCGTGTTCAAACCATGGATTTTTCTCCCAGAAGTGGATACTTTGCCTTAGGGAATGAGCAGGGCAAGGCCCTGATGTATAGGTAAGTCTTACTTATATTTAAAAGTCAGATCTCTAATAAGCTGCTTTTGAAAGTGTGAAGAGAATATGTATTCTTAATTTTACAGTTAAATAAATAATTTATTCTTTTAATTTATTGCATGTTCAAGCCTGACTCTCATTATCTAACTTCATTATTCTCCCACCAATGTGTCACTGGCAGAAAAATTCACACAAGGAATTAAAATTTGTGTGTGTGTGTGTGTGTGTGTGTGTGTATTGTATAATAGTTATTGGTTTTCCCCAGTAAGCTTTGATTTTTTTTTTATAGAATACTAATCATCAAGGAAAAGTAACCACTTTAACAATACTATTAATTTTTTAGTTGTTTGAGAGATTGACTTTTGTTGAGTTGACAGTCACTTTTTAATCTACTAGATTTAAGTGAATTTTTTTTTAAAAAGGGATGTTTCTGTTCTTGGAGCTGTAAGCTATAAATAAGGGTGTTAGTCACAAAGAGGTCCAAAAATTAGGTCATCTATCTGTGTTTCTCTTTTTTACCCAAATACATGCTTTAAAACAGGCATAAGCAAAATTTAATTGCACCATCACTAAAATAGGTTGACAGGTGGATATATTCAAGGGGAACTGAAACTTTGAGTAGGAACCTATCCTGAAATGACAGCCCCTTGCCCTTGTGTCAGATACTAGTGCTGCACAGAGCCCTGTGTTTGTGTGTGCATGCTCCAGGGAGTGCTGCAGGCTGAAGGAAAGGAGGAACGGAAATGGATTTTAAAGATAGTTATGAAATGAAAATAGAGCAGACTATGGGTTAAATTGCTACCTATTATGAAATGAGAATGAGCTATACCAGGGTAATTTTGTCAGTCTCACTTCAGATTAGTTTGGGATCAAGCTCAGATTTTACTAAAAAGAGGAGCTCTGTGAGAGCTTCTTTGATTTTCTTTAAGCCCCAGAAGCATTGTGTTTTTCACATTGTGCTCTAGAATGAAACTGTCTGCACTGTGCTAGGGGTTTGGAGTGACAGCCCTTGGAGTTAGTGTGGCTGATGAGGTACTTTGTCAGTCCCAGTTTGATCCTTTGGAGCCATCATAGCAGTTTATGATGTAAGGATCTAAACACATCCGCTTGTTGAGAATGACTGGAATCAACCCCCACCCCCCAAACCCCTACCGCCATCTTTCTAAGTGCTGCTCCATGATCAGATTTAACTACCCTGTGGGTATTTAAACAGTTATCTTTTGCTTTTTCAGGTTGCATCATTATTCAGACTTCTGAAGATTTTTTTTTTTGAAGTAAGAAAATTCTGTTTTAAAATAAATACCATGGGTTTTAGGGTTGTAACATTGATGCATTTGGTTAGAGGCACCTTATTGACTTAGCTCTGTCTCTTTGCCAAGTCAGCTTTACATCTTTAGAGGAGTAGGGTGCAAATAGATCAGGAGCTGTCTTACTGACCTGAACCTTCCTTGGGAATTTCTAATCCCAGTCACAATGATCTGAAGTCACATTTTTAATATTGTATTCAGTAATTGTCACCAATGAACATGTTATAAACATGTAACCCACAAAGAGAGATGAATTGACACAACTACCAACTTGTGTGAACTCAAACTCTTTCACTCGGTGATTAAGTAGTTTACCCTGTTGCACAGAGCTCAAGAATAAAATAGATCTTTGCTGGTCACTGTTTAAAACAGGGTATGTTTCCTGTGGCTACAGCTTAGACCTGACACCAGGGATCTTGACACTGAATTTTGCAATTAATCTTTTTACCACAACTGTGATAGATTTCTTAGATTTATGAATGTTGAAGAAGAGCCTGTGAGAGTACTGATAAGTTTTAATCAGAGAAAAGGATTTGTAAGCCCGGCAGCGGTGGTGGTGCACGTCTGCAATCCCAGCATTTGGGAGGCAGAGGCAGGTGGATTTCTGAGTTCGAGGCCAGCCTGGTCTACAGAGTGAGTTCCAGGACAGCCAGGGCTACACAGAGAAACCCTGTCTTGAAGAAAACAAATCCAAAAAAACAAACAAAAGAAAAAAACAAACAAACAAAAAAAGGATTTGTAAAGATAGAAGGATCTTGAGCAAAGTTAAGAAAGCATTCTAGCTATCTTGTCTCTCAAAAATATAGTGGCAGAACATGTTGCTTGTGAAAACTAGCAGTTGTAAGTGAGCTTGTGTAACTTTTTCTATTCTTTTTCAGATCCAGTTGAAAAATCCCATCTCAGTACATCCAGAAGTTTCCAAGTGTGTATGATAATATATGATTAATGATTAGTAGAATTTGCTTAAATTAGCATCAGTGTCTTAATAAATGTATAACTTTGTTTGATAATAAGTGTACTTGATTTTTTTTTTATCTTTATACACAGGAATGTGATTTGTATGCATTTTCTTTAAAACTAAATGTGAGAAATGGAAACCTGTCTGTAATAATACAGGTGAATATTTTCATTAATATTCCTCCTGCACACAGATTTCTTTTTTTGGGTTGGGGGGCAGGCTCTCTATGTAACTCTGGCTGTCTTTGAACTTGCTATATAGACCAGGCTGGCTTCTCAGAGATTGAAAGAGGAACTTGAAAAAGGTCAGAGGCTGAGTTAGATTTCTCAGGTCCCCCTCACAAAGAGGAGGGGGAGACTGACCTTTGGCCACCTACCTCATACCTAACAACCAATTAGTTTGAATGTAACACTGTTCTGAATTCAACACTTTTAAATCACATTGTGCTTAATGGCAGCCACCCTGAGGAGGGTATAAAAGGCCCATGTAGCACTGTGGGGTCCATCTCTCTTCACTCAGTCCCAGCATGCTGGTTTTAATAAAAATTCCTCTTGGGTGTGGTCCCCTGGGGGGGGGGTCTGGTAAGTTAAGACTTGTTGAGTCTTATAAGATCCCCTTCTGCCTTCAAAATGCTAATACTAAATAATAAATTTACTAAATTATAAATGCCACTCGACCTGACTTCAGCACCAGTCCTTTACTCAAGAATTTTTTTATCCAATCCTTTGTATATTGGTATATAAAATTGGTATATAAGCATTTAGGTGTAGTTTACCACTAATTAAGGGTAAAAACAAGTTTGTATACTAAAGAGATGGATGTATATATTTATTGCATAAAGAATTGTTTCTTGGCTGAATATTTGATATTGCAAGACATAGTGCATCTTTCCCCCCCCCCCCAGGGTTGGTATTTTGATTTTTTAATCACTGCTGAGAGTGTTGTACTTTAAGACATTATAGAAAGTGGTAAAAGTATATTTAGGACTGTTTCAGAAATTAGAAATTCTGATTTAATCCTGATTAAACTTTAATTATTAAAGCTTTTTTTTTCTTGTAAAGAAATTTATACATTCTTTGATCAAACTCCCTCTCAACTTACCCAGATCCATCTCTCTTCCTTACCCATTTAACTTGGTGTCATCTTTTCTTCAAAACCAGAACCCATCAAGGCCAGTTGATCTGCTCTTGTGTAGCTTTCACTGGAGTGTGGTTGACTTACCAGGAGCTAAAATGGCCCCTTCTAATAAAATGGCCCCTTCCTCCTCCAGTAGCTTTCAGTTGCAAACAGCTCCACTAGAAGTGGGGCTTGGTGCCCACCTCCTCACTCCAGGAAGGGATTTGATCTGACTTGAGCTTTTACAGGTATGTGCATGCTCTTTAACTGCTTTGAGTTTTTAACACACAGCTGTCCTTCTCTATGGTCTTTTGGAAGCTGGAGAGATGGCTCAGTGGTTAAGAGCTCTATCGGAGGTCCTGAGTTCAAATCCCAGTAACCACATAATGACTCACAACCACCTGTAATGAGATCTGATGCCCTCTTCTGGTGTGTCTGAAGACAGCTACAGTGTGCTTACATATAATAAATAAATATTTTTTAAAAATTCTATGCTTTCTTTGTAATTGTTCACTGCCTCTACTGACCAAGCCAGCTCAGTCAACTGGGTCTCGAGGGAGGGAGGATTGAAAAGAAAACGGTAATTAGACGACATATAACATGACTCCAGCAAGTGCTGAGGCTGAAGCAAGTTTATTTTTCTCCTGTCTGCTTTTATACCATTCTAAGTATAAGTGCAAAGAATAAGGTCAGTTCTAGGTCAAGGAACAAACAAGACAATAAAGTCCTGTGGTATTCTGGTACTTTCCAAGATCTTGAGCCAACTTCCTTGTCCTAGCCCAATGTCAAATTCCTGCCAAAGCCTACTTCCTTGTCCTGGCTCAATGTCAAATTCTTGCCAAATTTCTAGAAGTGGCCCCCAAAACTCCACACTACACTTTCTGACCTCCCACCCTCCTGCAGTAGTCCTCAAGCCTTGGGAAGAATATATATGGTATATATGTTCTGTTGAGAGAAACATTCTGCATTCCCTTGTTCTCTGTACCTTGACTAGTTAAGGGTTTTTGTAAATTGCTCTCTACAATAATTGGAAGCTTCGAGGTTGTGGGTTGAATGCAAAGTTTATTTAGCATGCAATGCATTTAGAATATAGTAAACATTTGAGAAAAGAGCCTCCTAATAGCTGAGGTCAAACTGGATAAGCTACACATAGAATAAAATGATTTTTTCACCCTGCATAAAATTCAACTCCGAATGTACTAAGAACTAAGACCATTGAGCAATAGTTTTCAGCTTGTGGATTGTAACCCTTTGTGTGCATATCAGATATTTTATGGTATGATTTACACTAACAATTAGAGTTAGGAAATAATAGCGAAAATAAGTTAAACGCTTGGGTTACCATAACACAAGTGACTGTATTAAAGGGTTTCAGCATTAAGAAGGTTGAGAACCAGCCCAGCACTGGTGGCGCACGCCTTTAATCCCAGCACTTGGGAGGCAGAGGCAGGCGGATTTCTGAGTTCAAGGCCAGCATGGTCTGCATAGTTCCAGGACAGCCAGGACTACACAGAGAAACCCTGTCTCAAAAAAAGAAAAAAAAAGTTGAGAACCACTGCCCTAGAGGATAATTGGAATTTTTTGGCACAAGAAAGGGCTTCTGAATAGGACCCCCAAATAAGCACAGGTACTAAGACCAACAAGTGCACAAAACTGAACTCTAGATAGATGACAGACTTAAGACCTAATACTCTAGGGAATACGCTTGGACTAATTGGTCAAGGAAAGGATTTTGAACAGTACTCCAATAGTGCAGGCATTAAGACCAACAATAAACAGACCTCATGAAACCTCCAGTACAGCAAGGGACAGTCTACAGAATGGGGAAGATACATATCAGCTATCCATCTGATAGGGTTAGTTTCTAGAATATACTGTAAGACCCCCCCAAAACCGAGGGTGTCCCAGCACCCCATGCCTCGGAAGGCGACACCCAAATCACTCTTGAGAAATGGTCTTGATGCAATAACAGGATTTCTTTATTCCAGAATTCCACAGCCGTACACCACGCAGGGGTAGAGGACTGTGGACCCCGAGTGCCGAATTGTGACAGCTTTTATAAGTTTACATTAAAGCCCTTGAATCACAAACCAATCATTTCTTAGCATGGAGAGCCCGCGAAATGTGAGCCAATCGATTTGTACCACTCAATAGTTTTTAGGCCAATCAGTTTAAATTATCGGAGCCCTCGCTCAGTGGACCAATTAGTTTCCTATTTTCTTATATGTCTATAGCTGCGTGAACTCCTGGATAGGGGTAATGGTGTAAGCAGTTTACAGAAGCAAGATAAGCTTAGCTCATTTCCAGTTACCTTATGGGACCAGGATCACCTATTCAAGGCCTTTTTGTTAGCTCTAAACAAAGGGCGGGCTCTGGACTGTGACCTTTTACCTAGTTTCTAACAAAGAGCGGGCTCTGGAATATGAAGTGTTTGGGGCTCCTTAGAAGGCTGGAGTTAGGCTGTATTTTCTGTTCTTTCAATACAAAGAACTCAAGAAACTGAGAAATTGTCAAGAAAACCCAATTAAAAAATAGGACATGGAACTAAATAGGTTTTCAAAAGGTGACACCCAAATCACTGAAAAATGTTTTAAAGATGTTCAACATCCTTAGCCAGAGGAAAATGCAAATTGTTGAATGGTTTCTTTATTAAATGAGTCAGCAATTCAGCTATTAAAATACTCTCTGTAAATAGTACAATCCAAAGACAAAATAAATGTACTCATACTGAAAACTAATAGTAGGAAAATATTAGGTGGTTGTTTTCCCTATTTAAGTCATTATATTTCTAGAAGAGCAGAAAAATGTGTATATACAGTAAATACACCAAATTGGCTGAGTCAGCATTTGGGCAACATTGCATGGGGTGGCATGGTGACACTTGGTCAAGTGCACATGTGTTTGGGATTAAAGCTGCAGGGAAGTTGTGTAATACAATAGAACACTCAGAAACACTGCCTGATTTGCTGTACATTGAATTAAAAAAATTTTTTTGGTTGCGGTGCATTTGGAAAACTTTTACTCTTGCAAAATATTTTGCACTAGTCTCCTCTTCTAGAGACTAGTGCGAGGGGTCTCATGCAAGTTAGATAAGCACTCTACCACTGAGCTATAGTCTCAGCCACTCTCAGTAGAATCTTGTCTGGTTTTAGCATCTTTCTCAAACTTCATCAGTGAAGATGAGTTGTTAGCTGGTTGTGTCGAGCCTTTTCCCTACTCTCCTTTTAGCAAGGAACTAGGGCTAGTTCTTCACATTCATAGCTTGTGTTAGTTTTTCAGCAGCCAGAGGGCAGCAGTGGATTCTGTGAGTTTGAAAGGCAAAGCATTTTGTAGCCTTTTCACCAACACCTTGTTAAAAGCTTCAGTTAAATGATGGTGGGGTCTTAGAAATGAGCAGCAAGCTATGCATGTGCTTACTTTGTGTGTGGTTTTTTTTCAGGTACCAGGGGTTTTAAGATATATGGGAGTTTATTTTTATAGAGAAGAGGATGGAAGCAGAGTTCACATTTTAATTGTATTTCATTAAAACCTCTAGACGGATTTTATTCACTGCTAAGAGAGCTCAATAACAACACTGTTTTAGCTTCCAAGGCAGAGATTATTCTACAGACACATGACTGAACCTGTTCCTTGTTTTTGTTTTTTCCCTTCAGTGGACATTAGGCATTTTGAGTCAGGCTCTCATTGCTTTTTTCTTACCACTAGAGCCAGGCTAGTTCAAGGAGACTACAGGTGCACATGAGAATTCCCCACACTAGTCTATTTGAAGGTGCTATGCTAGCATGACTGCAAGTCAGTACTTGACTGGGGACAATCATCTTTAGCTGCGAGGTGATGATTTGCTGTGTAGAATTACTGGTCTTTTAAAGACACCTAAATTATAGGTGAAAGTTGTGTGCCTTACTAGCAATAAGTGTAAATGCTGAGTGTGTTTCTGGTGAGGCAGTGCTGTAAGAAGGTATAGGGTATAGGGGCACGTGTGATTAAAAGTGCTGGAAGTGGTACTTTGATTTTAAAGTGCAGTTAAGAGGAGGCTTCCAGCAGTTGTATATCCAGTGCTACAGCCATTGTCTACACAAACTAGTATTTTTTTTAAAGATTTGTTTTATTTATTCAGCCACTCTGGAAATCAGTCTGGAGGGTCCTCAGAAAACTAAACGTGACACTACCAGAGGACCCTGCTATACCATTCCTGGGCATATACCCAGAGGATTCCCCAGCATGTAATAAGGACACATGCTCCACTATGTTCATAGCAGCCTTATTTATAATAGCCAGAAGCTGGAAAGAACCCAGATGTCCCTCAATGGAGGAATGGATATAGAAAATGTGGTATATTTACACAATGGAATACTACTCAGCAATTAAAAGCAATGAATTCATGAAATTTGTAGGCAAATGGTTGGAACTGGAAAATATCATCCTAAGTGAGGTAACCCAATCATAAAAGAATATACATGGAATGCAATCACTGATAAGTGGATATTAACTAGCCCAGAAGCTCTGAATACCCAAGACACAAGTAGCATATCAAATGACACCCATGAAGAAGTAAGGATAGGGCCCTGATCCTGGAAAGGCCTGATCTAGCATTGTAGGGGAATACCAGAACAGAGAAAAAGGAGGGAGGTGATTGGAGTATGGGTGTAGAGAAGGCTTATGGGACATATGGGGAGGGGGGAACTGGGAAAGGGGAAAGCGTTTTGGAATGTAAACAAAGAATTTAGAAAATTAAAAAAAAAGATTTATTTATTCTGAACACTGACAGTACACTAAAGCTGTCTTTGGACACCCAGAAGAGGGCAGCAGATCTCATTACAGATGGTTATGAGCCACCATGTGGTTGCTGGGATTTGAACTCAGGACCTTCAGTTCAGAAAAGCAGTCAGTGCTCTTAACCGCTGAGCCATCTCTCCAGCCCCAAGTAAGTAGTCTTTACAGCAGGGCATGCATACCCTGAGTGTGAGCTGTGCTCTGCTAAAGAGTTTTGTTTCACAACGTGTTTGTACTATAAATGGCATGGGTAGTTAGGTAGTTTTAAACGTATATGTTTGCATTGAGGTTGCGTTTAATGTGCCTTACTTAAAAAGCAACCCCTGATAGTGTATAGCCACAGCAAACACATTTCTGTGCATGCCCTCCTCTCTCAAATTCTCTGTACCCTACAATGTTAACAGCTCTATTGCCCCAGTCACTTGATCTAGGTAGACTTTGAACTTGAGATTTTTCTCTCTTTGTCATGCCTAGTTAACTGAGCTTTTCCCCCCTTCTTAAAATATTCTCTCCAATCTATGGGCACTTTCTCAGTTCTCATCTGCTTTCAAGCTGAACAGTTCCCTTTTGCATCTTTTCTTATTTTACATTCTTCCATCAGCTCTCCACATTACAGCCAGAGAGGTAAGAAAATGTATATGTTAGGAAACTTGAAACATACCAAAAAAAAAAAAAAAAAAAAAGATAAAGGGCATGTTTCTTCATCACAGCATCAGTAATTAACAGCTCGTATCAACTGAACTGGTTATTTTGAAGCAAAGGGAAAATTATTTCATCAGTGAATAGTCCTCAGTCTGTGAAGAAATGTGTTTTAAAAATATAAATCTCAAGCTGGGTGTGGTGGTGCGTGCCTGTAATCTTACATCCAGGAGGCCGAGGAAGGAGGATTGCCAGTTTAGGGCCAATTTGAGTTACGTAGGTAGACTTTCAGGAAAAGAATACTTATACATACACGCACAATACTCTAGCTCAAAATCCTTCAATAGCTCATCTCTTCCATACAGCCTTTAGTCTCCCTCTAAAAAGAACATCGAGAAACATAGTTCACAAGTCATGCAATGACTCTATGCTGTGTAAGCGTTAGACCAGCACCTGGCCCATTAGCAAGGTCTCAGTGAGTGTTAGCCACCATCCCTGTAGTGAGGTAGATGCAAGATGATTGTCTGCTCCCAAGCTTGGTAGAAAGCCAGTGACTTTTCCTATCCAGCTTTCTCTCTGTGTGCTCTGTGTGAGGCTTGAGCTACTTTGTAATCTCCCTGCAGAAACCTAGCTGGTTTCCCCCTGCGCCTTTGTTGTGGTTCATCTATTCTGACATTTTCTTTACCTGCTTTTTAAATACCCACACAGAGAGACTCAGTAGGAACTCCTCACCTAAACCATTTTGTCCAAATGATAACCTAGATGGGCATCTACTGTATAACACCTTTACCTTTTATTACACTTATAGGTTACCACTGGATATTACTGTTCATAACTGAATAAGTAGAAAAATGCTATCTGGTGCTCTACTCTGAGCTGTGGTTTTGATTCTTTCTACTGTAAAAAAGGACAAAAGATGTCATTCATGCTGTCTCTATGAAATTTATTCCTAGGGCTGAAGAGATGGCACTTACTCCTCTTGCAGAAGACCCAAATTCAGTTCCAACCACCCGTGGCTAGCCCCTCCCAACACCAGCTCTATGGCTCCAACACCTCTAGCCTCCAAGGACACCTGCATCCAATCCCCCATCACATAATTAAAATGAAAACAAAGACATTTATATTAGTTCCTTAGGAAAGGCAGGAATCCCTCTTCCATGTTGGCGTTATGGTTTTAACATATTTCTCTTTTGCTAGAATTTTGTTCAACTTGGCTTCTCTAGAATCTAACATCACAGTTGGTCCATGTGTTAAATATTTATTTTTATGAGTTCAGAAATGAATTTTATTACACACAGAACAAAGGTATAGGGTATAGGGGCACATGTGATTATGGGCACATTTTCTGAATCAAGAATCTTGGCTGACACTGGAGTTTTGTTCTGCTTCCAGATGTGTGTGCCATCTTGGAGATGTGTGTGTGGGAGTAAAGAAGCCTCTGAGGACTGTTGATGCTTTATAACAACAGCAGGATGGAGTGCCTGGAACTGGGACAATTTTAAGGGCAAAGCTGGAGAAAAGAGCTTAAGAAGGAATGTTGAGAAGAGGGGCACTGTACTGTAGGTAGCTGGAGGCAAAACTGGAGTCAGTTTTAAAAATAGATAAGTTGAAAATGAACTATGAAACTGAGTCAGTCAGCAGCTGGGAAATGCCTTTTCTTATTGACATACAGGTAGCATAAAATTCCCTCATTGTTGGACCTGTCTCCTTTTCAGAAAGCTTATATATGGGCTTGGCATAGTAAAGCCAAATTCTCAGAAATTCCATTGAAGTTGTTTGCTGTTAGTTTTATACATGCCTGTGTTTTCTTTAATGCACTATCCTCTGTTTTGTGTTCTCATTTGGATTTCTAGACCATCTATCCATCCACCCACCCACACCCATCCATCCATCTATCCACCCATGTACCCATCCACCCACCCACCCACCTGTCTATCTGTCCATCCATCCATCCATCCATCCATCCATCCATCCATCCATCCAACCACCCTCCCACCCACCCACTTGTCCATCCATCCACCCACCCACCCACTCATTCATCCATCCACCCCTCCACCCATCCACACATCTACCCACTGGTCCATCCATCCATTCATCCATCTATCCATCCATCTATCCATCCATCCATCCATCCGTCCATCCATCTGTCCATCCATCCATCCATCCACCCATCCATCCATCCATCCATCCATCCATCCATCCATCCATCCACCCACCTACCCACTATTCCATCCACCTAGTGAGCATCTATTGAGCATTTATATGTTTATATCAGGCATTGCTTTCCTTGCTGGACCCCAAGCACTTGTGGGAGGAGGGAATACTGCTAGACTGTGTATACGTTGGATGAGTATGGGGAATGGTGAAGGGCTGAAGCCTCTGGGAACATGGAGTGAGAGAGAGCTTGGTGAGCCTGGGGGGATGGTGTCAGAAAGATTCCTCAAGCAAATATTTAAGCCTGGCCCTCAGAAATGCCATTTATTTCCAGAAACACATTTTTAGATATTCAATGATAACATCTCTCACTTAAAACAAACAAACAAACAAAAACAATCAACAACAACAAATCCAGGCTGGAGAGGCGGGAGGGTTAGAACCTCGAGGCCACTCCCAGCTTCCCAGTGAGTTTGAAGGCAGCCTAGTTTATGTGAGGCTTTGTCTTGAAAACAAATTAAGAAAGCTGAGCACAGTGACACACACTTGTGATTCCAGCCTTAGGGAGATGAGGACAGGATGGGCAGGAGTTCAAGTCCAGCCTTGTTTACGGAGTGAGTTTACAATCAGGCTGGGCAGGGGGCTGGAGAGGTGGTTCAGCGGTTAAGAGCACTGACTGCTAGAGGTCATAAGTCCAATCTCCAGCAATGACATGGTGGCTCATAACCATCTGTAATGGAATCCAATGCCCTCTTCTGGTGTGCCTGAAGACAGCTACAGATATAATAAATACACCTTAAAGAAAAAAAAAAGAAATCCAAACAAATAAAAATACCACCACCACCAACTATAAAACCCAACCAAGTGTGACACTGTGTCTCAACTGTAGTCTATGATGACTTACCTTATCAACAGAGATACGTGCACACATTTGCCCCTACCCATAAGGTCATGCACTTGAAGAGGCCATGGTAGTCTACAATCCTTAGCTCAACAGTTTTAATGAATGAGAACATAGAGTCTCAAACACATCAAGTGAAAACACCCCACATTTCCTTCCATTATAGGATAAGTCTGGGAGCAGGAGCAGCACTGGCTTGGGGATAGAGGAGTGTTTAACCCTGTCCTTGTCATCTCTGTCTTCCCTGTGGCTTTCTCTATGTGCTCTCTGGACTCTCCTTTGCATAATGAGAGACTTCCACACATTTAATCTTTATTTTGCATTTTATTTTTATTGTTGTTCTTTATTTGGAGCCTAGGGTCTGCCCTGTAGCCCCTGGATCCGCAAGGGATCTGTTTCATCTTTCATGGCTTCCCCACCCCACTGCAGTTTGGTGACAGAGAAGTCTACCTTGACTGGTTTACTCAGTTTTTGGGGATCAAGCAGAGAGAGTTGCCCATAGACAAACGCCCTTTCACTGAGCTGCATCCCCAGCCCTCTCTGCACTTTTACATAGAACTGTAATAGTAATAAAGCTTTGGAAAGGACATGGAATAAATAATTGCTTTCTTTCCAAGTCTGGGATAACTGTTCTCATTATAATGTTGCCACAGTTATAAGGTAGTTAGCTCTGGGTCCAGCACCAAGTGAGATCTTTGTGTTTGTTTCATTATTGGTGATGATCCGGAAAAGACTCTGGCAGTCTATCACACATAATATGTGCGGCATAAATGCTAGATCCCTTTAGATCCCTTCCTCTGTGCCCTTTGATCAGGCAAGGTTAGAGATCAGGCAATGCTGCTGAGAACCTTGAAGGTCCTCTGGCCTGATCATACGGATGCATTCTTAAAGGCTACATGGCTTTTCAACAACAGAGCTACACTTGGGATCCAGGTCTTGGCCTTTGAACTTAAATGTCTCAAGTGGCATGTAGGTCCTTTATCATAGCGTCCAGTACTCTTGTGGGGACCCGCTGTGAGGCCCACTGGTTTTCATCACTAGCAGGCGACAAATGCCTTGGGCCTCTGCATTTAAACAGTTCTTCTTTTTCTTACAAAAGTACACTGTCTCCCTCGATCTTAGGAGGTCCCAGCACTCTCTTGTAAAGCCCTTTTGCTGGTTAAAGCGCTATTGCTGGTTGTCTGTTAGGGATGGGGCTGGGCAGAGCACTGTGCTTCTGGTCTTTCCCAGAGTCTGTCCTGTCTACAGGGTTTGGACATTGTGATAGCTAATCTTTGTTGTCAAGTTCTTTATATCTAGAGACAACTAAAATACAAGCCACTGGGCACTCCTGTGAATAATTATGTATGTATATGTGTATGTATGTATGTATGTATGTATGTATGTATGTATGTATGTATGTGTATGAATATATATTCATATATATATATATGATAGACACTTTCTGAAATTGTTCCTTCACTTTGTAAGGATATAGAAATTAAAACCAAAGTTCCTTCAATATAATAATCAAAATATCTTACACCTCTCAAGCTTTGGAGGTCTTGAAGCATCCTATTTTCTTTGCATTCTTCAGGAGAATTAAACCATATATGTCAAATTAATTTTTTACTTCCTCCCAAATAAAATTCCCATCATGGCATATTATAGCTCTCCTCAGTCTGTAAAGAAAGAAGAAAAAAGTAAACTTCTCATTAAAAATATTTATCTAATGTATAACTCATAAAATTAAAGACAGAAAACATTCTAGAATGCTTATAAAGTATATAGACCTATGTAGATTTTTTTGTAACCTTATGTCCCATAAGCAGAAATTGCTTATAATGTGCATGAAGTTACACTTACTATTTAATACTACATTAGAAATAATTTTTTCTTGTTAGGAAAGTTGGACACCAATGAAGGATCATATTGTTGGAAAATACTCTTCGCAATTTCTTTTTTTTAACCTTTTATTGATTCTTTGTGAATATCATATCACCCACCCCATCCCATCCATCTCCTGCCCCTCCATATCTGCCTTATGCCCTTGTAACATCCTCCCCAAGAAGACCAAACAAACAGAAAAACCAAAACAACGACAAAAACCTAATCCCCCCCAAACAAACAACCATCTTGCCATGGAAGCTGTAGTGTGTCACCGTGTGTCCCACAGTATTGCCCTTTTGCCCAAACAGCTTTACTTGCAAGTGTTCATTGCAATGAGTCACTGGTGTGGTTTGAGGCCTCTGGCTTCTGCTATACCATCAGTACTGGATCCTCACTGGGACTCCTCTTGATATCCTGTTGTTGCCCTGTGTCATGGAGACCCTGCAGCTTTGGATCTGCAGGACTGGCCCCGTTCTGCCTCCAGCAGTTTATAGAAGGGGTAGATGTTCGGGTGGGCCAACTCAAAGCCCTGGATCTAGGCTTGGATGGTAGCTGAGTTGCTCAGCCCATGAGCTCTCCTGTGGCAGTGCCACCAGTGCCAGCTCTCTGACTCTCACAGCCTGTGCCACTCTCTCATGCTGCCCGGGTGAGGGGCGGGGCCAACTTTGCACAGCCTTTGGACATAAACATAGCACCAGGTGGCAGCTCAGACATCTGCTTGGCCTTTGGTGGAAACATGGGCCACAGATATTGACAAGGGTCCAGGCTTCTGCAGGTCCTGTCACCTGGCCATGGACTCAGACACGGCTCTTGGTGGGACCACGGCCTCAGGTGGTGGTACAGGCTACTCAGATCAGGCTGTTCCTCATTCCCCTTGTGTCTCCAGTTTCACCTCCCTGATTCTCCCTCTACCATCTCTCTACCACTCACTTGCTCATCTGAGTAGCAGACAGGTCTCTGGGTGCCTTCTGCCCCACTCACACCGTATGAGGGCCCCTAACGTGGGTGGGCCTCTTCTGCTGGCAGCCTAGATAAAAGGACATGGGACAAAGAAAGTGCTTTTGCATGCTTGCCTTAATTCTTGCTGCCGGAGTCATTTACCCTGTTGTGGTACTAGTCTTTCACTGATGGTAGAAGCAGCTTCTCCAGGCTTCCAACATCAACTGAAAACCAGCAGCCTCCAGACCTTCAGCACCAGGGTGGGGTCATTGAGACATCCAGCCTTGCAGACTGAGCAACTACCAGAATGCCCTCTCTAGAATGAGATATCCACGGTTAGAGTATGAGGCGCGCGCGTGTGCGCGCACACACACACACACACACACACACACACACATTCTGTCAATTCTGGTCTTTTAGGGAACCCTGAGTAATAAAGACCTATGTCCTTGGGTCTCCCTACATCTCTCAGTCTTTGGAGATGTTGAAGTACCCCATTTGCTTTGCATATGGGAGAATTGTCCTCTAGGTATCGGTTGGTACCCATTGCACGTGTAATTTTTAGTACACATAGGGTGATTCTACAGGTGAGCTATACCAGAGTTGAGGACATGGAATCTGGAAACATTTAATTTGGGGTTCATGTCAGCCTTAACTTGGGAAAAATCATTTCATCTCTGCAAGCCCAGCTTCTCCCCTGGAGAATGGGAGAACAACAGGCACTGCATAAAGCCCACAGCCCACTGAGTGGCTCATCGCAAGCCTTTGGTGGCTCCTCCAATACTTATTGCAGCCTTGGGAGTGGGAGGGAGTGGATGCTATTAACCCTTTTATACCCCTGGGAGCTACGGATTTCAGAAATGTTAAATGACTTGATCCGAGGTCACAAAGTCAGCAAATGGCAGTCAGGACCCCAGATGGCCTCTGTGCCCAGTGATCCTTTCCCTCCCTCTCTCTGTGGTCTCTGAAATGAATGATATTTCCCTTGGGAACCTGCCTGCCTGCCTTTCATGTTTGAGTTTGTTCTCCTTTTAGCTGCAGCGCCTTTTGTGAGAATTGTGCCTGGTCTTAGTCTATAGGGACCCTCTACCTGTGGCTGTGAGGCCAGGACAGGAACAGACCTGCCAGCAAGGCTCAGGAGGGCCACTCAGCCATGGTTAGCTTGGTGGGCTCCACTCATGCTGGTCTGAGCCGTCGACTGGGAGTTAACTTAGTCGTCTACGGAGCAGAATTAACTTCGGATCTCTTCAACTTGAACTAAAACCAGTTATACGTTTATGCATTTGAAAACTGAAGAATGAATTAATTTTATAAAAGGCATTATAATGTATATAATACTATTGAAAAGATATTAATGAAGTTTTGCACTATTGAACCCAATACAAAAGATAACTTCTCATGCATGGCCCTTGGGTTTCTTGCTTTTGTGTGTTACCAAGAACAGTCCATTTTGTTCAACAAAAACACTAAGTTCATTCTATTTTCTGTCTAATGGATGGCAGGCAGTAGCTAGTTTCTTATGATCTCTTCTCTGGAATATTAATTTTGTAAGTGAAGGGATCTTTTGTCTGTTTGCCTGGGTGATGCTGGGGATACTTCTGAGTCTCCTTCACTATATCTGATATGGTGATAATTATCTCGTATGTAGAAGGAGCTCACTGAGATGTGAAGGGCCTTGTATAATATGGTCCCCTGTCCTTTGGTAAATGCTTTGCCAGCATGATTTCATCTATTTATTTTGAATCTTGGGCCTCACATATGCTAAGCAAGAATTGCTAGCCCTTGGGAAAAAATCTTTTTAAATGCCATGTTTCTACCCAACCATCATCACACTTATCTAACCTTCATCATACTTCTTATTTTATCTGTTCTTTAATCTGTGTGACATATGGATCTGGTATAACTTGAACTGTAGACAGATATTGTTAAATTGGTTGACAAAAAGGTCTTATCAGTTTCTGTTCTCATCTACTCCATGTGAAGGGCTTCAAAGTATCATAGCATACTCAAGTACACCTTACCATTTTTAAATTGAAAAAAAAAAAGTCAGATATAAAACCCCAGGAATCGCATGTATATAATTTCCTGGGTTGTCCTAAGATGAGAACCCAAACTGGGGGGCTGACTCTCACTTACCTTCAAAACTGGCCACATCCTCTGTCCCAGTCTGATGCCTTTAAAAAAAAAAAGAGTCTCATTTCATGTATTTATTGTCCATGGTACCATGTTATATAGGGACTGTTTCGGACAAGTATATATTGCTCACTGAGCATAGGACAATGCCTTTTCTTTCCCTACATGTGATCACTCTCCTGGCCTCTTGTATTCTCTTTCTGATCTTCAGAGTTTCTAAAAGCAGGTGTAGTGGCTCGTGCTTAGAATTCCAGCGATTGGGAAGTTGAGGCAGGAGAATTGTTGTAAGCTCTAGGCCAACCTCGACTATGTGTGAGACTTTCTAAAACAACAACAACAACAACAACAACAACAAAACCAAACCAACAAAACAAAAACCACTCACCCATCCATCCATCCAATTGACTAAACAAAATCAGGTTTTCAAAAATCCAAACAGGTATCCCAAGCTACTATCATTTAATATTAATCCATTTGAAAAGGAAGATGTATCTTTGTTTTTTCAGTCTGGGTCTCATGTAGCCTAGGCTAGCCTCAAACTCACTATATAGCAATATTGGTGACCTTGAAGTTCAGATTCTTTCGTCTCCACCTCTCAACTGCTGGTGCTACAGGAATATGTCAGCATTTATCTCTTGATAAATGATAATATCTCTATGTCTCTTCTTTCAGTATGGAAATTTCAACTCATTTTTCTTTTTTTAATTTCAGGGTTTTTTAAATTATTATTTCATTATACATGTACAGCATGTACTGTGATCTTGCTCATAACCCTCCTACTTGGCTGACTCCCTACCATAAACTTCTCATCCTATCCTACTTCCATTCTTTTCTCTCTCTCCTTCTCCTCCTCCCCTCCCTCCCTTCTCTCTCCCCCTCTCCCTCCTCTCCCTCCTTCCCTTCTCTCTCCCCTCCCCCACTCCTCAAAGCACACCTCTCCCTGTGCCCATGCTTTGGTCAGAATAGCAATGCTTCCCTCCCTAGGCCAGACAGCAACAGACTTTCATCCGTCTAGGACAACATCATTGTGCCATTGGGAAAATGCGCTCTTTCCTGTAATTGTGGATTAAATTCAAGTTCCTCTTTGGTGTCTGGAATGTCTGTGAGGGCTGGAGAAGAACCTAGTGCCTAGATTTTTTTCTCTTGAGACTTCACCAGCTACAAAGACCTACATAGAAAAATCACTGCTATATGCATACTTTGCATATCTCCACCATTCTCATTTGTGTAGAGGGCTTGTCTGCATGCCCTCATAGACACCTACTTGCCTTTATTGGAGCCAAGGAGTTTATTTAAAGACCTCATTGTACCCCGGGGTCTTTCCGTAATCTTTGGGCCATGTACAGCTGTTGACCGTGTAAGCAGACTTTTATTGAGCACTTATTAATGAATGTGCTAGGTACTGTGCTATGTTTCAGGTGGTACTTCATTTATTTCCCACAGCACAGTGAGTTGGGTATTACTGCAGATGAGGCTCTGAGGTGCTGAACAGTTTTTGTCTAGGTCACAGTAGCAGTTAAGTAGCAATTCCAGACCCATACTATGGGGTGTTAAAAATGTCCAAATGTGTGTTCCCAGAATCTGTATCTTAGTTCCTGAAATCAGGCTCTGGGATGGAGATCAGCACGCAGATCTGTGGGTGGACTGGAGATCCACACTTGTGGAAGGAACTAGCTGATAGAGCTTCATGAAAATCTCAGCCAACCCTAGGGAGGCTAGAGGTGGGAAGGCCCTTCACAAGCATCCTTTATTGGAGTGTGGGAGCCAGAGGAAGGAGAAAAACCTAAGGCAGAGAAGTGTTCTGGGTAGGTGGTGGTGCCCCATGACTTTAATCCCAGCACTTGGGAGGCAGAAGCAGGTGGATCTCTGTGACTTTGAGGCTAGCCTGCTCTACAGAAGAGTTCTTGGGTAGCCAAGGCTATACAGTAAAACAAGTGGGGGCTATACAGGGAGGAACAAGGTTGGGGGAAAGATGAGATAGAGTGTGTTTTGGGAGAGTTTTCTGGAATTGGGGGACATTTGGGGAGTGGTGTGGAAACATAGCACAGTAAAAACTTCCTGGAATCTATGAAGGTGATTCTAATGAGGACTCCTAGTAATGGCCAATATAGAGTCAACTGGCATCTCTCATGGCCAGGCAAAGCTTTCACTGGAGAGACTGGGTGGCATTCAGTTGAGTTGTTGACCAAGCGGGTCCCATGAAAACCTGGAAACAGCCTAGGCTGATGCTAAGACAAAGGGTGGCTCTCTGAAAACTGACATGGCCAAAGACGATATCCACACAGCTCATTGAACTAGTGCTTACATGGATGGAGTCCTCACCCCATGTTCAAGTCTCTTTGGTGGGGGAAGGTACTCTGCAGGCTAGCAAAAGAGAAACATGGACCCCAGCCCAGCCGCAAAACCTTCCACCTACAATCTGTCCTGCCTGCAAGATATGCTAGGGAAAGAGTAGTCCAGAACTTGTGGGACTAGCCAATCAATGTCTGATTTGACTTAAAGCATGCTCCAATGGAAGGAACCCATAGCTGACTCCACTGCTTGGATAACCAGGAACCAGAGACTAGATAGCACCGAGACCTAGGGAAAAACCAAACACGACTGGCCTAAAAAAAAGAATCAATAGAATGACGCTAATGTTATTCTGCTACACTCATGGATCAGTGCCTTACCCAGTCATCATCAGAGAGGCTTCAGATGAAGAGACCCACAGCCAGACATTACATGGGGAGAAAGTCTAAATTGGAGGTCTCCATCAAATCCCTCCTCTCAGAGTTCAGGGAAGCCTGCAGAAGAGGAGGCAGAAAGATTGTTAAGAGCCAAAGGAGATGGAGGAGGATACCAGAAAAACATAGCTCTCTGAAACAACGAAGCAGGGCACATATGTGCTCACAGAGGTTGGAGCAGCAGTCGCAGGGCCTAAATGGGTCTACATCTAGTCCTCTGTGGGTGTAATGTAGATATTACATCTAGTCCTCTGTGGGTGTAATGTAGATATTACATCTAGTCCTCTGTGGGTGTAATGTAGATATTAGCTCAGGATTTTTATGGGAGTTCTGATTTTGAGAATGAGTGGATCTCTGACTCTTTTTGTTTGTTTGTTTGTTTGTTGTTTTGGAGACAAGGTTTCTCTGTATAGCCCTGGCTGTCCTGGAACTCATTCTGTAGACCAGGCTGGCCTTGAACTCAGAAATCCCCCTGCCTCTGCCTCTCAGAGTGCTGGGATTACAGGCGTGTGCCACCACTGCCCGGCTGATCTCTGACTCTTTTGCCTGCTCTTGGGACTCTTTTCCTCCTGTTGGGTTGCTGTGTCCAACTTCGATATGAAAGTTTTTGCTTCTTCTCATTATATTTTATTTTGTCATATTTGGATGTTATTTCTTAGAAGCCCATTCTTTTTAATTGAGAGACAGAAATGGTGTGGATCCAGAGGGGAGTGGAGGTGGGGAGAAATTGGGAGGAGTGGGAGGGAGGACTATAATCAGGATGTATTGTATAAGAATCTATTTTCAATAAAAGAAATACAAATAAAAAATGTATTGTGCCAGAGATTAAACCCAGAGTCTCTCGCATGTTGTGCAAGCACCCTACCGCTGAGCTGCAGTCCCCACATCCCCCCACCTTTAAGGACACCTCATCTCCTTCGTGATAGCTCCACCCACATGCTCTCAGGAACTCCCTCTCTTAAAACTTCCACATTGGGGTGTTGGAACTTCAGCATATAAACTTGAGGGTGGGATACAGTCAACCCACGATGAACCTGAGTTCAGAAACAAAGGCTCGTATGTGTGTGGTTGGATCCGACTTGTAAAATTTTCCATCACTCCCGGTTTATTCTGGACTCTCTACCCTCCTTGCTCCATACCAAGAGGAATGAGTCCAGCACTGGACTGAAGGAAAAAGAGAGGAGCAAAATCTTAATCCCTAGAACCCTGGTATGTGAATGGGTTTGGACATCAGGTTTTAAAAAAGATAATTAAATGAGATCATGTGTGTGGGCACTAATGACTGGTCCTATATAAGAAGAGATCTGGACACAGATACATAGGAGATGATCTCGGGAGATATGGCCACAAAGGGAGACCTTGGAAGAAATCAATTCTGCCATCATCTTGATTGTTGTCTACCATCCAGCACTGTGAGAAAAAAAATATTTTTAAGTGACCCAGTCTGGTGTTTTATAGAGATAGCCGTAGCAAACTACGCACAGTGGTCATTATTTTCTTCCTTAAGTAGGTTCTAAACATATATGTATGAGTGTTAGAAACACTTATTGAGATCCACATATGAATAGAATTGAGCTGCACTTGCAGCTCAGTGGTAGAGGGCTTGCCTAGCAAGTGAAGGGCCCTAGGTTGAGCCCTTAGCACTGCAAAAACCAGAATTCCTGACTTGTGAGAAGCACAGCAACTGCACAGGGGCTGCCTCATAGCACATCTCACTGGATCTTCTAGTTTTAGAGACTTGGATGACAAAGCCTGGGGATTTAAGGTTTCACAGCAGAAAGCAGAGAATTGGACAATGGTTCCTGAATGCAATTCTCCAATCTGTCTGGGCAGTGTTAGCTCCTTCTGCTGGCGTCTGCCAGCCTTGGCATATTAGCTAATGGGAACAAACTCCTTTGGACCTTTTAAAGCTCTGACATCAAGTCTTTACTCTGAGAAGTCCGGGTCCTGTTCCTCAGAATGCAGTAAGTTTCAGTACACATCATCTTTAAAGTATGGGGAAAAAAAATTTCTTTCAGCAACTTCTGGATATTTTCAAAGTTGGAGAGAATTCATTTGGGGAGTTCTGAGGACCCATGTAGTACCTACTCCTTAGTTCCTAGGAAGCCCAGGTCTCCTCACTTCTTGCTGGGTCCCATCACTCACGTCTCATCCCATGATGGGGAGGTATTCTGCTTGTCCCCAGTCAGCCAATGGGACAGCTGCGCTTGGTTGGAGGAAGTTTGTGTCTGATAAACCCTGGGGTGCTCATGGGAAGAGGAGAGTAGGTGGCAGGTCTACTTAGAGAGGCACAGCGAGTACAGTTGCCTCTGATATTTGCTGTCACTCTAAATCCCCTCAAGGGATCTTTGTCTCAAGAGGACACCTTCCTAGGGAGATGACATCTAGCTCAGAGAACCAGTTGAGGCTTCATTTGTCCCTCCTTGAAATTAATAATTTCTGATTCCCAAGGCCTCCAGAAGCTACTTAGGCTAGATGCACTGGGAGGAGAAGGGTCAGAACGGGAGGGAGGGTTCACTGGACAAGGGAATGTGGAGTGGAGCTGGTCTTTCTTCTGTCTGGAGCAGTTCCCTTCTCATGTTTCATTATCAGTTGAAATATAGGAAGAGTAACTAAAAAAGAAAGAGAAATGAGCAAAACAAACCAACAAACATAAAACTTTAAGAAGTAAAGGCAAAAGGAAAGCAAGGAGAAGAAAGATGGTGTTGATGGAACACTTGAAGTTTTCCTGAATTTAGTCGATCTGGATTCTTCCCGAGTGTCTTAGTATGAGTTCTGTGATTATTTTCATTTTTGAGGTGGGGAGGGGAGAAAGAGAGACCTTCTGAGGTTAAGGATCTTGCCTGACTGCTGAGATTAAGCACTGTGAGAAGGCAATCTTCATGTTCTTCTAATGTCTACCAAACACATCCCTCAAAATCAGGGCTCAGTGAATTATGACCGACAGGCTAAGTGCCCCGCCCCGCTCATGGCTTGCAACCTAGATTAGCTTTCTTTACTGATTTAGTGGCTTAAAGAATTATGACAACAACTTGGTTTCATGATGATATGAAACTCAAACTCTGTGGTCTATCAGCAGAGTTTGACTGGGACACACAGACCTGCTCATTCCCTCACAGGTTAATTAGGGTGGATTTTTGCTCCATTGCAATGGAGCTGAATAGTTGCAGTAGAGACCCTATAGCCAAGAAACCAAGATGTTTATTTCCAGGCTTTTAGAGAAAAAATTTGCCAAGCTTATTCACGCTAACACCTGGTTATCCTGAATGACAGGAAAAGCTGGCTGAGTACAGACATGGATGCACATTTTATTGATAAACAACTTTGGTAGATATAATTAAGTATTCACAATTTTAGAAACATCAAATACTGTTCCACCACCACTCAAGAATGGTCCCATAGGGTTCTGGCATTTATAAGCCTTTACTCTGTGCTGCGGGAGGGATCGCTCTGCCACATCAGTGACTTGCCTCTCAGGTACTTAATATTTTCAAGAAAACACCAAGGATGGCATTTGGGATATTCTGGAATAGCTTGCTTATTTCTTTGTCTCTTGATTATTATGTGCATAATTACTGTAAAAAAAGGAGAACAAAATGTTGATTATTCCCAGGGTTTCTCAGTTCAGAATTTGTAGATGTTTGAATTATTGGTGGTGGAATAGATTGTATTTGTTCCTTTCAGGTAAACAGAGGCAAAGGAAGTTACATGTGCAGATGGTGGCTAGGTCACTGTTTTTTATTGAAATGTACTTTTGGTGGAATACACACACACACACACACACACACACACACACACACACTCAAAGCTGCATTAAAATTTCAATTCAAGAATATTTGACTTTCTGTGATGAAAGTTCACTGACCTGACAGAAAACTATTTGGAGAACGGAAGAAGGAGAAGCTTCTATTCCTCAGTGTTCTTTTTGGTCCATGAAAAAGTTCCTTGTCAGTTTATGTAGCCATTTCCTTCTGTCCACTGGTGCTGTCTCGATTTTTAATGCCTATACCTCTAGCATTGCCCTGCCTCACCTTTCAAGGGCTGGGATTACAAGCAGGTGACATTCTGACTCATAATTTATATGACACTGAAGATCAAATACAGCCCCAAGGGCTCTGTCTTAATTTTTCATTTTTATATCCAAATATATGTATGTGTATGTGAATGCAAATGTGAATGTGTATGTGTACGTATATGTACATATGTATATATTTGAACACATTTATTCAAGACTGTGCCTACCCCACAACTGATTTTTTTCTAAATAGTTATTGAATGAATGGATGGGTGATGGATAGATTCATAAGGCTATGGGGCTGTGTCAAGGAAAACACCTGAGCTGAGGGCACCAACCCTTTCTCTTATGGATGAGTTTGGTGGCCCTTGGAGAAGTAGGCACAGCAAAGCACTATAGGCAGAGAAACATGTCAGAAAGTAAATGTGAGGATTGGAGATATTTATACATTTTAAATGTTTTGACTTTTTGTTTATTGGTGTCTTGCCTGTAAGTACGTCATTCCAGGACATGTGTGCAGTGCCGGCAGAGACCAGAAGAAGGTGTTTGGTCTCCTGGGAACTGGAGTTACAGATGGTTGTGAGCTTCCATGGAGGTGCTAAGACTTGAACCCAGGTCCTCTTAAACACTGAGCCACCTTAAGAGCTGTGGCATCTCTCCAGCCCCTACTATTTTTATATTTTTGAGACAAGCTCTCCTGCAGCCCAGGGTGGTCTCATACTTGCAATGTAGCCAAGGATGATCTTGAACTCATGATCCTCCTGCTGCACTTTCCAAATGCTGAGATTACGAGAATGTGCCTTTATCATTCATGATTCATACAATGCCGAAGATCGAACCAGTTCCTCAGGCATGGTAACTGGGCACTCTACCAACTGAACTACATCCCCAGCTGCAGGGATTGAAGCTTTAAAAGGATTCAAAGCAGGATGGTTCATGCCTGTAAATCTATCACTTGGGGTGGGGTGGGGGGCTGAGGCAGGAGGATTGCAAGTTCAAAGCCAGCCAGCCAGCCAAGATGTGCCCCGTGGTGCATGAGCGATGCGATTTATGATAAGGGTAGTTTTCTGATTGAACTTGAAGCCCCTTCATAGTAGAGCCTGTGGCTGGTGTAAACCAGATCAAAATCTAATGGGTGGGAAGGTCATATAACCCTTAGAATGGGGTTTATTTGTATCCTTTTTTGCTAAATGCGTATGCTCTAAATATTCGTGTTGTTACTCCCAGGTTAGTGCTGTTACCATCCTTTGTCAGAGGAGCTTCTGGCAGCCGTGGTGGTGATTAACGTGGAGCTTCTTCAATAGTCAATGTGCCAACAGTAGGTGATCATTGTGTGCAAAGACCTAAATGGGACGTCTATTCTATCCTCTCTGAGGTTCAGGGAGCAACAGGGAGAAGGGATGGAAGAGATGGAGTTATGATGGGGAGGTGCGCTGAAGAACCACACCATCCAGACATGAAAGGACCCTGAACTTAAGAACTCACTGCATCTGTGTTTACCTGTACAAGACCTGCACAAGATTGGGCCTGTCAACAATTCATCAGGGACAGAGAAAGGACTTACGTAGCCCCAGCTCGCCCCTTGAGATAATTATCAGCATCTGGGGAGATGGTACCATTTTCTTCAGCATACTCCTTTATTCACAGGTTGGCTATATCAAAACATCCTTCCACTTATGTCTGCTCCAGCAAAACATCCTGTCACCTGTGTGCCCCAGCAAACCATCATTTGACATAACTGACTTTCCAAAGAAACTAGAAATTTCCACTTCAATAAGAGGCAACACATCTCTGCTGGTTGTGACAAGGACTACCTATGTATGTGGGGTCATGGCAGAGTGGTGTGTGAGGAAGATGCCACTTCTGTTTATAGGGGTAATAAAATGCATACAAGCTAACCTTATGATTCATTTGAATCAACAATAGAGTGTGCCTTCAAATCTGGCCCTTTCTCCATCACTTTGTAAGTTTTCTTCTGGGAGAAAAATCCCTGCCCCCCCTTTTTTTGTTTTTTTTTTGTTTTTTGTTTGTTTGTTTTTTTAAATGGCGGTAACCTTACAGAAAATTCAGATACTTTGTATTCCTGTATTCTGGCAATTCAGACTGTCTAGGAAATTATTATATTCTCACATGCTTTGCAATCCCTCTCAGAAACCAGAATACTCATGCTTTCTGCTATACGGCTTTCATTGATTTCTTCTCCTTTTTCCTCCTCCTCCTCCTCCTCCTCCTCCTCCTCCTCCTCCTCCTCCTCCTCCTCCTCCTCCTCCTCCTCCTCCTCCTCCTCCTCCTCCTCCTCCTCCTCCTCCTTCTTCTTCTTCTTCTTCTTCTTCTTCTTCTTCTTCTTCTTCTTCTTCTTCTTCTTCTTCTTCTTCTTCTTCTTCATTAGTGTGTGTGAGAGCGAGAGTGAGAGAGCTAGTGCACAAACTACTGTATGATGTGCATGTGGAAATCAAAGGTCACCTTTGAGGCGATGGTTCTTGCCTTTATATCTATTCTTGGGGTTGAACTCAAAGCCACCAGACTTGCATCTTTGGGCACCAAGTGCCTCTACCTGAGGAGCCATCTCACTGGCCCTATTCTCTTATTTTAAAGTCTTTGTGGTGCAGGAAGTTGAACCCAGAGCCTTGCAAATACTCAAGGTACATGGAACTTCAATCTCAGTCCCCACAGGTCCTCCGTGAAGGACGGAAGAAATAGAGTTCTGACCTTAAAGTATGCAGGGATTAAAATCCAAAGGGCCAAATTAGTTCCCTAGGCCCAGACGCAAGGTGTGGCTGAGATGGGGCCAAGCAGAGTACATGAGAAGCTTCTGGAAACGGGGAGAGAATGAATACCAAGAAAATTCCAAGGCACTGGATGAAAGTGGGTCTGTGGATCAGAGTGGATCTTTGTGTAGGAGAGAAAGTTGGCCTATACAGCTGAATCTAGAATAGGTAGCTATTTCTGGGTGTGGCACTCACTATAGTCTGTGTTTGGTGCACACTCAGGGGAGCAGTCATGACATCTGCATGACCTGAAGGATTGGGTGGGGTTCGAATGAGATTGTAGAAGGTGGCTTTTGTCTGCCATGAATGCCGGGAAGGAGTGGAACCAGTGCTTCCTCCCTCTGTGACGTGTCACAGGATGAAACACCACCCTGTGCTGTGCACAAGGCAAGGGCCAAATCTAGTGAATGGCATCACCAGGCATCCTTGGCCCCAAAGCTAAGAGTCAGTGTTGGCACTTGCTTCTGCTCTCCTCGGGTCACCAAAGCTGTCAAGGATGCAACCGGACTAGCTCTGGGTTTGGTTCATTCTTCCCAACCCCTATCCTGGGCCACTACATCTCCTTTTCCTAGCATCCTGTAACAGCCTCTGGTCTGCTCTCCCAGAATTTCCTGCCTATCCTATCCTCCACTCTATACCCAGAGACTTTTTCAAATGCAAATCCAATATGTCCCCAAGCTCCAACTTCTGCCCCATTCCTTCCATTTCACTCTAAATGTTTTCTCCCCATTCAGGTCAGGCCCTTGTGCTATTTACTATCAAAGCACCATGTACTACTATTCCTTCTAAGCAATTCTCATGGTTTAAATTATACAGTTCTTGCATGCGATTAATAGATTAATTTCCTTCTGCTCACCAGGCTCTAAATTCCACAAGGAAAAGGACAGTGTCTATTTTTTGCTCACCCATGACCATGTTTCCTAAGCAACCAAGACAGCTTCTAACTTGGTACCTGGCAAATGAGTAAATAAATAAAATCAATCCATTTTGGTGAATGAAGGACTTGGCACGTAAAGGGCAGGGAATAGCAAGTTACTGCTGGGTATGGATGGAAGGAAATACGGAACAAGAGATAATGCCAGGTTGAGACCTCTTCTCCTGAAAGAGCAGAGAGACTCAGTTTACAATCATTTAACTTAGAAATACCAGCCAGTGGCTGGGGAGACGGCTCAGTGGGTAAGCTGGCTAGGTTTTTTTTTTTTTTTTTTTTCCTTTGTCGATTTGATGCAGAGTAGAGTTATCTGGAAAGAGAGAATCTCAGCTGAGAAAATGCCCCCATCTGGTTGGTCTGTGGGAGACATTTTATTGAATGATTGATGTGGGTGGGCTCAGAGCATTGCAGGTGATGCTACCCCTGGGAGGGAAGGTGGTCCTGAGTTGTATGAGAGAGCAGGATGAGCAAGCCACGAGGAGAAAGCCAGTCAGAATCCTTCCTCCGTGGCTTCTGCTGTAGTTCTTGCTTTCAGGCTCCCGTCTTGAGTTCCTGCTCTGATTCTGCTAGTGATGAACCGTGATCAGGATGGGAAATAAACCTTTTCCTCTCCAGGTTGCTTCTGCAATGGTAAGAGTACTTGTTCTGTAAGCATGAGGACCTGGGTTCTAACTTCCAGTATACACACACCAAAGGAAATGGTGGCATGTACCTGTAACCCCAGCATTGGTCAGGGGGACAGACAGGTAGCTCCTAAAAGCTAGCTGGCTAGCCATCTTAGCTGAAATGGTGAGACTGTGGCCCACCCAGTGACCCCTCTCAAGGAAATGAGGTGAAGACTGACAGAAGACACCTGGCATCCTCCTCTGGCCTTCACACGGGGGCATGGCTGTGAGAACGCTTATGGTAATGTGCATAAGCGTATCCACTCCTCCCTTCCCCATGTTCTGTTTTTCCAAAATGTTTCCTCAAGCAGGTGTAGTGGACAAAACTGCGATTCACCCAACACACACACACATACACACACACACACACAAACACACATACACACAGGTTGGGGGAGAGAGAGAGAGACAAAGAGAGAGACAGAGACAGAGAGACAGAGAGATAGAGAGACAGAGAGACAGAGCAGGCAGCATTTGGAAGGCAGGTGAATCTCTGTGATACAGCCTGCTTGGTCCAATGTAAAAATTATCTTTTATTCTCCTGATGTAATTGTCATCTCCGAAGATTACTGACTCCATCTGCTAACCTAGACCTAGTTCTGGAAGCTTCTACCCTCTGTACAACTTTATCTAGGCTTATAATGTTTTCAGCTTCTGAGATTCACTGCTGAATAATTATGCTCACCTTTTCTAGCTCTTTCTGAACTCTGGCTGTTCTGACTCAAACTCCTTTCTAAGCTGATTCAATCTGGCTTCTCTCTCAGCCTCTGAATTGTTCTGTTTGGCCTCAAACTAACTCTAGGACTTGGTTCTGATCTTCTGGCTTCCTATTCTCTGGCTCATTCTATCTTCACCTGTGTCTAGCTTGTTCTCTCTAACCTGTCTCTGTACAACTGTCCCAGGAAAACTGCCCTCTCTCTTCTCTCCCTTCGATGCTCTTTCTTAAGTAGCCTCTTTTCTTTCCATTCTCATGAGAGTTGGGCATATTCTATCCTGCTTTTTTCCCATTCCTCTCTTTGTCTGCCACTCAAGCAGTTTCAAATATGGGTGCTTCCCTCTACAAACTAACTTCACCTTCATTGTTTGGGATTAAAGGTGTGGACTAAGGGAGTGTCTATGTGCCAGTTAAAGGGATGAAAGGTGTGTTTTCAGGCCGAGCCACACCACAAGTAGAAACAGGTTCCCCCCCCCCCCCCCCCCAGTAAACAACACAAACTCCCAGTTCATAGTGTGATCAAATATCCTGCAACTGTCATTGCAGCAAGTTCCAGGCCAGCAATGGCGACACAGTGAGATGATCCCCGCCCTCCAACCCCCTACCAATCCTCAGGTTAAACAAAAGCAAACAAGAACAGTCCAAAAACAAAATGGCTCCTCTCCAGGCCAAAAAGAACAAACTAGACATTGCAACACACAGCAGGAATGCTGGCTGGGTCTGCACCGAGGAAAGGGAGCTTCCTGGTCCACTCGGTACCTTTGTGAGTTTGAACCCAAGGAAGCTGTCTCCGGGTGCTTTCTCTGGAAAACTGCTCCCCGTTCCTTTGTATCTGTAGGGTGTGGTGTCGTCCGAGCAATTGAATGGACCCTACAGTATGGATGGGGCCAGTGAGGCAAGCACAGTAAGGATGAAGGGATGACACACGTGACCTAGCACAGCGAGCCATGTGCACATGTGCATGTTTCCTACTCTTGCTTTTCTTAGCTGTTGCTTGAATTTGCCCTCATCTGCCTATTTGCCACAACAAGACGAGACCAACATTTGGTCTCCAGAGCCACTCGGTGTGCTCCCGTTCCTGCTCTTACAGCCCTGTCATTCTTTCCAGAGCACTCTTGGGCAGAAGTGAAGGGGAGAACTCTGTCGCTTGGCACAGACAGGGTGGCGGGAGGATGCCAGGCTCTGAAGTCAAGCATAGTTGGGTTCTGATCACAGCTGACTGGATACTCTGCTCTCTGAGCCATCACTGTGTCATTTGTGAGGAAGGATAGAGAGAACGCCCTGGAAGGACTGCTAGAAAGACTGAACACGTGAGGTAGCTGGACATCTGTGAGGACCCATTAGGATTTGCTTCTTTTTCTGTCCTGTCTCTCCTTTAGGAAGCAGCATGGTACAGAAGATAGACACATAATTTCCAGCCAGACTGACCTATGTCAGATAACCCATCAGCCGGGGACCTGTGCGGAGTCTACCTCAAGTAGCTCAACCTTTCGGACCTTCTCTTTTGCCAACCATAAACTGGGGCTAGTGGTGGAGAACAGCCCAGCTCAAACATTGGTAATCACACAGGATAATGTTTGCACAGTGCCCAGTACAGAGTGGGGTGAATTCTTGTAGGCAGTATTTCTTATGCCGCCTCTGTTTGTGGCTTGATGGAGCTGTTCAGTTATTCGTGCCTCAACAAGGGATTGAGTTTTACAAAGCACAGTCTCCCCCCGCCCCCCCAGCTCCCCTTCAGAAGAAAATGTGAGGCCAGGAGTAGCCTTGAAGAATATTAACTAAGACATCTGCTTTCACAGCCTGTCTATACAGAGGCCTGCTTGGGCTCACGCCTGAGTTGGTATGCCAGTGGTGTGCCAAACTGCAGCTTTGTACAGGACAGAACCTTTCTTGCCAAAAGACTCTTCTTGGCTTTGTCTGAGCCACGCAGATCCCCAGACATCCTGCATGACAAAACATTCCCTCTGGTATGTGAGGCAGATGTAGCTCCTGGTACTTCATTTATAAAGATGGCCATTGAAAGCCTAAGCCTCGAGCCCTGGGCTTCCCCGGAGGGTGTTTCTTATATTTGTCTACACACAAACTAATGTGTTCCTGTTTAGCACTGTCCTTAGCGCATGGAGACATGGAAAGGCCGGGTGTTCCATGCGTGAACAGATGGAGTCCTCTCTGCACATCGCCTACAGTCCCGAAGTGCCCAACGGACTCAACTTTCATCACCTCTGTGTGAAAGGTAGAGAGTGGGGAGGCTCTTATCACACTCCTGTCTCCTCCAAATTGAATTTAAATGCGTCCTGGGTATTGGAGTCAGATACACACGACTTTGACATTTACTCGCCTGGAAGAGACACCCTGGTCTTTTGAAATCTCTGTCCTAGTCATCTTCAGAGCAGGAGGAGGAAAGTCGCTGCTTTGGAAGGTTGATAGAATGAGGCGCTGTAGCCTCGGCTCAGCATCTGTCCTGGACCAGCGTAGCCACTTGGCAATGTCCTTCCCTCCCTCCTTCCTGCTATTTTCTCGGAGGTCTGTTTAAAGGGTGAGTTAATTAGGCGTGATAATGCTAAGCTGTCTCAAACGGAATCATTGGAGACGGTCATCTGGAGTGACCACAGCAAGTCTCTAGGTCACTTGGAGGCAGTGCTTTAAGGGCGTGGCAACTGTCTGCATAAGCAAAGAAAGGCATAAAGGAAGGGGGCTTGTGAAGGCCCTAGGCCAGGTCTCAGGGTGGGCTTCCACTAGCTCACCTGGATACACCTTGTGCCCCTTCTCAGCTGGCAGTTTTTTGCAGTTGGTGGCTGCCTCAGGTAAGCCTTCTCTCCCAGTGTGCACGTGACATCCTCCAGTCACTGAGAGTCTCCGTGTGTGGGGTTGGCTTCTTCCTGAGTGGCTGAGGCCTGAGCAGCGCCAGGTGATTTTGACCTTGCTTTCCAGGTCACTTTGTCTGCCCTTAGCCTGAGAGTGGGTAAATGGGAGAAGCACGGAGTATGGCCTGTCACCCAGACAGGCCACGGCTTTAGGCTTAACACCTCCATGTGAGACTTTTCCACTTTTCAGTGCTGGCACTTGAATGCAGGGCCTGTGCATGCTAGGTTAGAGCGCTACTTGGAAGCTGCATGCTCAGAACTTCAGGTGTGATGACTTCACTTCTTCCGGAAGTACTGGGAGTTAAACTCAGGGCCTTGTGTGTGTGTGTGTGTGTGTGTGTGTGTGTGTGTTAGATTTTTGCACTGTAGAATAAGGAGTTAGACCAACCTTTGCTTCCCAACCTGTCTTCTGTCAAGTCCTGGGTTATGGGACGCCTCATGGATGGTTATGTGATGATGAGATAAGGGTAGGTAGCCATGGGTCAGGCAAGGAGAAAGATACTTATTTTAATTTTTGTTTAAAAACATGATGCTTCACACCAATGTGTTCTATCTTTGTGTGTGTGTGTGTGTGTGTGTGTGTGTGTATGTATGTAGGTGTGTGCCTGTCTGTCTCTGTGACTCTGTGTTCATGTGTGGGTTAGAGAACACTTTGCAAGAGTCTGTTTTCTCCTTCTGCTATGTGAGTCCTGGACTTAGGACTCAGGCCATCAGCTTGGCAGGATAGCGGCTCACTGAGCCATCTCAAGTATCTTGTGTTCTATCTTTGTGTGTGTATGTGTGTGTATGTGTGTGTGTGTTTGCTCACTGAGCCATCTCAAGTATCTTGTGTTCTATCTTTGTGTGTGTATGTGTGTGTGTTTGCTCACTGAGCCATCTCAAGTATCTTGTGTTCTATCTTTGTGTGTGTGTGTGTGTGTTTGCTCACTGAACCATCTCAAGTATCTTTTCACTGCAGGGCTTTGCTTCTCACAACATGAATCTTCAATATTTCCAAACTCACGATATCCCATTCCCCCCACCCAGAGTGTTCACTGAGATGTGAAAAATGACATCATCTGGTGGTTAAGGATACTGCTAGGATTGGAGCGGATGCCTTACATACAAGCCTTGCTTTGCTGCTTAGCATTGTGTTAGATAGAAATTGTTACCTCCACTCTCACTCAGAACACCATAAAGCATGTTGCATAGTAAGTGACCATATACATACTTGTGGTGGTTTGAATATGTTTGGCCCAGGGAATGGCACTGTTGGGAGGTATGGCCTTGTTGGAGTGGGTGTGGCCTTGTTGGAATAACTGTGTGACTTTGGGGGTGGGTTTGGAGACCTTCCTCCTGGCTGTCTGGAAGCCAGTCTTCTCCTGGCTGCCTTTCCATCAAGATGTAGAACTTTTATCTCCTTCTCCAGCCTGGATGCTGCCATGCTTCCTGCTATGAGGATAATGGACCGAAGCCCTGACACTGTCAGCTTGCCCCAGTGAATGTTGTCCTTTACAAGAGTTGCCTTGATCATGGTGTCTCTTCACAGCAATGGAAAGTCTAGCTGAGACAATGGTGTTTGAGAAACAAGGACTGTTGACTCTCTGGAAGCTCCTGTTGGTCTGGAATTGGGAGAGCTGATTTAGCTTCTCATTGCAGTGTCTCTCAGAAGGCCTTAGTGACTGAATGGCCAGGATTTGGTTTCATCTACAACTTCTATCAAGTCAGGGGCTGCTCCAGAGCCTACTAGAGCATCAGTGTAAAGCAGTTCCCTGGGGGATGTTGGTAGGACATTCTTTGTTATTTGCTATGTGGGCCCTTCCAGTTTCACACTCCATTAAGTCTAGGAAGAGAGAATTTGTTAGAAGATGAAAGCCACATTCTTACTTTTTTTAAAATTGAAAATACAAATATATTTACCATTATTAGTTTCTTGTTTCTGATGTGCTGTGTGCTCCTGAGCATTTCCTGCAGATTCTCTTCACACTTCCTATCTTGTTGAAGGAGTGCCGGTATTACAGATGTGCACCACTGCCGGTATTACAGATGTGCACCACTGCATGTGGTGCTGGGACTTGAACTTGGGTCCCAGGCTTGCTCGACAAATACTTTTACCCACCGAGCTCTTCTAAAAGCCACCTCTTATGCTGCTTAATCATTGTGACACAATGACAATGTGGCAACCTGTCACCTACTGTTCTGGCTGAAAGTGGTCACTTAGGTTCACACCCACAGGAAAGAGACTAGGGCGTAGCCACCAGGGCACAGCGGTCAGCTGTGATGTGCACATCGCTTCTCTTTTCTCATCTCTGACATTGTGATAACATCTTCTTATAAGGTTGTCATGATTAAAACGGCGTGTATCAAACAGTATCTGGCAAATGTTGGGCACTGTGTAAACATCTGCTCCTATGAATACCTGGGCCATCGGCTGGCTGAAGAAACGCCAGGAGAGGAGAGGAGAGGAGAGGAGAGGAGAGGGGAGGGGAGGGGAGGGGAGGGGAGGGGAGGGGAGGGGAGGGGAGGGGAGGGGAGGGGAGGGGAGGGGAGGGGAGGGGAGGGGAGGGGAGGGGAGGGGAGGGGAGGGGAGGGGAGGGGAGGGGAGAGGAGAGGAGAGGAGAGGAGAGGAGAGGAGAGGAGAGGAGAGGAGAGGAGAGGAGAGGAGAGGAGAGGAGAGGAGAGGAGAGGAGAGGAGAGAAGACTTGAGTTGCAGGGCCCCTGGCTCTGGGAGAGCTTGCCATGCTTCGGAATGCTGCGACGCAGAGTCCTTGGTCAAAGTCAGCGTTCTCCCAAGTCCAGATTTGGGAATATGTGCTGAGATGCAAAGCCTCAGAGCAGTCAGGCTGGGAGTGGGGGTGGGGGTGGGGTGGGGTGGGGGTTCTCGCTTCTCTCCATTCAGCTTCTATCTCCTTGTGTTCCTCTTCTCCTACCTTCCTTTCCTCCCCATAGTCGTTTGCTCAGTACAGTACCTGGAATGGCGCCAGGAGTGGTTAAATGCTTCCTAGTGATGCTAGATCAGGCTGATGGTGACAAGTAAGCGCACCTCGGAGGCCAAAGTGACCAAGACAATGAGGTGAATGGGGGGAAAGAAGAAAGGTCTTGAAAGTGAAAACCGGGACTTAGGAAAGACCACTTTGAAAAGCAATGATGTTTTAATTTTTTGTGGATCTAAGAGATTTGAGGGTGTTTTAATATACCTTCCTTACACCATGAAAAAAAACTTATTTATTTGTATGTGTCTGTCTGTCTGTCTGTCTGTGTGTCTATGTGTGGGTATGTGCCCATGAGTGAAGATGCCCTTGATGGCCAAAAGAAGGTGTCAGATCTCCGGGAGATGGCAATGCGGTATCTCTAAGTAGCTTGACCTAGGTGCTTGGAACTTGGGTCCCGTAAAAGAGCAAAAAGTGCTCTTAAACACGGAGCCATCTCTCCAGCCCTGTCCACTCCTTATATCTTAAAAACACTCTATTTCTTTTTTCCAACATAACTTTTCTTCATCGATGCATTCACTGCAGAAAGTCTTCCCCAGTTTGCTTCTCTGCAAATGGGTTGCCTGGTGTCTTCTTTTAAGCAAATTAAAATTGATTTGCTTTTTGACTTTCATGATGCCTCTTGAGTTAATAAAAACAGCCGACAGCTGCCTAGTGCTCTATATTTGCAAAGCACTTTCACAGACATTCAATTTCTCATTTGAATCTTGTAACAACTTGGTGAGAGTGAGCACCAAAGTTCTCTTCATTTCCGGGTGGCCAGCTCACTAGGTCAGCTGAAGTGAAGTGACCAGATAAGGGTCAGTGTGAGGACCTTCTCAGAGCATTGGAACCCAAGCTGAACGACCCCTGCTGTTACCCACAGGTGTTAGATATCAAGGGAAGATTATTCATGAATCGTGGCACTTGGATCCAGGCTATTGCATGTCTGCACCCAGTGCTGGCTGTCACTGTGGAAACAGTGACCATCTTCACTGTTGAAAGAGTTCTCAAGCTCTTCCTGCTGGGACACTCTGAGCCTTGAATGATAGCCTCAATTTCTTACTTGCCTTTTACAAAGGGCATAGGAATGATAGTAGTCAGGCAGTGGAAAGGGGATGGCTTCCTGGTTTTGCAGGGATGGTTTCTGATGTCTATTGACTTCTGTATCTTGTGCTGGCTCCTCAACAGAGCAGCCTGTGGGGCCAGCTATGGGGTAGCTTGTCTGAGGCACTCAGCTAGGTTCTGATCCTATGATGTTTTGAAAAGACCAGTGACCCAAGCTTCTCAATACCTCCCCCTGCTGAGAGAGGCCAGTCTTAAGCAGTTTTCTCTTGGAGACAGGATGGATTCAGAGACCTGATGGGGGCTGTTCTCTCATTTCTATGTCACTTTAGTTCTGGGGTTCTCAGGCAGGACTGATTTCCCAACTTTACTTACCAGTGGTTGAGGACCTTTGCCAATGTCTGAATTGTTACAACTCAGACAACTCAATTGGCAAGGAGGAAGGATTTCCATTGTCATCCCAAGGGTAGTAGACAGAGTTGCTGCTAACTGGCCTACAAGGAACAGGATATCCCCTGACCACAAAGATTTACTGGATACATGATCTCACTGTTGCTAAGACTGGGCAATCCTGCTGAACCTTTCTCTTTTAGGAGGTTGGATGGGTGTGGAGTTCCGATGGAAGAAGCCAGCTGGGTGTTGCCACTGTTGTTCCTTGCAGATACTAGAGATGGGCTTCTATTGATAAATAGGTCCTTGTCTTTGAGTACATCATCACTCTCCTCTGCCTCCTCCCCATTCATCCAGCTTGTTTTAATTCTATTTTAAGTGAGCACAGGAACATCTTCCCCACAGGTCCTATGTCTGGCCTGCTCTTGGCTATATTCTCATAGCTCTGGTCGGGAATTCATGTGCTACTGTTTGGAGAAAGTCATATATTTTTTTACAGCAACATAACCCATTTTACCTTTATAGTAATTGTTTTGGAATAAGAAGTAATCATCCAGGACTGACCAACTTGCTTTACTAAGCGCCCCTTTCTCACTCCTGGCAAATTGCTTTGAGAATTGAACAAAGCTCGGCTCAATCATGCAGGATATCCATTCCAAAGGATGCCTGGGAAGTAAATCTCTGCTAAGCCAGCCCCAGTCATGCCTCCTTCACGGGGGTTTTCTTAGGGATCAAATGGTGAGCGCGTGCTCGATTCCACCTGTTCCTTGCCTTGGGGGTGGTTGCCTTAACCCAGAGCTTAACCAGGGTATTTGTGATGCTCTCGGGACTTCGAGGAACACGCCTAACGATAGCTAGACCGTCATATTAAAGAGCTTTTTGCTCCCTGGGGTTGATGTTGGAGTTGGTGCTTGCCTGGTTGATGCTGAGCCTAATTTATGGGAGCCTCTCCCTGATGCACGTTCTGTGGAATGCTAAGTAGATGCTGATTGAAAAGGTGGTCGAATAAGCTGGGGGACTCCTGTTCTTTACTGCAGGACTTTTCAAGGTTTTGACATTGTTAATGAGCTGTGTAAACTGCCAAGAGGAGGCTCTGGCGTGCCTCAGATTTGCTTTTATGAAGCAGCTCCCAGGGGCGGTGCTCTAGTGCAAAGGGCATCAGACTACTGGAAAACGGGAGTCAGAACGCTTCTCCCCTCCCCCCTTTGCCCCTTTCTGCCTTTTCTCCTCTGTTCCTTGCTTTCTCCTCCCTCTCCTTTCCCTCTCTCCTCTTGATTGATGTGACCTTTCCGTTGATGTGACCCTGTAGCTCTGTTCCGTGGAGTTTCCACTTTCCATTCATGAAATGGGCTTTTGAGAGGCAGTAGGATTTGAGGGGGAGACTGGATCTCTCATGTCTAGGACTTGGAAGCGTTGCTTTCTATCCGCAAAGGGGCTTTTGTCCACTCCTCTTCCCTGAACTAACTCCCCTATGCCTCTTTTAGAGCTCTATTTGAACCTCACATCTTTAAAGGGACATTGCCCTTGTTTGGCCCCGAGGGACCACATCTCAGCTCAGGAACTTATTTGTTACATGAATCCACCAGTTCCATTTTCATGGAGAGCCCAAGAGGATGTTTATATGTGCCTTTGTGTGTGTTCCTGATATCTGCATTAGGAGAGGTTAACAGAACCATTCACCCTGGCTGGAGCTGTGGTCCTCCCCATGCAGTGTGGAGCTCCACCTCCATGCAGCCCCTGTCCCTTTCCCTCACATAGGGAAGTGCTTCAGGGTCAGGATCAGTAGCTCAGGTTACAAGTCAAATATATTCCCAAGGCCTGTGGTCTGCGATGATGCTGATCTCTTGAGTAAGTTGTTTCTATTTCTATGACATATTACAAAGGCTATTATAGAAGCTGCCACCACCCTGGCTGTTAATTATGTGATTACAAGTCAAAATGAATGAGTGTAACATGAGCTAACATCCCTGAAGCACCTTCAGGTTTTTTTTTTGAATCAAGGCTCAGAGCAGCCCTGGTAGCCTGCTGCTGTCTCCGGGTGATGCTAAGTCACAGCCTTCTAGCCATCGTCCTTGTATCCATTCAGCAGATGTTGATGGAGTCTGGCCTTGAGCTAGGCTCCCATCTGTGCTGGGTGCCAGGGATACAGAGTGAATAAGACAGGGGCTATACGCCAGGGAACCATCCTTTGTTCCCCAATTAGAAACTGTGCAGGTGCATATAAGAAAGTGCAGAAATAGACTCACATTTTCTGAGTCTATTCCCTTTCTGTAGCTGTAACCATTGCTTTCAGGGAGCGTCCATTTGACCTCATGACATCATCTTGTCATCTTTAAAGGTATTAGGTCTCACTCATAGCTAACCTGGGATATGCAGAGACTGTGGGACACGGGGTGGACATGCCTGCAAGTTCTTCTGGGTCTCCTCCAGCTCTTTAGCAGGTGAAGGACTTTTGGGAGAATCTATCTCTTCTTTTCTCCAGGGTTCCCCATGGCTGCAGAAGGGTTGCTCCAATGTCTCCTGCTCAGAGAAGTGCTGTGGTATACACACTTCAGCTCATTCTGTTTCCCACTTATTTCCTCCTCACCAGAGGACTGGTCTAGTTGTTTTGTTCTTGTGAGCTGTTGCTATGGGTGGGATAACTGTCTCCTAGAAGCCCCACGTGTTAAAGGCTTGTCACTGTTGAGAGATGGTGGAGCCTTTAGGAAATGTGGTCTAAGCAAAAGGAAGTCAGGACACTGCAGGTGTCCCCTCAAAGGAACTAGTGAGACTCTGGCTTCTCCCCCTCCTCTCTCTCTCTGCTTCCAATCATCATGAGGTAAGTAGCGCACTCTTCCACGTGAGGCCACATGGTGTACTTTAGTGTCATAGGTCCCAAAGCCACAGGCTGACAGCCTGTGGTCTGAAACTTTTGAAATAGAGCCAAAATTAACAGTTCCTCTTTGTAGGTTGATTGGCTTAGCAACAGAAAGCTAACACAGCAGGATTCTTGATGCTTTGGTGGGATTCTCTCTCTCTCTCCCCTCCCATATATATGGGGATGCTACTTCATGTACACACACACACACACACACACACACACACACACACTAGTTTTTTTTTACCCCTGGACTCCAAAGAACTGCCTTGTACACCATGCTTGACCATGCAGCACTTCCTGGTCCTGTGGGTTCTATGGGTGGGATTTGGTGAAGGGGTGAATTAGCCTTTAGGCATCTCTTTCTTCTTTTAGCTATAGGTCAAACTCTATTAGTGATTGCAGCTTTGTCAGGGGGTCCTACTTTCTGGGGATAATTGGGTATAAAACTGGCTGTTAATCAATGCTGTCTTCTAATTTTCATTGTGTTTGCTGTGGGCTGATCAGTCAGAACAGAAGGGAAATTGCTTAGTATTCTGACTGTAAGCTCACATCAACATTTTAGCTCCAAGGTGGAGTGGGTGAGGGGCTTGCTCCCATGATAGGGACTTGTGGGAGATGCGGAACTTTGAGTCTGGGCATCTTGCCTCTTGGTCTGGTGCCCTTCTTCCTCATTGATCTCTTTTCCTCAAGTGGGCAGAATTCACCAGTTAGAACAATGCCTCTTACAAGAAGATATGGCTGGATGAACACAATGATAAAGACACCAGCTTCTTGATCCAGGATGAAGAGAATGTTTACGTATGTATGTGTGTGTGTGTGTGTGTGTGTGTGTGTGTGTGTGTGTGTGTGTGTGTGGGGGGAGGTAGTGGAGGCCAGGGAGCAACCTTGGGTGGTGTTTTAAATTTTTTTATTGATTCCTTGTAAATTTTACATTATGCACCCCAATTCCACCCATTTCCTTGTCCCTCCATATCCACCCTCCACCCTTGCAACCTCCCCACCCTAAAACCAAAACTAACAAGCAAAAAATAATTAAAAAAATCTTAAAAACAGTCTTGATGTGGAAGCTCTAATATGTCACAGTGTGTCACACAATATACCTTTTGGCCAAGCTTTTTTTTAAATTATTATTTTGTCTATTTACACCGCAAATGTTGCCCCCCTTGTGCAGAGGAGTCCTTCCCTCCTTCTCTTTGTCTCTGAGAGAGTGCCCTCCTCCCCTATCTTTCTTTCTTTTTTTTTTATTGATATATTTTTAATTTACATTTCAAATGATTTCCCCTTTTCTGGGTCCCCACTCCCCGCAAGTCCCATAAGCCCTCTTCCCTCCCCCTGTTCCTCCATCTACCCCTTTCCGCTTCCCTGTTTTGGAATTCCCCTATACTCTCGCACTGAGTCTTTCCAGAACCAGGGGCCACTCCTCCATTCTTTTTGGACATCATTTAATTTGTGGATTATGTCTTAGGTATTCAAAGTTTCTAGGCTAATATCCACTTATCAGTGAGTGCATACCATGATTGATCTTTTGAGACTGAGTTTCCTCACAGTATGATGTTCTCCAGCTCCATCCATTTGTCTAAGAATTTCATGAATTCATTGTTTCTAATGGCTGAATAGTACTCCATTGTGTAAATATACCACATTTTTTGTTTCCACTCCTCCATTGAAGGACACCTGGTGGCCATATTCGCTGCTTGCCGGGACAGAAAAGAATCACTAGGTACTGTATAACCCTGAGCTTTAGATCTCTGGTGGTGCATACCGCCAGGGGTCTGCCTGCACTCCCCTATCTTTCCACCCTGGGGCATCAAGTTTCGACAGGATTAGGCGCATCTTCTCCCACTGAGGTCAGACAAGCCAGTCCTCTGATACTTGCGCCAGGAGCTTCAGACTGGTCTGTGCATGCTCTTTGGTTGACAGCTCAGTCTCTGGGAGCTCCCAGGGGTCTGGGTTAGTTGACACTGCTGATCTTCCTGTGGGGTTGCCATCCCGTTCACTTCCTTCAACCCTTCCCCTAACTCTACCATAGGCATCCCAGACCTCAGTCCAGTGCTCATCTGTGAGTATCAGTATCAGTATCCGTCTCAGTCAGCTGCTGGATAGAGTCTCTCAGAGGACGGTCATGCTAGGCTCCCGTCTGCAAGTCCGACATAGCATCAGTAACAGTGTCAGGGATTGGTGCTTGCCCATGGGATGGATCCCAAGTTGGGCCAGTCCCTGGTTAGCCATTCCTTCAGTCTCTGCTCCATTTTTATTCCTGCATTTCTTTTAGTCAGGAGCAATTTTGGGTGGAAAGTGTTGTAGGTGGATTGGTGCCCCCAACTCTCCAGGTCCTGTCTGGTTACTGGAGGTGGTCTCTTCAGGTTTCATAGCTCCTCTGTTAGGCATTTTGGCTAAGGTCACCCACACTGAGTCCTGGGAGCCTCCCCGATCCCAGGTTTCTGGTATTTCCTAGAGATCCCCTCCCTCCACCCCAGCAGCTACACTATATCCATTCATTCTCCTGGCCTTTTGGCCTCTCTCCTGTCTTCCCCATATCAGACCAGGCCCCTCTATTTCCTTCCTCCTCCCCCTCTTCCATCCAGGTCCCTCTCTCCCTCTGCTCCCCTGCTGTTTTAGCCCCCTTTTAAGTGGGATTTAAGCATTCTCACTTCGGACTTTCTGCTAGTTTAACTCCTTTGCCCAAACAGCTTTACATGCACGTGTTCATTGCAATGAGTAGTTGATCTGGTTTAAGACCTCTGGCTTCTGCTACACTATCAACACTGGCTCCTCATCAGGGCTCCTCTCGGATATACTGCTATTGCCCTGTGTCATGGAGAACCTATGGCTTTGGATCTGCAGGGCTGGCCCTGTCACATGCTCCAGCAGTTCATAGATGGGGGAGATATTGGGGTGGGCCAACTCAGAGCCCTGGACCTGAACCTGTGTGGTAGCTGAATTGTTCAGCCTTACAGCTCTCCTATGTCTACACATCAGGGCCAGCTCACCCATGCTGTCCAGTGAGGGGCAGGGCTAGCTCTCCTGCCCTTATGCCCTGGAGGCCAGCTCACTCTCACCCATATCACCACAGCCAGCTCTACTGTGCTGCCCAGACAAGGTTTGGGGCCTGTACTTCCTAGATAGAGGTGCAGCTGGTGAGGGGTGGGGCCAGTCCCCTGTCTGCTTGCCAGGGGTAGGGGTTGGGGGAGCATCTCTCCCTGGCCTTTTTAATGTTGGTTCTGGTGATTGGATTCAGATCCCCATGAGTGCAAGGAAAGCACTTTACTGACTGAGTCATCTTCTTAGCCTCTTCCCGCACATAAAATCTCTTTACACTTCCCCCCTCCCCCCTTCATCTGGAGAGCTGGCATGCTGCTTCACTCCCGGGGTAATTACTCACTGAATGCTACCTGTTTTCATCTCATACCAAATGAAAACAATCAAAAAAACCAAAGCCCCAAACTTCAAGAACGAATAATCTGCCCCCAGAGGAGGACAACAGAATCCAATGGACATGCAGCACTGGCCAAGGTCCTACGGAGCACTGCGCCAGCGTTTGAGACGTGGCAATTCCCATCTGGAACCCACCTGGTTGTGGTAACTTTTCCCTGCTGACTCCATAGCTCAGGCTGAATGCTCTCAATCTATACGTCCGGAACGCCCCAGGCGCTGGTATCTATAAATAGGGAGGCAGCCGTAAATGAGAGCTCATTAAGCTCTTACTGACTGCTGAAAAGTAAGTTAGAAAAAAATAAACAGAGCTGAACATTTGTGTAAACCTCAATCTTTTTGATGTTTTTTCAATTAGGAAAGCCATTTTTCATGAGAAAAATTAATGGCTGTCATGTGCCACCTGGCTAGAGAGCCAAGTGACACATTTGCTTTAATGACCACTGTCACATCGCTGGATTCAGTTGTAAGCCATCTGGGCTGGGAGGAGGTGGTGAAGAGACTGGGCTCTTTGGGGGAGGAGGTGGGGCTCTGTCATATGCCAGGCACTGTGCTAGGCTTACAACGCGCGTTATCCCTTGATTCCTCTGTGGGGCTATGATTACTCTCATTTGGTAGATGAGGCTCAGAGAAATGAAGAGGCTTCCCCAAAGTCATACAAGAGATGCACAGGAAAGGCAATTCTCTTTATTATGATTACTTCCCCAAACCACTCTCTGCAGAGGGAGAAAGACTTGGTGGGAAGGTGGGAATTGTCTGAAAACCTCTGACAGGCAGCTTCTAACCGAGGTGGGTCTGGAAGGACATGGTAGGGGTTCAAGTGGGCAGATTCCAGCAAGAGACACCCTGGCCTAGGGTTGCTTGGGATTCTGTAGGTGGAGATCTTTCTTGGGATAACAGAGCATCTGTCATTAAGGTAAAGTTTGGAGCCGGGCTTCAGGCTCAGAGTCTGCCAGCATAAGTAGGAAAACCCAAAGACCCATGTTAGGAGGTATTTCGCAAATACTCAGTAAGACCACTGGGCTGTTCCTAAGAATAAGAAATTAGAAGCAGACACCAGCGCAAAGACCACCTCTGAAGCTGGAACAACTCCGCTGGGGTGGGAATAGCAGCCAGGCGGGCAGATGTATAGTCTGCAGTTGCAGTCCTCAGCTGCCTTCATGTTGGAAGGTCAAAGAAAGATCAGAGCCGCCTAAGGTTTCAGCTCTGGGCAGAACCAGACCAAGGCACAGAGTTAAGAACCGGGCAGGGTCTGGCAGCTCAGTGCCAATCTTATTATTTGTGGCACACACTCCTTCATGATCTTCTTTAATCTCAAAACAATATCCAAAGGTAGGCACTGCTATCTGCTTTGGGAGATGAGGAGGTGGGTGTTCAAGGGCACACCTGAGCTCCTTCCTAGACTAAAGGTGGAATTACTGGATCCTACTGTCATAGCTGATCCTCCTTTGGGTAGTGTTTAACTGGACAAGAGAAGTTCTTTTCTTTTCTTTCTTTTTTGATTTTTTTTTTTTTTTTTTAAGACAGGGTTTCTCCGTATAGCCCTGACTGTCCTGGAACTCACTCTGTAGACCAGGCTGGCCTCGAACTCAGAAATCTGCCTGCCTCTGCCTTTCAGAGTGCTGGGATTGCAGGCATGCGCTAGCACCATCCAGCTTGGACAAGAGAAGTTAAAAGAACCACCAAACCACCCCTAATCCCTAAGTGCACTTCTCTAAGTTGTAGCAATTGGTCCCCAGGACCCAAGCCATGGGGACCCTCAGTGTAAAGGAGGAGGGTAATGAACAGCTCTGCCTCGGGCAGGCAGGGCAGGGGCTCTGTGACATAGGCAGAATTTGTTGTAGCCCCTGGCTTCTTGAGTTTTGCTGATTGGTTTGAACTTTACCTTGAACCTGGGAGTAGGCAGGTGCTGAGGTTTCTCGTAGGTCTCCCTTTTCTTTCTATTCCCTCTCCTCTTTCTCCTTACTGAAGCTCATAATTATTCTCTTGGCCCTTCTGTACGTGGGTGACTGCTAGGCTCAGTCTTCCGGCAGCTCGGACCCTCTTCCCTGCACACCCCCGTAGGCTCTCAGGAGCCATGCTCTTTTTCCTGGCTGTGCTTGCTCAAGGGCTGACCTCATGGCTGACAGTTGAAGCCAGTCTCTCTACCTCTGTCACCTCTCTCCTTGCAGCATTCTTGGTTACCAGTTCATCTGCCCACTGATTAGTCTACTTCTCTGTCTACCCATCTATACCTTCATGAACACGTCTCTGAGTTGGTAAAGTTGCTGATGCTTTGCTAAAGATGACACCCCCACCCCCGCAGGCCACCCCTCCTTTGCTGCAGCTATAGAAAGCAGGGAGAGAGAAACAGAAGGTGACCATGTCATCAGGCTTAAACCCCGTTTTCCTTCCTCCCTCTGAAGCGGTGTGTTCTTTGTGGGGGGAGACAGAGAAGGAAAGTCAGGGTCATGTGATGGACTTTGTATCTAGAAGTCAAGCTTCTACCAACGGAGGAAGAAAGATGACCACCCGAGGTGATGGCTCCTGTCATTGCCCTCTCCTGATATTCACAAGGCAGATTCCTGGGTCTTGGGCATTGGATGCCTGAAACAGGACAGATAAGTAACCCACACTCTACTCCAGAACTAATTTCTCAGAGAGGGAAGATGGATCTTGGTGTCTTGTCTGATTCTGTGAGCCTAGCTTTGTACCTAATTCTTTTGGCTATTAGAATCATTGGGAGTTTTTTTTTTAAATTTAATTATATATAATTTTTACTTATTCATTTTATATCCCTATCACTGCCCACCCTCTGATCAGTACCTCCCACAGTCCTTCCCCTATTCCCCTCCCCTTCTCTGCTGAGCATAGGATTACAGGCCTGTGGATTTAAAAAAAAGTGTGTGTTTGTGTGTGTGTGTGTTCAAGTGTGTGCAAGTGCACATGTGCCTATGGAGGCTTCTCAACCAATTCTTGTCCTAAAAAATAAAATAAATAAAATAAAAAGGGATTCTTAGGTAGAAGGAACAGATGACCAAAGGCGTGGACCTATCCCGAGGAGGAGTGGTGGTCAGGCACTTAGGTGCTATGCTGGGAGCCCTAGACTCCCTCCTCAGATAGAGTGCCTCAGGAGTGCGTTAGCGCAGAAACCAGTCAAGGCTGGCTTTGTTTTAGAAGGGTTAGTCACTTCAAAGAAAGACTTGAAGAAAATCAAATTGAATAGAAGTTATTTGATCAAAGAACTACTCATGAATTGGACAGCACTCAGAACCAGAAGCAACTCAGAACTCAGCCCAGCAGTGTGCGCACAAAGAGCTTTTATGAGCGGAAGTACATTAGAGAGTGAATTGGATTGGCTACGATAGGCCTCGTCTGAGCAATTGGCTGTCAGCGACTGGCTAAAGCTCGGCTGTTTGTAATTGACTGAAACTTGTCTATTTGTTGCAAGTCAGGTACTGGGATTCATTTTGTTTGTGTCCGACGGCGGGTCATGGTTTGTTACATTAGAAGGACTCAGGCTAATGACCTATTTATTTAAGTTCGGACTTTGGAGGATGCACTGACAACAGCTTGTAGAGAAGAGAGAGGGAATCGCTCTCTCATCCACTCTTGCACTGTGTGCTTCCTGGATATCTCCGATGATGGTTTTGAAGGATGGCTATTCCTTGGGAAAATTGGGTTGCCTTTTTAGAGTCAAGGGACCAACTGAGCAACCGACTGGCCCAACAGCCATCCTACCTACTGACTCCCCTCAGTTTTCTGAGGGCTCTAGATGGCCAAGGGCCTATGATACTTCCTGCTTATTATAGGATGTAGACATTCTTTTTTTTTTTTTTTTTTGGCTTTTGGTTTTTGGTTTTTTGGATTTGGTTTTTCAAGACAGGGTTTCTCTGTGTAGCCCTGGCTGTCCTGGAACTCACTCTGTAGACCAGGCTGGCCTTGAACTCAGAAATCCTCCTGCCTCTGCCTCCCAGAGTGCTGGGATTACAGGCATGCGCAACTACTGCCCGGCTGGATGTAGACATTCTAAAGCAAACTTCAGACTTCTTACTTTTGGTCTGACACTGCTTAGCTAGAGTAAATGAGGGTTGGGGCTAGATGTGAAATTTTCTTGAAGGGGTTTGGAAGTAACAAACAAGTGGCTACACTGCCTCATGTTTGCTGGGAGGGCTCCATGAAACTTTGGTCTAATTTCTGAAACTGGAATCGAAACGCCAGCTCAGGTGCATACCCGCTGAATGCCTCTGGGTAAGAGTCTGTCTTCCTAAGTCTCAGTTTACCTAACTGCAAAATGAGGATGGTTAACACCTACCTAGAAGATGAGGTCACAAGCCCATTTGAGGTACTTCCTGTGAGCATGGCCAAGGGAGGAAGTGATTTCTTGTGGACCTTAATGTCTGTTGGTAGTAGCAGGAATTCTCCCTGACTGGCTTCTTAGTGTGGGCATCTGCTGGGAGTGGCTCTCTAGATCTGGCCTTTCCACTCTACCTACTGTTGGCCATTTTCTTTGGTATGTGTGATTCAGTATCTACAGATGACGGAGGAGAGAAAGGAGCTGGGGTGGTGTGATGTGAAAGCCAGCACTGTCTCCCAGAGAGTGATCTGTCCTCAGCAGGATGAGGTTTTCTTCTTGTTCAGTTCCTCTCTGGTTGGTGGTCGATGTCCTCATTGTTCCTGAGTGGGGACTGTGAGAACTGTCACAGCTGAAGGTGGCCTCCTTGGCAACGTTCTGGTGGCAAGGGAAAAACAGACAGATGGTCAGAACCATTCAGGAAGACACTCTGCTGATCACCTGGGAATCCAGACGATCCTCCCATGCAATCCTGTATCACTATAACTATTGATTCCTTCTTCCTGTTCTTCTCACAAATGCTTTTGAAAAACGTAGCACGCCTAGTTAAACATCCTCTGTCTAACCGTCCCATTCATCACCACAGTGTGAACACACATGGGGATGGATGTACATGGGGAACAAAGGGTTCTCGTGGGCACTATGCGTCTTTACAGATGAATTTGTCCTCATGACATCCCAAGAAGAGTGGCTCGGGCTGGAGAGATGGCTCAGCAGTTAAGAGCACTGACTGCCCTTCCGAAGGTCCTGAGTTCAAATCCCAGCAACCACATGGTGGCTCACGACCATCCATAATAAGATCTGATGCCCTTTTCTGGTGTGTCTGAAGATAGCTACAGTGTACTTAGATATAACAATAAACAAATCTTAAAAAAAAGGAGAGTGGTTTATTCTGTACTACTGTTGTCTGTAGTTAGCCTGCATTGTTCTCTCTCTCTTCTCTCTCTGTTTCTAAGATTAAAAAACCCAGATACATGGGTTTTACCTTGTCTCAGATGAGGCAGGAAATGAAGCACGTGAAGGAGGCCTACTGCCGAGCCACCAGCACCAACGTTGCCTCTCGGCTTGTGGGTGTCACAGAGAGACTTGCACCCTGCTATCGGAGTGACTAAGCCCTTGTGCTGACTGGCTCAGACTTCCCGTATTTGGGATGATTTGTGGCTGATTTAAAGTTTTCAGGGGTGTTTTAATTTTTAAACAACTTACATGCATCATTTTCATAATGAAATAAAAGTGTTATTTGCACATAACCCCTGAAGCATATAATTTGTACCATGCAAAACATCGAGCAGGAACTTCTAATTACTTTATTTTTTGGCGGGCAAAGGAAAGAGCTCTGAGATGCAGTGGAAGGGAGTAGTTAGACTTGGGCCATCATCTCCTGGCACACTTCAGAGGCCAGTCATTTGTTGGAGTCTTTCTGATGTCTTCTCATAATACTTGTGATGGGTTGTGGAGTTCGAGCTTTCTTACTGGAGATTCCCGCTGCTTTGTCCCATCTCTGCCACAAGATGGCAATCACACCACAATGATCAGCCTGCGCCCTCCAAGAGTAACATCAAGCTCCTCTCCCAAATTCAGAGAAGGTTCTCCACTGCTTCAGGGGAAGAAGGGGTTTTTAGGGTACCCCCTAAACCTACATGGCCTCTGGATTCAAAGTTTAGGCAGTTGGACTGTCACATTTGGACGCATGACTCTTCTTAGAGTAGGGTAGCATTGCCCATATTTCTTCCTGAAGGAAGACACACAGAAACAAAATAGTGCCGAAGTTTCCAAGGAAATAATGAGTGCCACAGTGCCTGGGCAATGCGTTATCTGTGATCTCTGAAGTTCTTTATCCTGTGGCTTGTGTAGATTTGTTTTGCTGCATGGGGAAAAAATATGATATTGGCTTTCCAGGCACAAAGGCCAAGGTGAATCTAGGATGGGTACCTGGCAGCTTTCCTTGGGGGGCATTGCTGGGTGAGTTGCTGGGTAGGACAGCTGTAATGGAGGCCTGGTGTTTGGATTGAACTTCTAGGGAAGAAGGTCAGTCAAGAATAAGGCCTGGGCTGGCTGTTGTGGTGAAACTGGGTAGGTGAAAGATGAATGGGGTGGAACACCAGGGTTCCCTGACTGCATTTCCATGCTCCTCCCCCCATGGTGCTCAGTGGGGGAGTGAGGGAGGGACTTCTGTGTCAGTTATCTCAGTCTGCTGGAATAGATGAAGTATCAACTGCAGTGGTAGAACACCATAGTCCATTTGTTTCTTTTCTAATACTTGTACTGGATGATCTGACACAGCAGGAAGGAAGCTCTTTTCCAAAGAACAACTAACTTATGAACAATGCTTTAGAGTCTCCTCTATTTTTTTTTTTAAACTCACAGATTGGGAGAACCCTGAGAGAGAACACAGATGTATAAGCACACACGTGAGGTTTGTTGAGCAAGGCCCACTCTCTGTCCCTCTGGCCAGAGAAGAGTGGCATGGCCTCACCTAACTGCAAAGGAGGCTGGGAAATGTGGTTTGGTATGTGGCTAGGAGAATAAGAAAATAGCCTTTGTGTAACGACTACAGAGTCTCTGTTTCTAGACTCATCATTTAAGCCAACGATGGGGCTTGTCCTGAAGAAATAATCAGATTTGCTTGTACATCTGTATTCATGCACAAAGGTCTTCATTGCTGTGGTTACAAAAGCCAATATTTAGAATAAGTTATTTAGTGATCATGGATTAAAGACTGTATGGTCTATTTGCACAAAGGCATACTATACAGCTACCAAAAGTTGTGTGGTAAAAGAGTGTTTTGGCTCCACTGTCATCATGTGCCTTCATAAGTCACTATTGTTGCTTAATTAAGTCATCACTGGAGTTTATTAAGTCACCATGGTGTTTTATTAAGTCACCACAGTGCTCTATTGAGTCATCGTTCTTGTTTTATTAAGTCATGCTTTATTAAATCTCTGTGATGCTTTCTGAAGTCACCACTGTGCTTTATTGAGTTATCATTGTCTTTTATTAAGTCATCATGGCACTTTAGTGAGTCACTGTGATGCTTTATTAAGTTACCATGGTGTTTTATTAAGTCATGATTGTACTTTATTAAGGCATCTAGTATTTTTATTATTTATTAAGGTGATATATTAATTGTAATCACAGGCACTTCCAGGGTTTATGTGAACCAAGAAAAAAAAAGAACACAAAGGCATTATCTATTTTCATTTAAATATTCTACCACCTAGGATCATGCACAACACATTTATTTTGAATATAACCCCATGAAATACTCTCTGTATTTCTAGGAGCACATTTCCCCAAAAGCAAAGTCTGTGATTGAATTATACTGCAGGCTTTGTTGGTGACTGTTTAATTCACGTCTTATCTCCCTGGCTCAGTGTCTGACTCCTGCTCTGAACCACAGCATCGCAGGGCAAGGGCTGTGTCAGGCATCTTTACCTGTTCCATACACAGTGTAGAATCCAGAGTAGGAACTTGGTAAATATTTATTAAGTCAAGTTGAATTGGGTCCAGTAATGTCAACTGTAAAAACAAGAATGAGAAAAGCAAGGAACACACACACACACACACACACCACACGCGCACACACAGAGATGATGGCTTCTGTGTGAGAAGTTCACAGAGGCCATTCAAAAGACTGTAAGAGAACATCTCCGCACAATAGGATCGTCATGCTCGTTTATTCAAAATTTCCTCAATCTTCCATTTCTTCTACAGTGGATCATTTGCATAATCATTTGCAGCTATCTTGTGTATTCAAGATTAAAAGAAAAAGTCATACTTAAGGGAGGATACTGTAGGGACTAGAAAATGATTCTGATCCTGTGCCTTGGGGAATGAATTTGAGAAAAGGGGCGGTCCCTGGTAGTGATGGACAGAACGGACCAGATGCTGCGCTCAGACCCTTGTCTGAGATTGGGGACAGACTGGATGTAGGGGCTTCAGGGGTCTAGCAGGGAGGGTTTCTGACAATGCTCACAGGATGTAAACAGGTCTCTTCTTACCGACAGGTGTAGGGTAGCCATTCCCTCTAAATGAAAACATTTCTTCTGAAGGAAGGAGGGTGGTTCCTAAGATACAAGAAGCTGGTGGTGCATACCTTTAATCCCAGCGCTAGGGGGGCAAAGGCAGGCAGATCTCTATTAGATTAAGGCCAATCTAGTCTACAATAGCAAGGTCCAAGACAGCTAAGGCTACATAGTAAGACTCTGTCTCGAAATATACACATAGCACCCACACACTTATGCACACCATCACTACTATTACCACCACCACCACCACCACCACCACCACCACCACCACCACCACCACCCCCAACAACAACAACAACAGCAATAGCTCAAATGAACAAAAAAGATACAAGAAGCTCAGAAAGTTACTAGCCCCATGAGGCCTTTCCCCTAAGGCATAGCAGCAGTGAGCAATTGCGGGGGCAAAGAGGAGACTCCTTAGTTGACCTGCTTGTGAGCCAGGCTGGGGGGCATTCAGAGATGTAGGTGGTTTTTTATTAGAAGGACTGAGTTTTTGGCTGATTCTACAGCAACAATCATTTCTGCTCCTGAGAGTAACCCTTTCCCCATGTTTACCAAGTTATACTTGGCTGGAGTAACTTCTTTGCCTAGTTGATGTTGGTATTCTATTTGGGGAGACAGGATAGCTACAGCACAGGGTGGGCAAGAGACTCTGTAATTCTTCTGGGAGCTCCTCTACCCTTCTCTAAGACTTGGCATTCCTAAACTGTAAGACACTGGTTAACTTTAAATTTTAGATGAACAACATGTAATAATTTTAGGACAGCTGGGTCACAGAGCCTGCACTGTAACACTAGCACAGGGAAAGGCTTGGCTTTGGTGAAGTTCTTAATGACTAATGGAGCTCCATAGGCCTGACCATAGTGCTCTCCTACCCAGGGCTGTTCTGCCAATCTTAGAATGGTTTCTCCTGGAGAAGCCTGCCCAGGGTGGACCAGACCCTTCTTCAAATTCATGTAGGTGGCTCATCAGGGCCTTTCTGTCCTTCCTGGATGGGATCCTACTTTTCTGGCTAACTCTGTTCTCTCTATGCTCTCCCTCAAGGCTTGCCCTGTCCTGTTCTGTTCTGTTTTTGAGGTTGTATTTTACACTGTAGCCAAAGTTGGTCTAGGGCTTGCTATGTAGCCTAGGCTGGCCTCACACTCATGACGACCCTCTTGTCCCAGCCTCCTGAGTGCTGGAACTACAGGCATGTGCCACCACAGCCGACTTCTAGGCTTGTCTCTCCTCAGGCCCTCAACAAGGCCATCGGTCCCCAGCCTCTTCCTGGTAATACATTTTCTAGACATTAAAAAAAATGTGCGAAAGCCATTCTGCCTTGAGTTGGGGCTGAGTAGAGGCATAGCAAGCGATCTGGGGAGGAAAAAAGGATCGTGGAGCAGGAAGGAAGAGGCAATGGAGTCTGGGAAGCTAGGGGTGGAGGGCCAGCTGCCCCTCAGGGTAGGAGGCAGAAGTGCTTAAGTCCACAGGCAAACAGAAGTGGAGAACAGGATTATCTTCCCAGGGAACGAGGCAAACAGGTTCAGAACAGAACACAAAGGGCTGACATTGGTTCCAGCAGATGACACCGTTGATAGTCACAGAATGAGCCTGCCTGCAGGAGCTGCCAGGAGCCCAGTGTAATCAGAGGGAGTTCTGTTCTCTCAGCCTCTGCCTCTTCCATTTGTCAAATGCTTCTTCTGTGCAGCTTGTTGGTTTTGAAAAGCACGTTTCACTGAAGGTTGCTGAATAAATCATTCTCGAATATGGAATTTTCCAGTTTTCAAAACATTAGGTAGAATCAAATGATATGGCCAACACCTCACTGCTTTGGGCTTATAAAACAGGAATATGGCACACACACTGAGAGACCAGGTATGCAAACACATCGTGCTGTATGCAGACACTTATAAGGGGCTGGTGACCTGGCTTACTGTGCCAGCCTGTGCTCAGCAGCTGTGGCTGAGCTGGCTCGAGAGAATTTCTCTCAGGATTTTAAACACCAAACTGAAGAAGTTCCCACTGTCTCCTTCTTGCTTACTACTTTATTCTAGAGTCTTCCCTTTGCCCCTTTGCTCCAGAAGATTCCTCCTCAAGCCTTGGTGGCACTCTGAGGATTCTATGGCACACCCCGGAAAGCCAGGGCAGAGTCCTGCCAGGATCATGTTCTCCTTGTTGCAAGATACAAATTAGTTTTGAAAACATCAGCTACACGGAATCATTTTGAATAAATATCACTGTTTGTCACCTTATATAAAAGCTATAACTGTTGGCTGGACATGAAAACCTTCTGATTGTCAACAGCCCCCTTGGGTTTAATGTTTTTTTTTTTAACTATTGTTCACACTGCTCATGACCCTGTGTCTTAGTTTCACGTTTGTTGCTGTGATAAAATACCTAGACAAAAGCAACCCAGGGGGAAAAGGGTTTATTTGGCTTACGATTCTGGGTTACAGTCCATCATGTGGGAAAGGTAAGGCAGCAGGAAATTGAAGCAGCTAATCATATCACCTCCACAGGCAAGAGCAGAGAGAAATGGTTGTATATATGGCCACTTACTTGGTAGTGCTTTTTTTTTCCTCTTAGGTAGTTAAGGACCTCTTGCCTAGGGAATGGTGTTGCCTACAGTAGGTTAGGGACCATCAATTAACTTAATTAAGACAATCCCATCCATACACGCCCTTAAGCCAACCCAATGTTTCCCATTTGGTACTTTCTTTCCAGGCAGTTCTTGGTTTAACCACCAAACCACATGGTTTCCTGAGATGGGAGATAGAGCAGGAGAGGCGAGTCATCGTCAAGAGTGTGGGCTCCGTGTAGAAGTCACATCTAGGAAGGTGAAACAGAGTCAGATCTCATACCAGTTAAAATCAGAAAGCACGAGGCTGGGGAGATGGCTGTGCTGTGTTCACTGGGCAAGCATGAGGACATAAATTTAGATCCCCAGCACATCTTCAAAAAGCTGGATGCAGAAGTGTATGCCGGTGATTCCAGAACTGAGAAGGTGGAGACGAGGGTCTCAGGGAGTTGGTGGTTAACCAAGTCTGGCTGAGCTGACAAGGTTCAGTGGGAGATCCTGTCTCAAAAGATAACGCAGAGCTTGAGGAAGACATACATTGTCAACTTTTCGTCTCCCCATGCTCTCTTTCTCTCTCTCATACACACACACACACACACACACACACACACACACACACACTTTTACTCTCAGTACAAAGTGTTACTGAGCCTGAGAATAGGATGATATGGTAAACCTCACAAAAAGGAGTGTTTGATTTCCGAGTGTTCATGTGGACAGTAGTCTGATGGTTTAAAGTAATTTTTTTTTTAAAAATTTCAGCTGTTCTACCCTTGTTCTTCCCTAGCTATATGACCACAGGCAAGTTACCTAGACTTTCTGAGCCTTAGTTCCCTCATCTATAAAATGGAGAGAATATTTTCTGCCTCACAGGGCAGCAATGGACGTCTGACAGAACAAGGGTAAGTGGTAGCATGTTTTAAACCATGGTCTCTATGAAAACACTGTGTGTGTGGATTGTCAGAACTCCCTTCCTGGTAGGTGGTGAAGGAAGAAGAATCCAACCATCAGGGAGCGATCCCATAGCCTAGGGAGAAGAATAGGCAATAGACCTGAGTGGGTAGACAGGAAGGGAGCAGAGTTGCTAGGGAACCAGCCACAGCCCTGCAGGGATGAAGGATGTGACGCAGAATGCAAAAGCACACAAGCAATCCAGGCTTAACCGGGTTGCAAACTACCGGGGGTGGGGTGGGGTGGGGTGGGTTGGGGTGGGGTGCGGTGGGGGTTTTCCCACCCAAATACCACCACTGGGTACCAACAGTCTGCTCTTTCCCCTAGAGCTCCTGTAGAGACTGTTCTCGCTGGGCTTTAAGACAGTGTGCTGTGTTGTAGTGCTTTCTAAGCAATGACTGTGACACGTTTTAGAACTTCAGATCCACGATATTCATCAACAACAGTTTGAGTGCAAATGTCCCATTGTCACTTGACATTGAGATCCCATACTACATAATAAAGCTATATCACAGAGCTTGCCATCTTCTAATCGATGTGCCCAATACAGACATCCAAGGCCCGTGGCACTTGGTCCTTGAAGTGAAAGAATTTCAGAATGCAGCAACAGAATGTGCATCAAACTTCAAAGAAGCTTAAACAAAAGGGAGGGTAATTTCATGGATTGAGCTCTGCCCCTCCCCTCCCCTCCCCCCCCCCCCTTCCTGTTCCTCTTTCTCCCTTTTCTCCCCTCCTCTCATTTCATCTCCCCTCCCCCTCCAGTTGCTTCCCCCAAATGGTACCACTCCCCGCATCCTTTTGTCCAGTAACCTCATTGGTTTACCTTTGGTCATGTGCTCATTTTTGACCAATTAGGAGGATGAAAGTGTCCTGATTGGCCTCTTGGGGGAGGGGGTAGATGTGGCTTCCTCTCTGAACCACAGAGTATGTTCTTTTTTAGAAGATAGGAGTGGGTGTCAGCAATTGACACTCATAGAGCTTCAATGTTACCTATTCACGTTAAGCTTCCTAAGACAATAACTTTTTCTTGTTCATCGTAGTACCTTTAGCACAGTGCCTGGGATGTGTGTGTATGCATGTGTGTCTTCCCATAGATGAACAAATCTATTAGATACTTCAGTGAGTTCACTGGCAATTTCTGCATCTCTACTGGAGCACCCCTGGTGGTCATGGGGGTTAAGTATTATTTTTTTTTTAAATTGAGGTGAAATCCATATAACGAAAATGAATTATCTATAGGTACATGACTCAATAGTATTTGGTGTATTCACACTGCTTTGCAAATGTCACTTATTTCAATTTACGAAACATCTTCATAATCTTCAAGAAACACCCCACTCTCTTAGGCGCTTGACTTCTTCCTGATCTCCTGGCAACCACCAGGAGATTTATAATTTACCCATATTTCCTATACCCTACCATTCCTTAATGAAAGCAGTTAAATTCAGTGGATTTTTTTTGTCTTGCACTTATCAACAAACAGAAAAAAACACACAGGGAGCCCCTCATATTTGGCTATAAACAGCACACACAAGCTTGAGCTGGCTTGGCCGAGAAAAGAAGTGTCAGGGATCTACCTGAGTTCTTTCCAGAAGCCATGCCCAGTTGGGTAATTTGGTGCCACGTTCTGAACACTTACCAGAATTCGGCCTTCTATTTCTACTCATTTCTGCGTGCTGGCTGCTTCTTTCTCTGCTCAAGTGGGGTTTTCTAGTGTTTTCAGAACGTATGGCAGAAGGGCCGTCTCCCTCATCCCTTCTGCTCTTCCACATTCAGAGGCTAACCGGCCCTGGGCCCCACTTCCGACTTGCGCGAGAGTAAATCAATCCGTCCAGCTTGACTAGTGCCTCTCGTCGACCCCGCGCTGTGGGCTCAGGGCAGTGCCCTCCGAAAGCTGATGAAGGCACTTTATGATCAACAGTAGAGGATGACGTGGATCTAAGCCAGCAGCGAGCGGGACCAGCAGCAGCTCCAAGCTGGGGCATCTCCTCTGGAGACCTGCCTGTTGGCTCACAAGCCAGAGGGCTGCTCCGGTCTCCCTGAGTGTGGCTGTAATTGATTTTGCTTTAGAGGATTTCATGGCCCTTCTTGAGATAATAAAAAGGACTACCATAAAATTCTTCCAAACAAAATCAATTGCTTTCCTCTCCCCCAGCTCACAGAAGAAGTCTGCTGCTTCTCTGACTGAGCAGTCTCCCGAAGCATTTGTGCCTGGGGTCTGGGGGAGGGAACGCGGTCTGGTTTTGGAGGGCATTTGTGCCCGTTGGAGTTGCATGGATTTGAGTCTCCTGTCCTTAGATCTTTGCCCCATTTTCTGTCTCGGGAGATGCCCCCCCTCCAAACAAAAGTCTTTGAAATTGGCTGGCCTCATCAAGTCAGAGGAAAGACGCTAAGGTGTGGCAGCAGCAAGCTAATGGTGGAGACTTCCGCTTATGCTATTTGAGAAAGCCATCTTTTTAGAAAGGCTCTGGAGAATGGCTTTAGCGTCTTAGACTGTCTGTAGTACCTGCTGCAGGCTTTGTTGACAGCTAAGCAGAAGGGTTTTCCTGGGAGAGCATGGTCAGTCATTTTCCTCTGGGACCTCAGGCCTCCTGTGGGTCTGTCTCTTGGAGTACACAGAGGTGTGGTTATATAGTTGCTTGTGTGCCAGAGGGACCCGCAGTTACTGGCGACTGCTGAGAAGGTCAGCAATGTTTAGAGGATAGAACAGTGGATCTAGAGATGGGAACTTCCAGGCTCAATCCTGGCACATCTCACTTGGAGCTGTGAGGGTTTAGACGTCTTGATTTTATCCCTGAGTGTCAACTTTCTGGTTTGTAACATAGGGAAGTATCCCTGTGTTCTTTCTCGTCTATGCAAGACTATCAGGAAGAGGGTTGATACGACATGAGTGTAAAATGTTTGTGAGTAGTATAGCTTTCTCCCTGGATATAGGAAGTATTCTGGTCATTGCACCCAGGTTTGTTAGTTGACTATTATTGTTAATAATTATCAGTGATCAATGAAAATACACATACCATCAGTGCTGGGGGACAGTAAGGGAAAGGTCTTTACTTTGTTATACTTTTAGAGAAAGATTTATTTAAAAAATTAAGTCTATGCATATTTGTCTGTATATAAGTATGTGTACTGTGTACATGCCTGGATTCTTTTTTTTTTTTTTTTTTTTTTTTTTTTTTGGTTTTTCGAGACAGGTTTCTCTGTGTAGCCCTGGCTGTCTTGGAACTCACTATGTAGTTCAGGCTGGCCTTGAACTCATATATCCACCTGCCTCTGTCTCCCAAGTTCTGGGATTTCAGGCATGCACCACCACTGCCCGGCTTACATGCCTGGATTCTTGGCATTGGGGAAATAGATGATTGTGAAGCTACTGTGTGGGTGCTAGCACCCAAACCTGGGTTCTCTGCAAGAGCAGTGGGTGCTCTAGACTGCTGAGCTGCCTCTCCAGCTCCTTCTTATACATTTTATATGGACTCGTCTCCTAGGAAGTAGAGGGGCAAGCTTTAGACCATCTATAGCTATGTAAACACATTCCTCAATGACCTTGACCTTTCGATACAACCTTAGATTGTGGGAAGTAACTGGAGGGATTCTGAGGATGTCCCATGATGATCACCGCGAGGATGCTGGGGAGTATAGCAGCAGGGTCCTTACTTCACAGTCTTGCACCACCTGGAAGAACTCGAATCACGCCCACTTCTGGCTTATTGCTATACTTGGTTATTCCTGCACACCAGAGAATCTAGAAATGTCCATAGCACCATGCTTGGGACCAGCTTCTAGGTCTCTCTTTTCTCCCTTTTTCAGAGTTTGGTGATCAGCCGTGCTGGCTCTAGTTGCTTAGGCAGTGTAGAAGGTGCTTGACCTTGCATGGTTCAAGAGTAATTAACAAGGTGGAGAGAAGGTAAGCAATTTGGATTCCATCATTTGGAGTCCAATGCCCCTTGTGACTACCTTGTAGTGGGAGGAAAATGACCCTTTAGGCTCGCCATGGCATTTTCCTTTGAATAAATGACAAACATTCATCATGTAATACATCCCTTGCAACATTTCAGCTTGTCATTAATGACCTTATTGGAAAGAACATATGATTTAAGAGTTAAACCTTTCGTGTCAACCTCTTTTTAGCTTGGATACATACATCTGAAATAAAATTAACATGGCTTTAGCCTGCGGTCAAGTAGTAAATCCGTGACTTCTCCGAGCTTAAGAATCAGCAATCTCCATCCTCCCCTTAAAAGAAAAAAAAAAGCAGCAAATGTGCTTAATTCAACTCCTGGTAAGCCCTGGATATATATTTGGATGCCTTCATTCATTTTTGACCAGCTGATGGAATGTTCTCTGAGATGTCAGAAGAATTATTATCTTATTTTCCAGGCCCAAGCTTGGAGCAGTGAGTGTCTGTTATTCTCTCTGATAGCTGTATGTCACATTGTGGACGTGTGGCTGAGGGAATGATTCAAGTCAGGAGGAAAGACAATGAATTCCAAAGTGACGGCATGACGGCACTGAAGCGTGGGCGGTGCTGCCACTGCTGACCTCATCGGCCCGCCCCTCGTTAGTACACACTTATTTAGCCCGCAATGGGAAGGATGCTGACCCTGACCGTTGTCTTGCCTTAGGATGCTCAAGGGTGTGCAGAGCCCTGGTTTGGCCTGGTTCAGGAGCATCTCACACAACCAACTTTCTTTGCATTTATACCTGCTCAGAGCCGTGGAGACCGTAGCTACCTTTGAATTCCTGTGAGTTGTTATTCAGTGAGGTCCCAGGTATAGAACAGCAGTGACTGCCAAAGGTGGCTTCCCTGAGCAAAGAATTTGCCCCCCACCCCCTTTTCTTTAGAGACAGAGTTTCTCTCTATAGCCCTGGCTAGTCTGGAACTTACTCTGTAGACCAGGTTAGCTCAAAATCAGAGATCCACCTGCCTCTGCCTCCCAAGTGCTGGGGTTCAAGGTGTGCGCCACCACTGCTCAGCTTGAAGAAAGGTTTTATTTGAGATGGCTCGGGGGATAAAGAACCATGATGCCAATCCTGACCATGAGTTTGATCACTGAAACCTATATAGTAGGAGGAGAAAAATGATTCCTGTCTGTTGTCTTCTGACTTCCACACATATGTTATGCCTTGAAAGTGTCTGATATATACACCTGCCTAAATAAATAAAGAAGTGTAAATTGAAAAAAAAAAAAAAAAAAGGAGACCAGATCTCATGTAGCCCAGGCTAGACTCAAATGTGCTCTGAGGCAGAGATGTTCTTGAATGTGTAATCATTTTACTTGTACCTCTTGAGTTTTTCTGGAATTATACCATACCTGGTGTATGTTGTACTGAAGACTGAAACCAGGGCTTCCTGTGCCCTCTACCAACTGACTATATCCTCATGATCCTTTATTGATCTTTTATTGACTAGGCAAAGTCCCTATCCTTATATTATGATTGGGCAGGTCCACTGCCGGTTCTGGCTATGCAGTAGTGGACAAGACAGACATGGTCCCTGCTCTCATGGTGGTTCTGTCTCAGTGGGGAGACTGGTAACTCATAGGAAGTTGTTAGTGACTTCACAGGAGAGAGGAAAGTACAGGATCTTGAAGGAATATACGCCAGGAGACTTTACTTTGCCTGGGGATCTGGGAGCTCTTATGGAGAAGGTGACAATTATGATGAAGCCTGTTCTATTTGGGTCTTGTGGGAAACTCGGGATGTAATAAAGCAGTCAGGCTTTTGCTCATGCTGTCTTGAGTACTGTGCTCAAGGCGTTATGTTAGGATGGTGGCGTGGCTCTTCAGGCCTGCTCTTCTTCCCAACACTGTAGGAGAGTTATCCTACCCTTGCCAATCTCCTCCCCCCCCCCCCCCAATCCTCTTACCAAACATTCACATACCCTACTTCTGCTTCCCATAGACCAAGGTCTTTATGCTCTGGGGAGTGGTCTTGCTTCCTCTTCAGGAGATTTAAAATTCTGAGCCACTCAGATTAGAACACAGCTCCAGTGTTCTAATAATAGTATCCTGAGCACAGTCTCCAACATAACGATATGAATGGACCTCCTTTCTAGGTGGAGAAAGTATATATACCCGAGAGATCCCATTGTCCCATAAGTTATGGGAAGAAGAAAAGGCCCATATGAATTCACCAGAGATTGATGCTGGGCCTTTGTAGAGCCCTGGGCATTCTTTGAGGGGACAACTGTTGACTGACTGGGCCTGAGAGACATAGCTGAGGATGGGTAGCCCTGGAATTCCAAGCATGCTGAATTCATTTGGGGCTCAGATGCTGAGGCTGTGTTGCCCATTGCAGAGAGGTTTTGGGAGTGCAGTGTTGTTCTGTACACACAACACTCCACATTAATCAAGTTAGTCAGGAGAGGTTTCTAGTGTCTCTGTTTCAGTTCTGAACTCTTTCTTCTGAGTCATGCATATTCCACCAAGCAAGGAGTCTGCCCAAGGACCACTCTCAAAGTGCTGTTGTGCCTGTGGCTTTGTCTTTGTCAGGGTTTCTATTCTTGCACCAACATCGTGACCAAGAAGCAAGTGGAGAGGAAAGGGTTTATTCAGCTCACACTTCTACATTGCTGTTCATCTCCAAAGGAAGTCAGGACTGGAACTCACAAAGGGCAGGAATCTGGAGGCAGGAACTGATGCAGAGGCCATGGAGGGACGTTCCTTATGGGCCTGCTTCCCTTGACTTTCTCAGCCTGCTCTCTTATAGAACCCAGGACTGCCAGCTTGGGATGGCATCACCCACAATGGGCTGAGCCCTCCCCCCTTGATCACCAACTGAGAAAATGTCTTACAGTTGGATCTCATGAAGGCATTTCCTCAAGGGAGGCTACTTTCTCTGGGATAACTCCAGTTTGTGTCAAGTTGACACACAAAGCCAGCCAGCACCGGCCTTCCCCCCATTCGCTGGCACATGGTTTCCATTTTCACTCCTTTCTCTCTCTTGTGGACTCCAGGTTGATGGCGGTTCCTCATGTTTCCAGTCACACTGTCATCCTGGACACTGAGGTGCCCACACTCTGAAATCAGTCCACTTTGGGCCAATGCCTCAGTCTGAGCCTCCAGCTCTGTCTTGAGCAAAGAGTCTTTGTTTTGATAAGCACAAGACAGGCTCATGAAAGAAGAGATGGGATGTTAGCTATAAGGTGTGGACCTGTGTGAAAACCATGATTGCAGTTAGAGTAGTAGCTGGGTGGGGGGGGGGGGGAGAGGAGAGGAAGCTGGGTCTCCTGAGATGCAGTTGTGGAGATTCCTTGTGGAGATCTCATGTGGAGAGCTTGGGACATGGGAGAACCTTGGGGAAACTCAGCAGGAGCTGAAATAAATGAACCCTGCCTATGTCCTGGAAAATGGAGCCTCGTAGTCAAGCGTGTGCCCCTCACAGAGGACATCCCTGGAGGGCTCAACTCATGATCTTTCCTGTCACGTGGTCCCCTTGGCACTTGCCTTTGCTTGTGTTTTCTATTTGTTTCTGTAGCCCACCTCCCACTCTGTTGATTTATTTCCCCCAAACAACTGGGACCCACTCACACACTCCACCTCTGCTTCTTGCAGCTTGGGAAAACTTACGTGTCAGTGTCTCATCCCACGGTGGAAACTCCTGAAAATCCTCATCTCTTCCCTTTGCTGCCTCTCCGCTGTCACTGCATTGGACAGTGCAGAACATTTTCTCCATTGCAGAAACTTCTTTCTAAATATGCATATATATTGTATACACATACATTTACATATAGTTTGTTTGTTTGTTTGTTTGTTGAGACAAGGTTTCTCTGTGTAGCCCTGGCTGTCCTGGAATTCAATTTGAAGATCAGACTGGCCTCAAACTTTGAGATCTGCCTGCATCTGCCTCCCAAGTGCTGGGATCAAAGGCATGTGCCACCATACCTGGTTTCTAAATATTTTTATTTGGAGTGTGTGTGTGTGTGTGTGTGTGTATACACTCATGTGTGCACTTGCACTATGGAGTGGGTTTGGAAGAGAACAACGTGGTGGTGGTGCTTCTGCCCTTCCACCATGTGGGTCCTGGAGATCAAACTCGGGTTTTCAGGCTTGGTGTTGTGGTGTGCACTTTTATTCACTGTGTCGTCCCACTAGCTAACTCCAGAAAGTTCCCAGAAGATGGGACTCAGGTGGTCAATAAGTATAATTTTCATTTTTTAAAACTGAATATAAGACTGAATAAAACTCAGTGATTTCAGACTCTTATTATTCTAGGTGAGAGGTGCCTTATAGTCCTGGAGACCTCCTCTCTTTCCTCCTGTGGTGGGATGGATTCTAAGAATCTTATGTAATGCAGAGGTCTTGGGGAGGGAAGACTTGGTCCCATCCTTACCATGGTTTCTGAGACACCCTTCTCCTCATTTGAGTACTGGCCCATGAAGGACAAATAGTACTTGAGGTCTTACAGTAAAAATGAGCAACCAGGCCACCCCTCCCCCACTTCCACTCCTTCTCATCTCAGAACCATCCCCTTCCATTTTTAAAAAGCTGTTTCCCCAGGCTCATAAATAATATGTGCCCACGGCTCTCTCTTGACTTCTTTGCTTCAGACAGTCTCTGTTTAACTCTTAGAACGGAAGATGAAAATTTTTTCCTTTTGTCCAACTCTTTTCTCTCTCATATCTTTCCCATTCAATTGTATCACAAGTTTTGGCCAATATAAAGTATTTGTTCATTATCACAATTTTCCTACTCTTGGTCATTTTGAACACATTATAAATTTTTAGACCAACTCCCCTAAAATGTTATTAGCTTTTTGTTTTCTTGTGTTTCTGGCTAAGTCTCCTCCTAGCTGAGAGATGGTTTGTGGGTACAGATTTCCTTGTAGGCAGAGGCAGGTCTTTCTTTCCCCACCCAGGACCTCTTTCACTTGGGACCCTGGTGTCCTGTCCATCTGTCCTGCTGCTTAACTTGCTGCATGGCCTCCCCCAGAGATGCCCCCTATTCTCCTGTGTGTTGGAAACTTTGCCTTCTCAGTCTCTTAGTTTCATTTATTTATTTTCTTCACATGACAAAGTTGATCATGTTGGTGGAGCATGGCATCTGGCAGTCTCCTAAGACAAGGATGCCCGCAGGTAAGCATCTCGAGTCTAAGAGTGTGTGAAAATATCTCCCACACCCTAGCCTAGATGCAAAACTTTTAAAAGACTGAGAATAATTTTCAGTTAGAATTTTAATTTATTGCTTCATCACCCTTTAAAAAGACTTTTACTGTTGCTCATGAGAAATCTTATAGTTTTGTATGTGTGTGTGTGTGTATATGCATGTGTGCATGTGTGCATGTGCGTGTGCGTGCATGTGTGTGCGTGTGCGCATGTGCGTGTGCGTGTGCGCATGTGCGTGTGTGTGTGTGTGCGCGCGCGCGCGCGCACGCGAGCGTGTGTGCATGTGTGTGTGCGTGTGTGCATGTGCGTGTGTGCATGTGCGTGTGCGCGTGTGCGTGCCTTCGTGTGTGTGTGTGTATGCATGTGTGCATGTGTGTGCGTGTGCACATGTGCGTGTGCGCGCGCGTGCGTGCCTGCGTGTGTGCATGCGTGTGCGCATGTACGTGCGTGTGTGTGCGCGTGCGTGCCTGCATGCATGCGTGTGCGCATGTGCACACATGTGCACAGGTGAACCCTAGGTCTCACTCCCACCTCAGTGCTGGGATAATTAGCGTGCAGCTTTCATTCTGGGCATCAAACTCATGTCTCCATGCTTCCTGACTGAGCTACACCCTCAGCTTGAGGACTCCTTCTTGATAAAGCTCGTGATGAGAGAGGGAGGGAGGAAGGAGAGAAGGAGGGGAAGGCAGAGGGAGAGGGAGAAGAAAGATGAAAATGGAGGGAGAACACAAAGGAGAGAAAAATTGCCGTGGCTTTAACCTGATGCCAGCAGTAACTTCTCTGAGGTGGTGAGTGATGGAATGAACTCTCAGATTCAGGGATGAAGACGAACAGAGGAGAAAGGAAATGCGTGGATGTGGGCACATTCCCATCCATTGTAAGCGTAAAGTAAAATCATTAGGAACGGGACACTGGAAGAGTTGGGGAGGATCTGGCAACCCAGTCAGGAGGGATGATTTGAGATAAAAGCAGGTAACAACAAGCAGATGCCAGGCTGACCCCTGGAAGCCCAGGAGCCTTGGAGCGTAAGCAGGCCCCTGAGGAATCTCACCTGTGGACATTAATTGATTCATAGAAAACAGAATTGTTTTCTTTTCTTTTCTTTTTGTTTGATTTAAATTATGAGTCAGACCACTACATTCACAAATGGAGAAACAGAGGCCAGAACAGGAAGGGGTGTGATCAAGGCTACCTGAGCTGGTCTAGAGCAGAGATGGATCCGAAAGTGACTTTTAACATTGGAGTATTTATCACGTCATGAGCCTGTACACTTTCTAGCGTGTTCTTCTTTTATGAGTTGGTAAAGGTTTTTGGCAATTATCTATTCGACGCTTTATTTCTGCTGCGTGAGAACATGATTTTTTTTCTGATATGCAGATGGTCTGCTCTCTGTGCTTGGTCTTCAGGCTGCCATCACTGGACCAGGACTACATATGGAGCTCGGGATGGTAGTGCGAAGCCAGCAGTCACCTGCACTGTGGGACTTGGCAGAGCCATCCCCTTGCTCCTGTCATGGCGGTGCTTGGTGGAGTCCTTATAGTCGGTGTGTGAGTCATATTGGGCTGCAGCAACATGTACCATTGGCCTGGGAAGTGTGGCTCAGTGGAGAAAGTGCTTACTGTGCAAGTCTGGGAACCAAGTTCAGATCCCTAAAGCCCATATAAAAGCCAAGAGCCTCTGACCTCCATACACATGTGTCCATATGCCTACACATCATACACATGAAAAAAATATTTTAAAGATCTACTTATTTATTTTATGTATATGAGTACACTGTCGCTGTACAGATAGTTGTGAGCCATCATATGGTTGCTGGGAATTGAACTCAGGACCTCTGCTCATTCTGGCTCCGCTTGCTCCAGCCCAAAGATTTATTTTTTATTATATGTAAGTACACTGTAGCTGTCTTTAGACACACCAGAAGAGGGTGTCAGATCTCATTACGGATAGTTGTAAGCCACCAAGTGGTTGCTGGGATTTGAACTCAGGACCTTCAGAAGAGCAGTCAGTGCTCTTAACTGCTGAGCCATCTCTCCAGCCTGAAAACATATTCATATATATATACACATATATGTGAAAAAAAAGTTTCTATGTACCAGATGGCTCAACTAACCCAAATGCATTTTCCTGTCATTCTGGAGCTTGGAAGCATGAGGCCAGGGTTCTGTAAGTATTGGCATTTACTGTGATGGGGGTGGGGTGTGGGGTGGGGAGGATTGGGGGGAGGGGCTCACAGATGGTTGTCTTTTCTCCACAATTGTGCATAGGCATTTATGATGACTACCTGAGTGTCCACATTTCTTCTTAAAAGGACACTAGTAAGGTTCCCAAAGGACTCATTTTAACTTAACACATCTTAAAGGTCCTATATCCCAGTGTAATGACACTTGGTTCCAGGGAGTTAGGATTTCAGAGCATGAGTTACAGAGGGACATAATTTAGCCCATAAATAATAGGTGTTTCCTCATCTTGGTGTTGGTGAGGTCCTTTAAAATATTGAGGAATTTGTGGTTTAGGAAATAGTGTTTGGCAAATAATATAAAAAGCTCACGACTGAAGAGATACTGACTTATCTCAAAGGGCACAGACTGTCCATCACTGTGGAGTGATGTCAAGGCAAGATATAAAATGTATGATGGGAGTCAGTCACTGTGTCTCTGTCTCCATCTCCATCTTCATCTTTTTATTTAGTCTTTTTGTTTGTTTCATTTCCCATCAATCTGACTGGTTTTCTTTATGACCACCCCCCAAAGCAAAAGAGGAAAGATACTGGCTTAAGCTCATGGGAATGCAGAGCTGTTGCAGAAGGGCAGGGTCTCCTAACATTCACGCCTTATGTGTCCTTTCGAGTGATGGTCAATCAAGTATGGCTATGAGAGGAGCCACAGCAGAGGCTCAGAAAAGCTAAGTTCATCGTAGGGCCAATGAGAAAACAAGGGTGGCTGACCAAGAGACGCAGGAAGGAAGGGGGTGAGTAAGCCACGCCTTTATTGGCATTTCCATAGGCCAGGCAAGGCAAAGCAGGGCAGGGAATGCATCTAGGAATTGGCTAGTTTGAATAATTACAAAGGGTTCTAAGGCACAGGTGGTCTCTGTTTATCTGGTATATAGCTCTGGAATGTCTAATATAAATGATTGTTGCCTTTGAGGTGTGTGGACCAGAAAGACTCAGTGCAGCTCTGGACTGGTAAACCTGCTGTCAGAGATGTGTTTGGGATTGAACATTGTGCTCTCTAAGAAATGATGGGCTCTAGGGAAAACAGTCCCTGTCGAGCCAGAAAGTTGTTTTAAGACGTCTAAGAGTTGTCAAACTCAGCAAATGAGAAACACAAGCAACACAGGGTTCAGTCAGAGACCCAGAGCCCTTGGAGATCTCCATAAAGTTGTAGGATTCAACCTCTCTTAACTGTGCAGTGGCTCTACCAGTGAGTCGGCTATTTAATTTTGGGTTTAATGTCACATGCTAGAGCTCGAAGTTCTTAGACTGAGAAGTCAGGAGGGGAGACGAGAGAAGGAGTTTGAAGCAGGGGGAAATAAAGTTGATCTGGAACCCATGAGTCTGCATTTGAACTCAGGACAGACTGGAACCCATTTCATCCCTCATGGCCTCCAGCCTTGGTGATATGGGCATCACAGACCTAGACACATGCTGGCCAGGGGTAGGGGGATGTGTTGGAGAATCCGGGCAGTGAGGGCAGCTACAGATCCAAAGGCGGCTCCTATGCCAGGTAAGTGACAATCTGCTGAGATTAAAATAAGATGAAATAGAATATAACTGGTGACTTTCTCGGCCTTCCAGGTGTAGAAACACAGTTGCTCTGATGGTTGCTTTTTTCATTACGAATCATTCATAAAAATCTCCCCTGGGGTTTACTTTGACAGGAAGCATGTGGAGAAAGAGGACTTGGAAATCATATTCAGCTCAGGTAAGCTGAAACCCAGAGCCCACAGACCACTCTTTAACTAGAGCTCTGGCTGGGAGGAACGTCTAGGAATGGATTGCATGAGCGCAGGTGCACATGCGTGTGCTTGCACACTTACACCACAGCAGCAGTTGTGCAGTGTGTGGACATGGCCAATTGGCGAGCTGGGAAGGGGAGTTACTGGGGACAGAGAGCTGCTCTGAGGGCTGAAATGTGGGGACTGCCATCCTCAGTTCACTTCCAAAGCCCTCGAGAGCAGCCTCCAACTCCCCCGTGAGGGCGGTGGATGCCGACATTCCTTCCTTTTTGCGTTGTCTTGTATTTTAAAACCTAAACATGTTTCCCAAGGACTGGAAAACATTGGTGTCCTAGCATCTGGGGCTCAGCCAGAAATACTTAAAAAAATGGAAAGTCTGAAATGCATGCTCACCACTACCTGCTTATGTTTCAATGGTAAAGTCAAGAATTTACCATTGAAAATCTATTTTCAAATAGATTTTAATGGTGTAAATGTCAATTGTAGTAACTGTCTGATGGCTGGTGTATTTGGATGTAGTTGGCTTAGATATGCAATCTCTCTCTCTCTCTCTCTCTCTCTCTCTCTTTCTTTTAACTTTTTACTGATTCTTTGTGAATTTCACATCATGTATCCCAGTCCCACTTATCTCCCTGTCTCTTCATATCTGCCCTCTGTTCTTGCATCCTCCCCCAAACAAAACAAAACGAAACAAAACAAAACAAAACAAAACAAAACAACAAACCCCCAACAAGAATAAACAAAAACCCTATCTTGCCATGGAAGAAGCTGCAGTGGGTCACAGTGCATTCTTTTTTTTTTATTATTTTGTGGATATTGTATTCATTTACATTTCAAATGTTATCCCCTTTCCTAGTGTCGCTTCCAGAAACCCCTTATTCCACCCTTCCTCCCCCTGCTTCTATGAGGGTGCTCACCCAGTCATCCACCCACCCACTCCCACCTTCCATCCTCCAATTCCTGTACACTAGGGCATTGAGCCTTTCTTTATAGGACCAAGGGTCACTCCTTCCATTGATATCCAACAAGGCCATCCTCTGCCAAATATGTGCCACATATTTCCAGAGTGGTTGTACCAGCTTGCAATCCTACCAACAATGGAGGAGTGTTCCTCTTTCTCCACATCCTCGCCAGCATCTGCTGTCACCTGAGCTTTATTATTATTATTATTTTCTATATTATTTGTTTACATTCCAAATGATTTTCCCTTTCCTAGTTCCCCCCCTCCCCATAAGTTCCATAAGCCCTCTTCCCTCCACCTGTTCCCCAATCAACACCCTCCTACTTCTCTGTCTTGGCAATCCCCTACAATGCTGCATCAAGCCTTTCCAAGACCAGGGCCCTTTCCTTTCTTCTTCTTGGGAATTATTTGATATGTGAGTTGTGTCTTGGGTATTCAGAGCCTCTGGGTTAATATCCACTTATCAGTGACTGTATTCCATGTGTGTTCTTTTGTGAATTAGTTACCTCACTTAGGAAGATATTTTCCAGTTCCAACCATTAGCCTAAGAATTTCATGAATTCATTGTTTTTAATTGCTGAGTAGTATTCCATTGTGTAAATATACCACATTTTCTGTATCCATTCCTCCACTGAGGGACATTTGGGTTCTTTACAGCTTCTGGCTAGTATAAATAAGGCTGCTGTGAACATAGTGGAGCATGTGCCCTTATTGCATGCCCGGGAATCCTCTGGGTATATGCCCAGGAGTGGTATAGCAGGGTCCTCCAGAAGTGTCATGCCCAGTTTTCTGAGGACCCACCAGACTGATTTCCAGAGTGGCTCTACCAGCTTGCATTCCCACCAGCAGTGGAGGAGTGTTCCTCTTTCTCCACATTCTTGCCAACACCTGCTGTCTCCTGAGTTTTTAATCTTAGCCATTCTGATTGGTGTGAGGTGAAATCTCAGGGTTGTTTTGATTTGCATTTCCCTAATGACTAATGATGTTGAACATTTCTTAAGGTGCTTCTCAGCCATTTGAAGTTCTTCAGGTGAAAATTCTTTATTTAGCTCTGTACCCCATTTTTTAATAGGGCTATTTGGTTCTCTAGAGTCTAACTTCTTCAGTTCTTTGTCTATATTGGATGTTAGCCCTCTGTCAGATGTAGGATTGTTAAAGATCTTTTCCCAAGCTGTTGGTTGCTGTTTTGTCCTATTGACAGTGTCTTTTGCTTTACAGAAGTTTTGCAGTTTCATGAGGTCCTATTTGTTGATTGTTGATCTTAGCACATAAGTCATTGGTATTCTGTTCAGAAAAATTTCCCCTGTGCCCATGTGTTTGAGGCTCCCCCCTACTTTCTCTTCTATTACTTTCAGTATATCTGGTTTTATGTGGAAGTCCTTGATCCCACAGCATATTCTTTTGTCCAAACATCTTTATTTGCAAATGTTCATTGCCGTGAGTCATTGGTCTGGCTTGAGACCTCTGGCTACGGCTACACTACCAATATTGGATCCTCAATGGGATTCCTCTTGGATATCCTGTTGTTGCCTTGGTCATGTGCCATTCAGGTTCCCCTTCCCTACCTGTAGCTGTGTGATCCACTCAAGGGAAACTGAGGCAGGATGGCTTGGAGCGAAAGAAAGCTCAGGTGACACTACAAGAACAGACCTTCAGGAGGCAGCTTCAGTGAGACAGTTCATTTTAATGAGGGGAACAAAGCCTTGTGGGATGGATAGGGTATTTTGGGGTGAGTATACACATTGTCCTGGGTCATGGTGCTGGAGATGCCTCATTAGCATAAAGAGGAATTCCAAGTGCTGCTGGATATGACCTTATAAGGGGAGAGGAAGTTTAACTCGATTACTGGGCTACTTGATCTCTTCCAGTGGGCAAGGGTTAGGGTACTGGGCTGTGTGTGTAAGGCATACAGACCTGGGGCAGGAGGGCAGTGATCCTACTCCTGCCAATCTCAGGATGAGATTTTTCTGGGCGTGGACACCCCTCGACTCCACTCTTGCTTCCAGCCTGAGTCCCTCAGTCTTCTCACTCCCTGACCCCATCGCCATGGAGATCCCAAACTCTGGATCTGTAGGACAGGCTCTTTCGTGAGCTCAAACAGTTCATAGTTGAGATATAGGTTGAAGTGGGCCAACTCAAAATGCTGGGTCTGGGCCAGCTCACCAGCTCTGCTCACCCACTGCTGCAACTGGCGAGGAGTGGAGCCAGCTCTCCTGCGTTCACGCCCTTGGGCCAGCTCACCTGTGTCCACACCACCAGGACCAGCTCAGGTGAGATGCGGGGTTGCTCTCCCATGTTCCGGACCCAGCAAGGGGCAGGGCCATTTCTGTTTTGCCTTTGGACATCAACACTGTCCCAGATGGCAGCCCGGACTAGGAAGGTTTGCATTGCCTTTGGTGGTTTGAGTCACAGACATAGATACAGACCCCTGTTGCTGCAGGGCCTCGGGCCCAGACATGGCTCTCAGCAGCAGCATGGGCCAGGATCTCACCATAGCTTCCGGTGGCAGCACAGACCACTCACGCCAGGCTGTTTCCCACCGCCCTCACGTCTCCACTTCCACCTCTCTTCACAGGGCTCAAACTGCTTCTCTTTCTCTACCATCTCTTCACACATTCTTGTCGTGTCCACAGCAGGTTGGCAGGCCACCGGGCATCTTCCATCTTCCCACAGCTGTGAAGCTGTGAGCAGATCTCTAGGTAAATAATTTTGAGCTGAGGGGTGAGGGTGGGCATCAGTAAAACGGAAAGAAAGACTAAATGTCTTGGTAGTTTGTCACAAAGTCTTTATGTGTCAAATGATGCTTTATGGTAGAGTCATTGTGGAGCCAGTCAGCACTTCCTTCTGTAAGGGTTCTTGCCTTCAGATATCTCTTGGATCATGGAATATTCTAGAGCTTCTGATGTAGAGAACATGCAAACCTATTCTTTTTTCCTTATTAAGGATAACCCTCAGTGTTCATCTACCTACCATCTTCTGAGGGTGATGATGTCCCATGCTCTCTTTCATATGAGACCTGGGAATATGATTCTAGACCTTGGGGAATCACATGTATATTGAGGAGATGAGAGGGGAAGAACAAACAGATTGAGTTGGGTAGACAGTTTATTAAGTCATGGCATGATACAAAGCACCTGGGTAGATACATCAGTTTAGTTGTCTTGTCCCAGGGTGTATAGCATAAAACACTAGGTTCCCTCTTAACCTGCTGTTGCTTTCAAAGCATTTCTTATTCATCTTCAGGAGGTTTAAGTCATCTGGCCAATAAGTCAATTGGCTATAAAAGGAAGGTGTCAGTTTGGCTGGGCTTTGAAGGCTGTACAGTTCTTATCTAACTACAAAAGATGGGGGGGGGAAACTAAAGGAGGGCATTAGAGGCAATATGTCTTAGCAACAGTTCCTATTGCTGTGATGAAGCACCATGACCAAAAGAAAGTTAAGGAGGAAAGGATCTATTTGGCTTATACTTCTATATCATAGGCTGTTATTGAAGGAAGTCAGAACAGGAACTCAAGCAGGTTAGGAACCTGGAGGCACGAACCGATGCAGAGACCACAGAGAAGTACAGCTTTCTGGCTTTCTTATAGTTCCCTCAACCTGCTTTCTTATAGAACCCAGAACCACTAGGCAAAGTGGCAGCTGCACTGACAAGGGGCTGTGTTTTCCCACATTAATCACTAAATAAGAAAATGTCCTGCAGCAATGCTTCTCAGCCTTCTTAATGCTACAACCCTTTAATACAGTTCCTCATGTTATGATGACCCTCACTTATAAAGTTTATTTACTTCATAACTGTAATTTTGCTATGGTTATGAATTGCAGTGTAAATATCCAATATGCAGGCTATCTTATATGGGACCCCTGAAAGGGTCTCAGGCCACATGTTGAGGACCATTGCCTCAAAGGCTTGCCTGCAGCCCAATATTCTGGAGGCACTTTCTTAGTTGACATTCCCTCCTTTCAGATGACTGACCATAGCTTGTGGCAAGTTGACATAAAACTAGCCAAGACACTGAAAGTTTAGGAGCTTAAATACATATCTTTGGCATGTTAGGCTTCTGGGCTTGGCTGTCAGTTTCTCTGTGTCTACTGAGACTATCCACTCAGTCCAGCCCTGTGTCCTACTTTCCATTGCTTTTGAGATTCTACCTTCCGTAGCTTTCTCAGTCTATTTGGTGGATCAGAATTTCCTAATGGCTCTGTTTATAGCAAAGCTTGTCCTTGAAGGCAATAGAGAGAGACATCATTGAACTTCAGAGGTCCATTTAGCATTGAGTCTGATTTAAAGTGGAAAAGGTACAGAGATAGATGTCTGTTTGCAAATGGCAACCTTTTCTGCAATCGAGTTTACATAAGTGGCTCAGGGCCAGATTTTGCTCTGCAGAAGGGGTTTCTTTTTGTTACCATTCCCAGAAGAAGTATAATCGACATAAAATTTGTAGATTCTCTGATCACTTTATTAAATTAGAGCTTTAAGAACACAGCAGGGGTTAAGGTATGTAAAGCTCATTTGATAGAATACTTCCCCATCACATAGAAAGTTTTCTTGGGTTTGATATTCAGCATCATATAAACTGGCGGCACATGCCTATAATTCCAACACCTAGGAGGTGGAGGCAGAAGGATTAGAAGTCCAAGATTATCCTCAACTATATGGTGAGTCAGGTAGGTTCTAGAACTATCCATATAACTTAGATCTAGTGGACATTGCAACATCTTGGATATCCTCTTTAAAAAGTTAGGTCACCCCTATGTAGGTAACCCTTTACTACCCCAGGGTCCAGGGAAAAGGAGCCAAGCGAATGTGAGCTTACTCTCATGGGGCCCCTCTAGACGCCATCCATTGAATACAAAAGAAAAAGTGGGTAGCTTAGAAGGGTCTTCACTCAGATAGTAGGACTCAGATAGGGGAGAGAAGATCCATCTAGGCCACAATTGGCTGAGTTCCACCTCAGTTCCACCTCACTGCCAAGCCCAGGTAACAGAACACGGGGGGGGGGGGGGGGGGGGGGAGGGATGGGGGGATGGGATTGAGATCCGTGCTGCGTATGTTTATCAGCCCATTTCCAATTTCTTGTCTGAAATCAAACAGCCAAGGATCAGCATGCTTTGAATTTTAATCTGTCCCTTAGGGGCAGTCACAGGTTATGAATACAGAGAACTTGCTTCAGGCATGGTGAACCAGCTCGATACCCAATACTTACCCCTGGTGCTCTTCTTTGCTGGCAACCTCAGCCGAGTAGTCCTGATGGTCTTATGTTAGCCAAAATTCTCATGCCAAAAAAAATACAAGCATTTTTATTTCCATCCAATAAGACCATCTGACAGAGCTCTGGAGGCCACAGGGGAGTTGATGAAGTCTCATTTTCTCTCTCAAACACTCATCGACTCTGACATCTCAGCCCCGGGTGATGGTTAGGAAGGGACTTTGTTTATTGCTGGAGTTGGGCCACCATGAAAATGATTGTTAGTTTAAAAAAAATCTTTTCCATGGTGACAAAAAGACACCAAACACTCATTCCATAATGTTTCAAATTTGCAATGGAAGTCAAAAATGATCATCAAATTTCAACTACTCGAGCCCTTGTGAGTGGCCGTTGGTTTTGGATATTTTGAATTTATGTATTCCTTTCCTATAAATAAGGGCACCTGATTCCCAACTTGGACTTGAGACCTGACACTCAGCCAAGCCTAAGCGTACATTTGTGACAAGTGTGGGATGAATGGCTGATGAGGATTTAGTCCTGTTAACTTGCAAATACACAGAAAATAAATTGAGATAACTTTCTTTGAGACAAATTGGTTTGATTCTGCAGAATCCACTATGCCAGACAAGGCAAGCCGTGCAAAAAGTACCTATGGACACAAATATCCTGGAGTCTTGAGGAACAAGGAAGGATGGAAAATCATGAGTAGATAGTAGAGGCCAGGCGACATGACAGCTGCTTGACGTGCACATCTCACTGTCATTTGGTACCTACCTAATTCTGGTAGTTTGGGCGATGATCCTTCAAATATGTTCACGTGTATGTTGGTTAATCTTCATTGTCAGCTTGCTGGATTTGAAATCACTAAGGAGACACACATCTTGTGTGTGTGTGTGTGTGTGTGTGTGTGTGTGTATGGGAGGGGGAACATTCACTCTGAGGGATCCAGAGGCAGAGTTTAGGGTAGACACAATCAAGTTATACCGGATACTTAAATTGTTCAAGAATGCATAAAAGATCAAAAGATCAACCTTGAATCAGCCATGGCATCATACCATGGACTAGGGTTCAAAACAGAACAAGGAGGAGAGTGGAGGAAGTCATCTCGGCAGCGGTGCTCATCTCGGCAGCGGTGCTCATCTCTCTCTGCCTCCTGACTTTGGACACAGTGATCAACCATCTCAAGGGCCTATAGCCCTGTTTCTCTACCATGATGCCAGCAGCCTAAGGAAACCCTTCTTCCCTGAAGTTGCTTCTGTTAAATATTTGCCACAGCAATGAGAAAAGTGATCAGTATTGAATCCTAATCTCTAGCACCTCAGAAGGTCACCTTACATGACTTTGTCTCGTTTTGAGAGCTGATGACACCAAGATGGGGCCTTTCCAGGGTTACTTGGGTGGGCCAGGTGAAGCCACAGGGGTTCTTCTAGAAGAGTTGGATTCAGGGTGGAAAGCTTTCATGGTGAAGCAGAAGTTGGAGTGATGTGCTTTGAGAATGAAGGAAAGGGGCTCTTGGATTCTCCCCTCACAATCTCAAGGTGAAAACATCCGTGATGACCTTAACTCACTCAGTGTGGCTGGATTTAGACTGCTGAGCTCTAGAGTGTAAGAAAATAAATCCTGCTACATAATACTAAGTCAGTGTCTTGTAGTGTTTGCTACAGCAGCAAATGGAAACCAATACAATGTTGTTTTATGTTTCATTTTTTCTTAGACGGAAGCTCAGTGAGATTGAGTAGCTTGTCCAAGGCCATACAGATAGATAATAAAGAGATGGACCAAAGATTTGGCCCAACACTGTCAGATTCAGAACCTCTGCTCTTCCTGTGACTTGATTACATCTGCTTCTGTAGCACATCTTTGAACACGTTAAGGTCTCGGTATGAACCTAATGGGTTATCTGGAGCCACAAGAATAGGCATGGTGACCTTTCAATATCCTTTCTGTCAACAGCTGTATAGAAATGCATGTAATCCCGCCCCCTTGGAGGGCGGCAACAGCTGGCCTTTCCCGGTTAGCTCACTTAAGAGCCCCTTACTTTGGCATGGAGAAGTGGGTCTGATTTATTGTGGCATTCCCCAATTTCATGCCAAAATGATTCAATTACAGTCACCCTCAACACTCAAGAGAGGCTTCCCGCTGGCTCACGAAGATGAGACCAGGCGTGGCTCTGAGCCTGTGAGGAAATTTCACCTTATTATGGATTGGAGATAGTGCAGCATTTTTCCCTTGCCTAGGAATAGGTTATTTAATCATAATATATGGGAGAGGAGGGAGGAAAATGCTTCCTGTATCCAAAGCAGAGTCTGCCTTTAATGGGGAAATAGGGTGATGTTTTGACTGGATTTTCCCTGGCTGCGCTGTGACTTTCAGCGCAGGGTTACTCCCATGCTGATGCAGGGATGAGAGCTGACTGATCTTTCTACTAGCACCAAACTACTGGCTTCTGTGCAGTGAGCATGTACTTTGTGCCAGGCACTGTGCTAGGCGACTTGCAAGTTACCTCAGGCTTGCCTCACCAGTCTGTGGGCTAACCCAGGCTTAGAATAGTGATGGGAATAAACATAACCCCTGACCCATGATTGAAACCCAGGACTTTCTGACCTTGAAGATTTTATTTCTTCCAGATGTGGTGTCAGTTGTATTCTGTCTTTTCCTTTGTCCCCTCAAGGTGTTGTGGCAAGTAAGTAAGCCGTCTACTGTTGAGCTCCAATTTCAGATCATGTTATTATTATTATTATTATTTATATAAAGTCTTAATATATAGCCTATACTTGCCTCAAATTCGTGATCCTCCTGCCCTCACTTCATAGATACTAAGATTACAAGTGCATCCCATCATACTTGACAATACCATCTGTGGTAATTAATATTGATTGTCACCTTGACAGACTGAGAAGCACCCAAGAGACAGACCTCTCAGCATGCCTGTCTAAATTATTTGGATTAGGTTTTCTGAGGTGCGAAGACCTATCGTGAATGTGAGTGGTCCTATCTCGTGGACAGCGTTCTTGGGATGCAAAAGAACGAGAATGCTAGGTCTAGCGTTTCTCTCTGTGTGTGGACTGTGGGTGTAGTCTAACCAGCTGCCCCAAGCTCCTGTAGTCATGACTCTCCGCCATAACCGACTATACCCCCAAACTGCAAGCTAAAGGAAATCTTTTCTTTCTTAACTTGCTTTTGCTGATCATTTTATCACAATGGTGAGAAAAATGAGGAAGAGTACATATTTTTATTTGAGTGTTTGATATTCACACACCCTTTAGGTATCAGCTGCCTTATGTAGTCTTTTCCCACATGCTAAGTCTAGGTTCTCGCTTATACTGGGTGCTCCTCCACCTCAGAGCCAAGCACATATCACATGGTGCTATTATTACCTGTCTTTTTATGCCATGGTTTCGTTTTTTTTCTTTTTTTAAAAAAGATTTATTTATTTATTTATTATATGTAAGTACATATATGTAAGTGCATGGTAGCTGTCTTCAGCCACTCCAGAAAAGGGTGTCAGATCTCGTTACAGATGCTGTGAACCACCATGTGGTTGCTGGGATTTGAACTCAGGACCTTTGGACGAGCAGTCAGTGCTCCTAACCGCTGAGTCATTTCTCCAACCCCTATGCCCTGGTTTCTTGAGAGCGAACAGTGCATGATGCGTCTCCAGCAGCAAGCGAACCCTCCTTAATTTTTCATTGAATATGTAAATGAGTGAATGGCAAACACACAGATATTGTCATGAGAATTATTATGAACTTTTGATGCCATTTGGGGACAGGCCTATAAGTCAGAAAGGAAATCTAAATATCATTTAAAAATATGTAGAACATCAGGAAGTGAAGAGCCAGACTTCAAGGTTGTTTCTGCTCTGCTGCCACCATTCCTTCATCCACACCTCAGGAAACATGAAGAATGCTGTCTACTTCCACATATGGGGAAGTTTAACCTTGGGACAGGGCAGTCCTTGATGTGCACATCTGTGTGAGTCTCTGGGCATATGTGTGCCTGCTTGGTTTGTACAGTTGAATATGGAGGGATGGAGGAGCCTCAAGTCACCACATCTAATATGTAAGTGTTATAGTGTCACCTTGTCATTTCTATTTCCTTCATCCCAAATGATGGACTTAATATATTCAATTTCACATATAAAGGTTAAGTGGGAAAAAGGTAGACTGCATGAGGGATGATACAAATGACTGATTATGGTAAGTTTATTGCAACAAACTATTGGTGTTTGGCAAAACTTAAAAAGACTCACTTTGCTATTTGGAAGAAAATTCAAATAGGTTTCCTTAATGCTGACATCCCCTGCACACTAGCACAGGAGGGATATATAATGTGGCTTTGGTTTTGGGTAATAGTTGAAAACATACCTGTAATGGGTTCACTTCTTCACTCACTCCTTTTCTTGCCCCAAACTCGTACCTCTAGGTTCATTTGGATGCCGGAAGATGAGGGGGACAGGAATGGTACCTTGTCCCAGGCTAAGTGTCCCATACACCTGGGACAGTGAGCATCTTATAGGAGACTCTTGGTTATTATTCAGTGATCCATCGATGGGCTTCTCTTATTCATCATATGGGAGGGGAGAAAGGTACAGGTGGGAATGTAGGTTATAACGTCTAACCCCAAGAGAGTGGGTTGTGTCTGCATGGTTTGTCTACCACTCCTGACCCACGTCAGGTAAAACTATTCATATTCCATGCTCCTTTATAGGAGGCGTGTAGGTCCTTGAGCTCACGGACAAGCACTAGAAAAACCAGGAATGCTAAACACACAGGGCTGTCTCTTCAAAGGGAGAGATGTACAACTTGTTTTCTGCCCAGAAAGCTGGGAATACACATGGTTAAGAGCCCAATGGCCTTTGCATTATCTGTAGCTAGTCTACACCTGTTTATTTCCCAACGTTTTTCTTGAACTTGTTTGTTTCAGGCAATTTGTGTCACCGTCCTTCCTGGTTCTTATCTTGAGCCTGTTTACTCTGTTAGTCTATAGAATTTATCTTTATGGAAGTTGTCACTTGTATTTTACAAAAAGTTTTGTTGTAGTTGAAGTCTAAGCTTTGTTATACGCACAGGACTGAGTTAATTTTCACCAGGAATTTTTTTTTTTTGACCAAATTGTACTCTGCTTAAATGTACCTAAAATAAAGTACTCAGAGGCAGACTCTCAAAGTTTGAACCAACACTAGATACTGAGTTGTGTTGAAGAAAACTGTCTTCTTGCCTCTCATACATTGACACCCTGCTGGCCTTGTTGTTTTCAGAGACTGCTACACCCCATAGATTTTTTTATATACTCTGAACAGAATTCTCAGACTGTTCAAGGGTGTTCCAGATATCCTTATCTCTCTCTGCATCATACCTGACTGATCCCTTTTATCTTCTTTCCTGCTCCAATCAAGGTCTTTGATGTGACACAACCCCTTTGCCCATGCTTTAGTCATGGCCACGGTCTTTCCGCCACACCAGATGCCTGGATGTGAATCCTAGTCTCATTCACATACGTATGACCAGCTCTATGATCTTTGGCAAATTCCATAACTTCTCATCAGCTTCCCCATTTGTAAAATGAAGGCAAGCGCTGGGTTTGTCAGAGGACCACCGAGAAGAGAAGAAGGATTAATAGAGTCTTTGGAGCAAGCTAAACACTTCTTTGCCACAGTTATGATGATGGATATGAGTGTGAACATCTTGTCCTTGAGCTCTCAGGGCTCTCCGGAAAAGGCAGACAGTCTCAGCACAGGACAGACCTTTGCAATGATGATGACATTTTCAGTAATGTGGTAACTTAGACTATTTCTGGAAAACAAGTTAACCTCAGCCAACCAAGGAGAGAACACTGAAGCCAGAGGGATCAAAAGCAGGTCTCTGCTTTTTCACCTGGCCACCCTCAGTGTGCAATGCATACTCCTTGCTGGGGAGACTCTGTCTGAATGTCCTCTCCTCGGCCTATCTGGGAGCCCCTTGATCTTTTGAGGCTTTCTCTTCTGCTCCTAGACTTAGGGCTCTACCCTGAAGAACTTTACCACACATATTTTGGCTACTTGATGTTTGCCTAGTCTTTAGTATAAAACCTCCATGATACCCCAAACCTGACTTTGCTAGTATTATCAACCTCTTAAAAGATAACTTGGGATATTGTATTCTCAGTGCCTCTCTTTCTACCTTCCCTAAGAACTTCACTTAGGAGAGGATGAGTGCGAGAAGAAGAGGGTGAGGGAGCAGGTAAGGCTGTCACTCCCATTTTGTTGAGCCCAGGAAGAGCAAGCTTCAGTTGATGTCAGTTGGAGCAAGCCAACAGCTTGGAATCCAGCTGCACAGAAGAGTGTGATTTCAGACCATGCAGCCGGAACCCAACTCTGCTGCTAACAACCACCTGCTCTAATCAGCATGCAGACCCCGATGAAAAGAGGCACTCATTTACAACAAAGGTGCCAAATAGCAGACACGTGTCAATACGGGACTTTCAGTTTGGTCGAGGAAATAAATCTCCTTTTGGAGTTAATGTCGTGATTGACTGTGGAGCACATAAACCCCCGCTATGCAATTGATTCTGAAGCAGAGTGAGAATGTGACTAAGGTTGTGAGCATCAGCCTGTGCGTCACCCTTCCCCCAGCCCTGTCTTGCTCTAGATCTAACTCACATCTCTCATGCTGTGTTCTGGTCTGTTTCTGTGCATTCTGATCGCTACGAAGATGGAGAGCCGTGGGTCTAAACCTTCTCAGGGTTGTGATGGTGGTTGTCTTACGATTTCTCCACCCCAGACACATGTACCACAATAACACCATAGCCTCACTCCTTCTTGTACTTTATCTCCGTCATCATCCCTTCTTGGCATTAAATCTGTGCGGACTGGTGGGGTATGGAAATTTAGGCCATGGGACTCTGCGTCTGCAAGGAGGATATATTCCGAGAGGAGAACAGATTGCTGACTTTTAAGAGTCTGAGTGCTGTGGCTTCGAGGCTTGGTCTGATGTATTTATGGGCTGGCCTCTGTCACCCAGAGTATAGCATTATATCAGCCAGTGTGCTCAAGGTGCCCCCAGTGCTTTATGGCTATGATAATGGAGTTGTTATGGACCCTGGGGAGCTGGAATTTATCAAGGCTCGGGTTCCTCTTTGAGTAGCTGCACAAACAACAACAGGAATAGTGATGATGGCGATGGCAACAGTGACAGTGGCGGTGATGATGATGATGATGATGACATTGCTTGGCTTGCTTAACTTTTGCTATGTTCCTGGCTCATGCGCTAACTCTCACCACACATTATTTCATGCTGTTTATTAGTGTTATGAGGTGGATATCATTTCATCACAAATTTATGGCTGGGGGAAACAGGCACTTTGAAGTTAAATGGTATCCTGGAGGTCACGCATGTGGTAAGATTTGAGCTGGGAATTCAAATTTGGACGATGAGAATCCAGCCGTCAAATTCTCCTAGCTCTCCCACAGCCACGGGGAAGAAGAGGGTACCCTTCTCTCTCTTTGACACTGGCAAACACAACAGACACTGCTGTTGATGCACATGAGTGTAAGTACCTGTGCACATGGGTGTCCGAGGGCAGCTGCTGTGAGTACTGGAATATCACGGGTTGTCCCAGTTGCCAGTCTAGTCACTTTGGTGTAGACCTGCCCACTGCTTGCTTTCTGAAGTGGGTCTGTGGAGCTGGTTTGGAAGGAACAGACAAAGAGGAGAAAAGACTCAAGGTCACTCTGTGCCCCATGACTCTTCCATTTTTCGTCTCAGATGTTAATCTCTGGCTCTCTGTTGGGCTCTTCCACATGCAGACTGAATCGGTTCCTTCTCAGGGACCACAGTCTGTCTCACAGGGACAGCTCTAATGCACTCACCTCATTTAGACTATAGAGCATGCCGTGAGGAAGAACGGGCTCAGATAGGGGAGGCAGGGAGCATGACTAATAAAAATAAGCCAAGGGACTAAGAGACTCAATGGTTCCCAAGCCAAGCTGCAGTCTAATTGGTGGGTATTAATGCAGCAAAAGGAGGAAGGAGTCTTGCAACAGGGGAATGGGCTAAATGAATTATGGCAATAGGCCACCATGCAACCATTAATTAATGATAAAGAAGGATATCTGGTAACATGAACAGTTAGTTACTATTTATTATTTAGTATGACCACCAAGTATGATCAGTACAGTGTCATTCTTATAAAAGTACAGATAGACACACATGCATGGTATGTATTTGTGTTGTTCATGTACTATCATGTATGGAAAATGACTTGGATGTTTGTATTTCAACATATTCAGCATGCTTTTCCTAGGCTTGTGAATGCTTTAGATTTTTAAAACTGTATTTACCCTTAAAAACTTGAAATCAGATAAACATTTATTAAAGAAAAATACTACTAAAAAGGAGGCACTTAATACCAATTCTGAGAAAATGAAAAAATGAGAGGGGGGAGAGAGGGGGAGATGAAGGGGAGGGGGGAAGAAGAAGAGGGAGAGGGAGAGAGAGAGAGAGAGGGAGAGGGAGAGGGAGAGGGAGAGGGAGAGGGAGAGGGAGAGGGAGAGGGAGAGGGGAAGAACAGAAAATAGCTATTTACTGCAATGTCCTGGCCATTAAGATTTGAATATGGAGCCCAGAGAATTTTCATCTTTGTTGTGTCTAGAGATGGATCATGAATTAGGCCTCACCTTGGCTGTAAGTTCATACTCATTGGGATTTTAATTTGACCTTTATGTGTCTTAACATTGGGAAGATATATGTGCTGGTTTAGGGATGGGGATATTCTAGTTATGCAATGAATAATATGTACCCCTATTTTGGAACAAAATAAGTCTTGGTGTAGAGTTGGCCTTATGGTGCTGTGAGACAGCAGAAGGATAAGCAGATAGATTTAGGGCAAGACAGAATGTAATTTGTTGTTGTACTTACTGATGGATTCCTAGACCTGGGGAGCAACTAGATCAGTGTGACTTGGGTCAGAAAGTGGAGACATACTTAATCCTTAATACTTGGTTGGCTTTAAATTAGTATCAAAGAATTAGGTACATGCTCAGAGCCTGGGGCTCTGTACTACTCTGTTTTAACTATTTATAGTTTGTAGGGAAACCGTGTAAGGAAACTGACTGGGTTGTTCCTGGGTAATCAGGGTGGATCTATTCAACATGGAGGCAGTCTTATCAAGGCAAATCCATTCATTCATCTGTGGGAAATAGTTACGTTGATATTCATGTATAATGAATCCCTTATGGACTTGGTTAATGGGAGTCTGTTCCCAAAGTGATAGGTCAATCAACTCTTGAGCCTGTGTCTTTAATGATGAGATTCAGGGATGTGTAACAGGCTGAGGGACTATCTGGCCTTTCCCTCAAGACAGCTCTCCTTTGGAGACAGTGTGATGTGCTAGGAAGGGATCAGTCTTCAAATCCTCTCTCTCGTGTCTTTGGAATGGACACTGAGCTGCTGACTCAGTCTCCCTGCAACTGGTGTTTCTTACCTGTAAAGTGGACACAGTAAACATCATGTCCTCTAGGGATCACATAAGACACAGGGCATAGAGTTCCTTATTTGAACAATTGCGCTTTCTCCTTATTTGTCTTCAATGTTGAGAAAGGCAAGAACAACACAATCCAGGGAGACTACAGGGACAAATCAAAACTACTCTGGTCTCATTGTCTGCTTTCTCCAATATGCCTTTGTGTCTGTTTAGAGGAGGGATTGATAAACATGACCCGGGGGCCAAATCTGGCCCACTGCCCATAATTTTGAAGTAAAGTTTTATTGGCAGCCAGCCACATCCTTCCACTGATGTATTATCTAGGGCAACAAAGCCGAGGAGTTGAGGAAGTCTGCATGGCCTGTGAAGCCTGAAAGAGCGGCTCCCTGGTCCTCTATAGAAGCGGCTTAGTGATCCCTGGGGTAGAATATTAATTCCTACTCAGATGGGAGGAATTTCAGAGTGGGAAATCACAGAATCATAAAAGCGAGGAAACTACCAAGAGGTTAGAGAAGAGGAGCTCTGGGAGAAAATGATGCTTTTGGAGGGAGTCGGGGAGGAGAGCAGGGAATTAAGGGAGGAATAGAGACTTCCACAGACCTGGCGATAACCCCCAAAGACAAGTCAGGAGGTATTAGGAAATCAATAAATCTGCTTCCTTTAATTTCTTTGTCTCTGTGGGGGGATGCCAGGCCGTTTGCAGAGATTATGAGAAAATATGTGTTGAGTAGCTGGCAAAAGGCCAGGTCTCAAGATGGTCCTTCTGAAAGCTGGCTGGCAACAGGCTTTTGCCCACTATTTGTCTTCCATGCCTCTGGGCTCTGACTTTAAGATCTGGAACTTGATGTTACTTGCAAATCTATCATCCTCTATGGCCAATTGCTCCTTAAGCTTTGCCTATTCTTGCTCCTTAAATATACTTCCAGTCTGTGCCTTTCTGTCTCCACTGCCTTGATCCTGAATCTTAGGTCATATTATATCCTCTGGCTAGGATTCCTATAGTAACCAGTGCTCACCCACATGTCTATCCACCCAGCCGCTCATCCATCTGCCTACCTACTAGCCACCCATTTATTTGTTCACCAACCCATCTACCCACCCATCCACCTATCCATTCATCACCCACTTGAACTGTTTCTCCGACGTGTGCCATTTATTTTTGGACTAAGCCCAGAGACCCAAAGCTGAGCATGACATGGGCTTCACTGCCAAGAATTCAATAACAAATGCCCTTTTATAGCTGAATTCTTCTTTCAGCCTCACTCTACCCAGGTTCTTTTTCCTGTTTTGCATGGTGGTCACATCCTTCTACCAGTGTGTATGTGTGTGCTAGAATGTGTGCAGGCACATGTGGGAGGCAGCTGTGATCTTTTGAAAGCACACATGTGATTCTGCTGGTCAGGAGAAGCCTTTTAATAGCTTCCCATCATCTATAGAAAAGGATCCAAAGTCTTCAGTGAGGATTTAAAAAAAAAAAACATTCACCATACAATATATCCCAAACACTTTCCCTTCCCTCCATGCCTCCCAATTTCTCCCCAACTCCTCTCTCCTTCCCAGATCCACTCCTTCTCTGTTTCCCTTCAGAAAAGAGCAGGCCTCCCAGGGATATTAACTGAACATGGTATAACAGGTTACAGTAAGACAGGTACAGACTTTCAGATCAGCTGGGTGAGGCAACCCAGTAGGAGGAAAGGGTCCCAAAAGTCAGAGATACTCCTTCTCCTGTTGTCAGGAATCCCACAAAACACCAAGCTAACAGCCATAATATGTATGTAGAGGACCTAGCACAGACCCATGTAGGTTCCGTGCTTCCTGCCTGGAACTCTCTGTGAGTCCCTAGGAGCCCTGCTTAGTTGATTCTGTGGGCTGTGGTGTTCTCTTAGGACTTAGCCTAGTCCCTCTAGCTCCTACAATTCTTTTTCTTCTGCTGGGTTCTCTAAGCTCTGTTAGTGAGGAATTTAAGTGTCTTTGTAAACTGATTTCCATTTTCCTTCCTTGTCTTTTCTCTCACCTATCTACATTTTAGTGAAAAAAAAAAAACAACTTGTTCAAGCTTCACATGAGACTTCACACTATATTAGGACAACTGTCAGAAGGCTGTGCTATAGTAACAAATAAACCCTGAAATTTCAGGGTTTTCATGCAATGACATTTTGTATCCCAGTTTTGCTCAGTCCAATGTGATGTTTCTGGTTGGGTGCTGTTCCTGAGTATCTCTCCTCTGGGTGATGTCTCATGGATCCAACATCTCTCCATCTCTAAAAGTGAGTTCAGATTCATCCCAGCCTGTGGATGATGGGGCAAAAATGCACAGAGAGATTTTAGGAGTCAGATCTTATGTCACACTGACCCATTTCATTGACTTGAGATCATTGTGTGATGCTGCCAATTGGAGGGCAGGCTGGGAAGTGTTTAGCTATATGCCCAAGAGGACAGATGTGTGGTTGGTTGATAGACAAATTCAGTCTTTATCCTCATACCTTTGTGCCTTTGTCTTGGCTGTTTTCTCTGCATACACTCCTTTCCCTCAGGTGTTCTGGGCATGTGAACTCTCCCTTACCATTTTAGGCTATGCCTAGGAAGGCGTTTTGTAGCCACACCAAGAGCCCATGCTCCTATCTGTGTGCCACAGTGCTTTGCCTATTGTTAGCATTGGCAAGATTTTCCCATGTGCCAGATGCCATTCTAATCTCTTCCCATGCACTGACTCTTTGTGAGGTCAGTGCTCCCCAACTCAACCGTGAGGAACCCGAGGAACCCGAGGTTTGGGAGACAAAGCGAATGCCCGAGGAATTTTATTATTATGTAGCAGCCCACTGTACTAATTTTTTTCCAGTCTGTTGTTCTATAGACCCCTGAGCTCCTTGGGAGCCTGGTTTGATTCATCTTTTATGCCTGAAATAATGACATATCCTCAGGAAATGTTTACTGCACGGCTCTTCGTAGCCATGGGATATGTTAATATGTTTATTGATCTGGTGAATTTACTTAATAGTAATCTATAATGGAGTATTCCCAACACATTTATTTATTCCACTGTTGGTTTAAGAACCAAGTCGTGCATGAGGGATGGTGGCTCATTCTTTTAGAATGAGGATGTGACCAGCTGGACATCCAGAGGTGCTTGCTGATGCTACAGCAACAACCTGCTTCTGATACAGCGCGTGCCTCACAAGCTGTTCTCTCTTGGTCACTGTGAACTTTGCATGGTTATCTTCTAACAGCTGGGCTGCACTGTGAGCTATCATTTGCCAAACTCGGACCCCAAAGACTGGAGACCGATCAGAAGTCACATGCCTCTAGTTTAACCTTTGGGAAACCTTTGATCTATCACTTGAAAGAATAGCCACTAGCACTGTTTTGGCTCAGAGAACCCACAGTCCAGTTGGATTGAACCAAATGAATAGAGCCTGAATCATGCGGGCAGGGGGCCTAGAGTGATGTGCCAGCAATATGAGAATAACAAGACACAGAGGGTTCATATGCGTGCCCATCAGCTGGGGCTGGAGATAGATGGAGGTCAGGGAGACTTACTTGATTGGGATGCCGTGAGGAGTAGGTGAAATCATGTAGGTGTGGCATGCAGCTAGTGCTGGACATGTTAGAGAGTGCCAGCCAGGTCTGTTGAGAGTACAGTGTAGCATGATGAGTGTTATCCTTATGTCATGAGTCAAGCATTATAGGAGAAACACAGTGTCTAGGTGTGAGTGAGACTTTAGCAGATAACTAGAAGTGTTCCAGAGAGATCTCACAATGGTGAGGGTGGAAATAGGACTTGGTGGTAGAGGAAAATACAAGCCACCAAATACATTTTGTTCTCTGAGGATAACAGGTTTCTTTGGTGAGGACGGTAGGGTAGGCACAGTGGCAGAAAGGATATTGAAAAGATGCTGTGACAGTCAGAATATGCTCCCCATATCCCAAAGGTCCACACCCTAATCTTTGCTACATTGCGGCTATGTTGCCTTAGATCTAGGGGATTTTATTTGAGGATGGAATTAAGGTACCAATCAGTTGATCTTAAATTAGGGAGCTTATCACAGAACTGTCTGTATGACCTCCATGTAGTCACAAGTATCCTTGTCTTAGTTGGGGGTTTCCATTGCTGTGAAAAGATACCATGACCAAGACAACTCTTATAAAGAACAGCATTTAACTGGGGATGGTTTACAGGTTCAGAGGCTCAGCCTATTATCATCATGGTAGGAAGCATGGAAGCATCTAGGTAGGCATGGCACTGGAGGAGCTGAGAGTTCTACATTTTGTTCCAAAGACAAACAGGAGAAGACTGGCCTCCTCAGACAGCTAGGAGGAGGGTCTCAAAGCCCACCCTCACAGTGACACACTTTCTTCAATAAGGCCACACCTACTCCAATAAGATCACTTCTAATAGTGCCACTCCCTGGGCCAAGCATATTCAAACCATTACAGTCCTTAAAACTGGAAGAAAGAGTTGGAAGTAGTTAAGGAAACATGACAAGAGAACCACTTAACTTTCTTTGAATAAACTGGATTTGGAGATGGAGAAACAAGCCATGAACCAAGGACTGTAGTGATGCCCAGAGATAGCATAAAACAAGGAAATGGATTCCCTAAAAGAGTGCCTTTTGCATGTCTAAACTCCAGAGCTGAAAGGTAGACCCAGGTTGTGGTCATTTGTTACAGCAATGTCCTAGTTTGTTTTATGCTACTGTGACAGAATACTTGAGTCTGGGTAGCTTGTGAAGATGAGAGGTTTAATATGGGTAATGACTCCAGAGGCTAGAAGTCCAAACTTGGCTGCGATATAAATTAAACTTCTAGTGAAAGGTTCATAATCCATCATTTCACAAAGAGAAAAGGGAAGAATAGATGGTTTCAGAAGGAAGGGGTAAGGGGAATGGGCACTTTATAACAACCTACTTATGTGGTAATGATTGAGACCTTCAAGAGGGAGAACTCACTCCCGTGAGAGGAAATCCATTCATTCCTGAGCCATTATGACTATGAGTTGTTATGGTTTGGAGGAATATTTTGTCTCCAGTCCAGTGTTGGGACTATTTTAGGAAGCTGTGGAACTCTTGAGAGATGGGGCCTAGTTGGAGGAAGTGAATCTCTTTAGGCTAACCTGTGCATGATTGTCTTAAACAAAAACAGCAAAAAAGAATTCATTGTGTGAACCTTAAAAGAACGAGGAACACTTAAAGAATATCCTTCCGGAAACGGACTCAGTCGAAGATTTGAGATGCAAGAAGGAATGGTGAGCAAATGAATCAGCGAAGAACAATTGACAAGCCAGATAACCTGACCATGCATGCTGGGAAGGACTTGTTGGAAACCATCAGCTCTTCTTTAAAGATGAACGTATTTAATATTCTGACTAAATGTAGACTTTCTATGCTGATAAGACGGAAACATGACGTGGGTCTCCCATTGACAGGGTGGGGCAGTAGTCAGAGATTGATGACTTGTTGCTGAATAGGCCTATGATTGGTTAGTGCCAATCTTCCAGGAATAGGAGCCATACAAAGGACGATTAAACCAGGAGAGAGGGAAGGGTCGATTCTTTCTCTTAATCTCTAGATATAGTACTTGCTTTTCTGATAGTGAGGGCTTTGTGGCTACTTACCAGATTCTGAGGATGGGGTCAGTGGATGGAGCGTCTACAAACCAGATGCATAAGGACCTCATCCAGTAAAAGACCCTTTTAATGAGAGGGTCCGATAAAATTTTTTTCTCAGTAGCAATGATCATTGCCTTTTAGGGGTAAACTCTTATTGTTGACTCTACTGCTACTCCTCCAAGTATTGAGTTTGTGGGGAAGGGGGAGAGCTGATGTTGAAAGCGATAAACCTTAGTGTTCAACAGCAGCAGCCCGTGGTTGAGGAAGGGGTGAGCACACACGTGTGTGTCATCATTTGGCCAACTTGCCCTTGTGAAAGTTGTCCTCTGTGGGTCTCTCATCCAGCCACCAGCAGAATGTCTGCAGGTCCCGGTTGTGGTTGCACTTAGTGTGCCTTCTCCTGGGGGGAAGGTGATGGGTGCTCTCAGTCTCGTGGTAAGGATGCCAATAGCAAAATCTAGAAAAAACCATGGACCGAAGGAAGAGCTTTGTCTGACATGTACCTTGCTTACCAGAACGGTGAGGCGGGAACGTGGATTGTGAAGCCAGGAGGGGTTGAGAGGAGTGCTGGGAAGGCAGTGCCTGGCCCGTTTCTCGTGTGCTGGCATCAGCTAAATGAAGGAGGATGTTGGAATGATGCAGACAATAAACATGGTTGAAAGCAGTGGTGATGGGAAAATGAGGAACTAGCAAAGGAGAGCCTTGCCTGGGTTTTGGCGGGAAATGTGTGAGGTGGAGGAGGAGCTATGCGGTGGTGCTAGGTGATGAGGGTCCTGACTGTTGTGCTGAGGGACCAGGGCTACCCTTTAGCACAAGTATTCCGCTAAGTTCCATCCTAGCTGTCTTTACATCACAACCATCTGCAGTGGTGGTTAGAAATCCAGACATTCTACACTGGAACCTTTGAAGAGGACACCAAGAAACCTGAATTTTAAAATAAACTCTCGGGGTATTCTCCTGGTGCGAAGTTGAGAACTACCACAGAAGGAGATAAAGAGCCATGGAAGAATTTCTGGAGTGGCTGAATCTATGCTTTAGACAATTCTCCCCACAGCGGAAACATAGGGCAGGAAAGAGAAAGGCAGGTGGCCACTTAGGAGCCACTTGAAATAATACCATGGGTGGTTGAGGACAAGCTGACCACAGAAGAATGAAGTGGAATGCAGAGACACTGCTACAGAGTCAGAAGCAGAAATCTGGGAGTGAACATTGAGATAGCTGTCTGAGAACTAGCTAGCAGGATGTCTGCATGTGCGTGTGTGGACCATGTGCGTGTGCTCATACTAAAGACACTGCTATCAGCTGTAAAAGGAAAGATGCTCAAATTTTATGAAGGAGTCAAGAGACTGTTAAAGACACTGAGTGATTTTAATTTTATTTTATTTTTGGATTGGGGAATAGAGTCTGTAGCTGAGCTGGGTTACCTAAAAGGGGGACTGGAAATGAAAATGGATGGGGGGAGGGGAGGTGGTGAAGGAAGGATGAAGCCAAGACAAAAGTTTCTGATCAAGACTCAAAGTTTAATATTCAGCACTGTATTTATATAGGGAGAGCCCACAGACCCCATCCTTTGTTTCAGATGGATTATGTTGCAAAGCAAGCTCAGTGGGGCAGTCTACTCCTGTAGGAAATTGCAGGTGCAGTAAGGCAGAAGGAAGACTCCACCTGAGTTGTTAAGGTCTGACTGTGGCAAACACTTAAGGTCTATTTAGCCTGCTTAAGGCTGGGGGAAGGGCACAGAGCCTTATGTTACCAGGCTAGCCTTGAATGTGGTTGAAGATGATTTTGAACCTCTGATCCTACTGCCTCTACTTCCCAAATTCTGGGATTTCACATGGGTGTTACCACCCAACTGGTTTTTACGTAGTATTGGGGATTGAATGGAGCTTCGAACATGCTAGGCAAGTGCTTTACTGAATTGTGTTTGTAGCCCACACTGAGCAATTAAAATTATCTTAAAGAACTGTTATTGTATCCGTGCATTTATTTATTTTGTGTGTGCATGCATGGAGTATGGATGCGTGTGCGTATGTGTATGGGCATATATGCCATGGCAAAAGTTGGTTCTCTTATTTTTTAAAAAAAAGATTTATTTATTTAATGTATGTGAGTACACTCTAGCTGTCTTCAGACACACCAGAAGAGGGCATCAGATCTCATTATAGATCATTGTGAGCCACCATGTAGTTGCTGGGAATTGAACTCAGGACCTCTGGAAGAGCAGCCAGTGCTCTTAACTGTTGAGCCATCTTTCCAGTCCTGGTTCCTTCTTTCTACTATGTAGGTCCCAAAGAGAGAATTCAGGTTGTCATCAGCATGAACCTGATGCCAGTGTCTGAAGTGGTGGGATTTAAATCCTTTCTCTGCAATCCAAATCTAGTTTTCTCCCAGGACTTTATTGCTAATAGATTGTGTTTAGCATTCCAGACACCTCCCCACCCCACATATGTACACACACAATTCTATGGGTGCATATCATCTTATTTCATGTCCTCTTTCTTGCCTTTTGTAGATGCATGTGATCTGTGCACGAGTTATATGGAACTGAAGCTGGGTGTGGTGGCTCACACTTGTAATCGACCTTCTGGGACAAAAGGTGCATGTTACAGTGCCAGGTCTGATTCATCCTTTTTAAAGGGCTACATGGTCCTCTCCCAGGCACTGGTTTCTTCTACCTCACATGCAAAGGTTCTGAATTCAAACACAGATCCATTTCCCTCTAGGTTCCCACAGACTCCCAAGCCAGGGGTTTCCTTCCTATTCTACAGCCTTTGCACTCAATGCAGGTTAAAGTCCCTCCTGGCAGCCAGCATATGTTCCTCTCTCTTCCCCTCCCCCCCCACCCCCTCCATAGGGTCTCCTTATGTAGTCCCCATTGGCGTCGAATTATGAGTCTCTTCCCTTGGCCTCCTGTGATGCTGAGATTACAGATACCCACTTTTACCTCATCTCTGAGGGAGGGAAGCCTCCGTGGGAAAGACTTTGTGATTCCCACAAAGGGCACATTGATCCCTGCCCCCCCCCCCCCTTGCGCTCCTGAAATACTGAGCATACTTCTTTGGGAGCACTCCTTCAAGCTGAGATTTCTCTCTCACTCACTCAGTCTACTCACAGGAAGCACTGGAGAGGGTTCACTGGAAGAAAAAAAAAAAAAAAAGAAAAGTACTTGAGAAAGGATTTGGAAAAACATATTTCTCATTTCAGCGTTTGAAAGAGACACGAAGGTGACAGATTCATCCCAAGTGCATCTCTTCAGGAGGACCTCACAGAGGTGACTTGTAACCACACCAGCCAAGGCGATGATTTATTGGCTGCAAATAATTGGAAGGTCCTTGTGAACCACGGGACGAGGGTCGCTATGCCACCGCCGGCTTCTCCACCCACATGCTAATGGAAGAGCCGCGTGGGTTTTCTTAATTGAAACAGTCAGGGTGGAAACCGCTGAAAACCTGCTGCTTCTATTTATTCTCTGGGTTTCTATGGAGAGAGGAGCTCCTATTGGCGATCTTTTAAAGTAGGATGCGCGAGGAAAACAACCCCCTGGTGGTGGTCAGGGAGGTACCTAGGCTTGGGTGGAGTTAGTGGCTGGGTTTGCTGGAGAGTCCTGTGGTTGTGCCAAGGGGAGAAAAATGGAATTTACACTCAGTGGGTTGAATTAACAGTAATTTTAGTTATAAAATAGCAAAAGCTTACACATTTTTAAAAAGAGAGTACCTGGTGTATTCTATTCACGGTCTTATTTACATCTCGGGCATCCATGAGGTGGACAGAATTCTATTGCAGTTGCCCTTGTTTTCTTGCTGGGGTGCAGGGAGGTTAGAGGGGCTGCCTAGGGACAGCAAGGAAGGGGGGGGAGGGGGGGCAGAAAGACAACAGACTGGCCAGTGAAGGCCCTGATTTAATTTATTATGAGGTTATCAGTTTTAGATTTATTTAGATTATTTATTATTATTATTATTAATTAATTTATTTATTTAGATTATTTAGTTTTAGATTGAGCTGATGGAAATGAGAGCGGAAGTTTCATGGTCAAGGGCTTCTCTCTAGGGACAGCAGTGTCTCATGTTTTCCCACTGTGTGACATCATGGGCATCCTAGAAAATAGCCTGTGTATTCCAAGTCCTAGGATGATTTTCCCTTTCCATCTTCTTTTTCTTGATCTCCCCCACCCCCGACTCGTTGGCTCCGCTAAAGTTTGGGATGTAATTCCGCCCTAACTTTTAGGTTAGCTTATGTCCTTTTTTAATTTAAAAAAAAAATCTTCATTTTTCCCACAATTTCATATGTACATAAAATGTACTTTGATCATAATCCTCTCATTATTCTTTTTTTATTCTCTTCTCCTCTCACCGAACTCCTTCTTTATCCCAACAAGTTTCCCTCCTACTTTATCTTTTTTTAATCTGCTCACCGCATTTGATTAGGGCTGCCTGCATAAGCAGGGGTGAGGGGTTATTTATTTGAGTAAGGGAACTTACTAGCAGCTAGACTACTGAGAAAGAAGACCAACTCTTCCCCAGAAATCATTAACTTGCTTATAGCATCTGAGGGATAGGGCCCTAAGGACCCCTCCCCATTCATGATGGGATGCTGGTTCCTCTAGACTTGTGCAGGTCAGGTACAGAAAGCCACAGCTGCTGTGAGTCTGAAAGTGTAACTAACCCCCATTCCACATCTGGAAGTCTAACAAATAACCTTTAAACGGGTCATATGATCATAAGTGGCCAACTAGACTCACTGAATTCTTTAGTTTTAGGAAGTGAGTCACTGGTAGACATGTGACTGGGATTTTGTTAGGGCTCTAGAGAAGGCCTCTCTCTCTCTCTCCCCTCCCTCACCACCATCGTCTGCTTCACTTCCATAGGGAAGAAGAGAGGAAGAGACCAACCGATGTCTCGTAACTTAGAGAAAGAAACTGGTTTTTTATGTCACCGACTGAGCCCCTGCATCAAGCTTTCCTACTGGGAAACAGTAGGAAACAGATGTGTTTCCAGACTTTCCTGAGGGGATGTAAAAGAACGGACTGTTCACTCCAAATAGGGGAGGAGATGTCAGCACAAAGCGAGATTTTGTGAAGCTCAGCTAAGCGAACAGATGAATTTATTGGATATTCTTACAGGGGTTCTGGTGACTGCAGCTGCGTCGCAGAGAATTCCTATTTCCCTCAGTCAAGTTTTTACCGTTCTATCCTTTTGGTCATGTTCAGCCGGGACAGGAAGAAGTACTGATTGAAATCTCAGAGGAAGGTCTTGTGAAGATTTTGTGACCCTCTCTCTGCTTCTTCAAGAGGGAATGTTAACAGCCTCATTACCATAGACTTTAGCTCTCTGCTGTCTAGTTATGTTCATTTTGTTGCTGTGACTGTGGGCAAAGGTCTCTGCTTCAGGGCGGTGTTGATCATATATTAAACCTAAAGGAAACAGCTGTTCTACAAGATGGAACTCTCAGAAGGCACACTTGAAGAAAGGATAATGGGATTATTCACAGAGGAGAAAAAGGATGAGATCGCATAGGGAAGCACCTAGTGACCAGCAGCATTGGGAAGTTATTAGCATCCTCAGCCCCGCAGGGGGAGAGAGCCAGACAGGAGTCCAGCTGTGGGAGAGGTCAGTGGGCCATCTTGGAATGTGGGCAGTTGGGTATAAGGCAGGGAGGTAAAGGAACGGGTTTTCAGGAAGCCAATACTCTTTAACTTTCCCTTTGCTTATTTTCCCATCTCCTACTGGCATGAATAAACAGAGCTAAAGCTGGAGATGAAGGTCAGTCTGTTGGCTGTGAAGCAGGATAGAAAAGGACAGAGAGTCTGAGGTGGGAGAGAGAAAACAGCACAGAGATGCTCTTGATGTTCTCTTAGAACTGCCAGTTTAGAGAGCCAACGGCGCTCCCTTTTTTTGTACAACAGTCTTGGGTTGTTGTTCAGTCTCACGCTGCCAGACTCCTGTGTGACACACACATCTTACTAGCTAGCTCTTGTTATCTTTACTGGTTATGTCATCTTCCTGACTAAGTGTGAGTTCTTTGAGAGTCAAGACTCATTTTTATATTTCTGTCTTCTCAGTATATTGTCTGTCACATTTCTGGCACGCGCTGAAGAAATGCTGTTGAGTTACACTGAGTTCCAGGCAAAAAGAGAGGCTGGTGTGGGGGATGAAGGCTTGGTTGCACTGTGGGCTTGGTTGCACTGTGGGCTTGGTTGCACTGTGGTGCTTGGTTGCACTGTGGTGCTTGGTTGCACTGTGGGCTTGGTTGCACTGTGGTGCTTGGATGCAGGTGGTGGCCTTCCTGAGCCACTCGACTGTTGGCTGCAAAGAAGGCTTGAGCTCCTGGAAAAGGAGTTGGGTATAGGCTTAGATGTTTCCAAATCTACTTTAATTAGGGTTCTCAAACACTTTGATAACCCCCTTCTAGCCCACCTCCAAAGGAAGGGGAGAAAAGATGGCAAATAGGACAAGGGGATGTGGATCTGTTTAAAAGTAGTCCTTTTGGGGGGTGAGAAATCCCAATTTCCCTTTGTCAGGATACCAGCAGTCCACGTCAGTAGTGTCAGGATACCAATAGTCCAATTCAAAAGTTTCACCAGACACGATCAGCAAGGGCAGCATGATCCAGCAGAAACCGCCAGGCCTCTCTCCACTGAATCAGCATGAGTCAGAGAGAAGGAAAGATCAGAACCAGACAGGACTTCAGGTAAAGTTCTCTGCCTTACCTCTCTTAATGAAGCGAAGATCAGCAAAGACTCAGACCAATGAATTGTTACAAAGCTATCTATGCAAGCACCCGTCACTGACTGTTTGAGTCCTATTTATATTCTCTTCAAACATCATGTGCCCTCCCATGAGTCTTGCCTCAGCAAAATTCCGCATGAATCTGTCTCAGCAAAACATCATATGAGTCTGCATCACATGACACAACTAGAAACTTCCACTTTATGTGGGAAGTTGGGAGGGGAGGCAACCACCATCAGGGGAAACTGAGGTGCATGTTCAGCAGAAAAACCTAGAATGAAAGCTCAGGGTTAAAAGCACTATTGTGAAGTAAGCTTTGGTAGTATGTATCTGTAATAGTAGCACTTGGGAGACTGAGGCAGGAGGATTGTTGTGAGTTTCAGGTCAGCCTGAGCTACGTTATGGGTTCCAGGAAGTCTGGGTTCTTGAGTGTGATCTGTTGTCAAGGCACACACACACTCCACAGACATAGTTACACCCTGTGATTCCCCAAGACAGACACACAAAATGGCATTAGACGTCAGCTGATGGGAGTCATCGTGTGGGCGTCAAGCACGAAGGTGGGATGGATGACTAGCATAGAATTTAATGATCCAGTGTAACGTGCCAGTACTGCAGGAGAAAAAGAAACTACAAGTTAGAGATGGAAACAAAATCAGAGAAAGGGTCTGATCGGCTGGGTGGAATCTGGTGCCCATTGCTCTCACCAATCACAAAGGCCGGAAGTGGTCTTGCTTCTTTCTGCACCAGTTACACGTAGGAAAGGTTTCCTGGAAGGTGAAAACGACTCATTCCGGTATTTCTGTCTATTCTGCCCAGCACAGAGCCTGTGTATCTCATTTCTCTAAGATTGCCTTGCAAAGATTGAAAAGAAGGTAGGTAGACTAGGCTTCCCAGAGACCATAAGATGCTTTAGGCAAGAAAGAAGTGGAATATTCTTAAATAGTGGACTGGGGAGGGGGGAACCAGAAGGATCACTGTTAAATTCTAAATGCATTTTGGGGACTTAAGCTATCATACCTCAAGTCAGTGATTCTCAGAGCGTGGCCCAGAGATGTGTGGGAAATTCTGAAGCCTCTTCCAGAGGGTCCTCAAAGCAGAACTAGTTTCATAATAAGACATTGTCTTCTTCTTTCATCCTCATCCTTTTGTGGAGCTTGCTAGTGGGAGAGAGAGAGAGAGGGAAACATTTTTAGGAGCTGCCTGGCATGTGGTAACATTCCAAATAGAATGAGGAAGTCAGCTATCAAATATGTCTGCCAAAAGTAGTAATGCATTCTCACCATTTAATTTTTTTTAAAGTTACTTTACATAAAATAGATTGTTTGCATTAATGTGTCATATGTCTACTGTTGTTAAAGATTAGTTAAATAAATATTTTAGAGATTTCTCAGAGTTAGTTTTTGATATATAAGTATTAATAGATTTTAGCTTCATAAACAAAAGCTCTTGAGGCTCTATCTCCAGCTGATTTTTAAGATTGTTAAGGGGTCCTCGCACTAGACAGCCTGAGAGTTCTGCTGTAAAGTCACGTTAAATCTTTGACAATGCATAAGGAGAAGGAATCCATATTTTATTTTCCTGCTTTCATCTTTATTTCCAGTGTTTTGGCCTTAATATATTGAATAAGTGAGAGTACTTATCCTCCGGAGATCCCCATGGAGATGAGAGAATCTGTTGGGATGAGCAGGAAGATCATGCGTTAGGATATATGGTCCTATCATCAACTTCCCTTTCTGTCTCTGAATGGCAGTTCCTCCTGGGTAAAATGTGAACGGCAGTATAGACGTCTCTTTGGGATTCTGTAGAGCAAATGAGGTGCTTATAGAAGCACTCAGCCCAAGCCCGTGTATATAACAGTGCTCCTCTCAGCTTACTGCCCTTTCCCTCTTTCTTGGTCATGGAAGGATCAGATTCCGCAGAATCCCAAGTGAGAATTCTTGTTTGCAGGGTTCACAGAGGTGCTTCATCCTGATCTCTGGCCCTTCTTTTTACCATGTCTTTTGTCCCTCCTTCCCCAACTGAGGACTGAACTCAGGGCCTTGTGCTTGCTAGGCAAGTGCTCTACCACTGAGCTAAATCCCCAACCCTATCTTTTGCTCTTAAAGAACCAATTTTCTGGTTCATGGAACTCCTTCTTTTACAATGCCATTGATACTGACATGGCCTAGATTTTCATTGTGAAGAAAATATTTGTGTATGTGTGCGCTTGCACATGCTCGTGTGTGCTCTTATGTGCTTGTGTGTGTGTGTGTGCATGTGTGTGCGTGTATGATATCTGTGCACACATTTGTGTATGTGAATGACACAGGTACCATGGTGTGCATCTCTTGGTGTTTGTTCTTATCTTCCATCTTGTTTGAGACAAAGTCTCTCGTTGGCTTTTTCTGTGGCAATGCCAAGCTGGCTGGCTTCGGGGTTTTCTCCCACCTCCTTGTGGGGGATGCTGGGACTACAGACCCTTATGCAGCCAAGTCTACTATTTTGTGGATTCTAGAGGTTTGAATTTTATTCCTTACATCTGTGGGACAAATACCTTAACCGTGGAGATATCTTTCTAATTCTTTTTGGTTTTCTTATTTTTTTTTAAATGTAGTGAAATCACAAAAATTGGGAAGAATTAGATATAGCTATATCTTTAATGGGATTTTTAAAACCACCTTTTTTTTCCCTTTGGGATCAGAATTAGCTTAGAGGAGATGGAGCAAGTTCTGTTTTTTGTTTTGTTGTTGTTGTTTTTTGTCCCCCCCCCCTTCCTGGTTGTCCCAGAATTCACTATACAGATCAGACTGGTTTCACACTCACAGATCTTTGCCCCACTTCTGCCTTCCTGTTGGTGAGGTGAAAGGCAGACACCAGTGTAGCCAGCTGTTTTGTTGTTGTTGTTTGCTGGTTTCTCCTTTGAGAGTTACCTAGCAATGATTGGAACTCAGGTGGACTCTGTTCTTTGTACTGAGTGTGGTTGGCAGGCGTTTCCTAGCAACCAGCACTCTTCCTAGACCTCAGCATTTTGGTTGCTCTCATCCTGCTGCCTTGCAAAGGGTTCCCTCCAAGTTTGCTTACTCACGGAATGTTTCCACCCAGATTACGATGCTCTCCCTCTCTGCTGTCTCTTCCTCACTATCTTCCACTCTTTTAAAATTTCAACTAACAAAACAGGTTAACGATAACTGGATATTCTGTGAAAGAACAAGATCTACTTGAAAGTGCATGAGTTCTGCAGCCAATTGAATCTGAGTTTCCAAACCATTCTGCCACAATGGGTTAAATAATTTACCTCACTTAAGAGTCACTGTCTTCATTAGTGAATTAGGAGATAGATCATAGATAGAATTTGGTCCCATGGTCCCGTAGTTAACATCTAGTTCCTCTGGAAAAGTTATTGTCATTGCTTGTTATTTCTGAGCTCTGTTTTCTCTTCAGTAAACTATACATGTTAGCAGCTACCATCCCACTGAGGTGAGCTCAGAGGGTTACTGTGGGGTTAAATAAATGAGACTCAAAACTTGGTGTGTGGTGATACTCATTGACATTTCATCTCGTGGACTCAATCACACACTAACATAAAATACAAATATTGCAGAGGAGTATATGGTGGTTATTAATACAAAAATTTCATATTTTAGACATCTTGAGCCATTGACATGAGCAAGTAGCCTCACACCCATCACTATTACTGTATGCCATACTTACTCCTACCACAATGAGCTATGTCCCCCAACTATAAGAAAAAAATAAATCCCTGCTCGCTCAAGTTGCCCCTTATTATGTCTTTGCTCATAGCAACAAGAAAAGTAACTGATATAGAAAATCAGTACTGAATAACTGGGTGGTGGTTGCAATAAACCCAACTAGGTGGTTCCTAGGCATTTAGAAGTGGATTGCAGGAAGGATGTGGAACTGGAGTCTAGAGAAGCCCCACAAGGCTCTAAGTAGAACATTGACAAGAGTCTCCTGGTTGGAGCATGGAGAACAAGAATGCCAGTAGAAATGTGGACAGTTGTTAATAACTATGCTCATGAGGCTTCAGAGGAGAGAGGGGGCTCAACTGGAAACTGGATAGAGGCTAATTGTGTTACATTCTGGCAAAGCATCTGGCTATGTTATTCCTGTATCCTAAAAATTTGAGTGAGGGTGAATTCAGAGGTAATGGACTAATTTATTTGGCAGGGGAAAGTTTAAGATAGCCTAGCATTCAGGCATGGTTATTATCCATTTATGGGAGAGAGAGAGAGAGAGAGAGAGAGAGAGAGAGACAGAGAGACAGAGAGACAGAGAGAGAGAGAATGAGAATTGGAGCAGAAAGATGTAAATCGTGTGCAAGCTCGGCAAGGAAAGGAATCTGAGTAAGTTTAAAGTTGCTAAAGTTGTGGGTGGATGGGAGCAAAACATATCTAATTGTTTAGAGATTAGTATTATTAAAGAGAAACCATGAAGTTTGCACTGGAGCAGTAGAAAAGGCATACTGAAGGCAAGACTATCCGTTGGGGACTCTCGGGTGTAGCATGCAAATTCACTTGAAAGGAGATGGTCTTAGAGAGAGCTTTCACAGAACCCTACCAGAAAACTGGTGTTTTCCCACCGAGGCCTGTGTAAGCATCAGTCCAAGGGGACCAGACCACATCACAAACTGGCAACAGAGTCTGGACTTGTCCGCGTGGGGCTGGTTTCATGGGTGTGTAGGATATGGGAGTCTGAGAGTCACGGATCTTACACCAAGGGTTCAGGAAGCAGTTGAGGTTAGGCGATGTGTAGTTAGAGCGGATTCCCTACATGGAACTCCTGAGAGGATTAGACATGAAGCTGTGATGATAGCACCCAGGTGTCAGTGGGGACCCCGGGATACTGAAAACATCGGGGTGTCAGCTAAATAGAGCTGATTCAAGAGAGAAGCACATGTGCTTGGTGGACCTGGAACCCAGATACACGCAGGACGCAGAGCTTCACAGTTTGGTGTTTACTAGATCTTGGCCTTGTTTTGATCCACTATTTCCTTGACATCTTCCCACTCCCCCTTCCCTTTAAAAATATCTATTTATTTATGTATATAGGTGCTTTGTTTGCATGTAGATCCGCACACCAGAAGACAGCATCAGATAGTATTGGGCTGCCATGCAGGTGCTGGGAATTGAAATCAGGATCTTCAGAAAAGCAGTGGGTGCTCTTAACCATTGAGCCATTTCTCCAGCCTCCTGTCCCCTCTGTATGGGAATATGTACTTTGTACCACTGAATGGTAGAACACATATTCTTTTAATCTTTTCTGTTTTACATTGGCTTATTTAAGAGCATGACTTAAGTCTCAGAAGAGATTTTAGACTTTTAAATGTTGAAAGTATTGACTCTGTAGGGACGTCTGGAGTTGTATTAAACACACTTTGCCTTATGATATGGCCTTGAGCCTGTAGGCACTAGGGTAGGATTTAGATTTAAAATGTCCTCACAGTCTGTTGTGCTTGGATACTTGGTCTCCAGCTGATGGTATGGTTTTAGAGGTTGTATAAACTGGGAGGTGGGGCTTAGCTGAGGATGAGGGTTTCTTGGGGTGCGCCTTGTCCTATTTCCTATCCCCTCTCTGTTTTCTGATGGCAAGATGTGAACAAGCAAGTGCATGCTCCTGACACGAATGCAAGACATTCCTGTCACCATGCTTAACCATCATGGCTTCATGTATCCCTAACCCATGAACCATTATAATACCCCCATAAAAGGAGTTGCTATTTTGGGCTGGAGAGATGGCCCAGTGTTAAAATGTTTGCTATGCAAGTATAAGAATCAAAGTTCAGAGCCCCAGAGCCCACATACACGCTGGGTAGGTGTGTCAGGTCTGTAATTCCGGTGCTCAGAAGGCAGAGATGGTGGTGTTTGAGCAAGCTGGCTAGTTACACTAGCATTATTGGTGAACTTTAGGTTCAGTTGATAGACCCTCCCTCAGTGAATAAGACAGACAGTAACTGAGCAAGACTGGACCTCCATATGCATGCATACTTTTGTAGAGGACCATGGAGGGTCCTTATAAAGGAAATGAATCTGGAGAGGAAACACAGAGAGGGTCATTTGAAGATGTTCCGTGGTTGCTTCTGAAGGAAGAGTGGGTCATGATGAATTCAGGTAGCCTCCAGAAAGCGGGAAAAGCAAGAAGACCAACCTTCTAGCTTCAGAAGGAAGGCAGCCCTGCCAACATCTTAACTAGGGAGATCCATCTTAGAAGTATGAAATCCAGAATCACAAAATAATAAATTGTGCCATTTTAAAGCTACACATTTGTGATCATCTGCTAGAGGAAATGCCTACAGGTGACTATGAGAGTTTGGAAGAGGCTCTTAAGCACCTGGAAACCTGCACACACCATGTTCCGTGGTGTCGCTGACTAGCTGAGGCAAGTCACTTCTTTCCTCGGAACTCATTTTTCCATCTGTTTATTGAAGATATCGGATTAATCTGCCATCTCTCCTGGGCCTCTTCCCGAGAAGTGTTTATATGGCTTTCTGCCCCAGTGCTGTCTAGCAGAGACAGAGGAGTGGGTAACCGAGCATTGTGATTTTCCCTTTAGAGGCCTGGCTTCACTCATTCAACAAACTGGGGCCTTAATAGGCACCAGGTGCTGTGCTAATTGCCGGGAGGATAAAGACAAATAGGCTAGTTTTGTCCTTGCAGAAACCGGAGTCTGGCGGGAGAGGGAGGGCTGAACAGGAGAGCCGAGCCAGGGTTACTCGGGAGGCTGCAGAGGCAGAGGCTTGGTGGCTGATCCTTAGATGGTAAAGCAAGAGCCCCAGAAGAGACAAAGGCAGAGAGGTGGCTAGCAGGAGACACAGATACGGGGTATTTCTATGGGAGAGCTTGTGCAGAGGTAGAGAGACTTGGGACTGTGGCTGGCTGGGTTATGGCGCGGAGGAAATTTGGCTGTAAGGGTGTAGGAGGGAAGATGTTTAGGCTACAGGCAAAAGCACAAACCTGGGCTGGGGTGAGGTGTGTGAATGTGGGGTTATGCAGCAAATGGAGGGGAATGGGGAACACATTCTCTTCCACTGGTCCTGCCAAGGCGGCCTCCATGTGTTGTAACTACATTTTTTCACTTTGATCTTTAAACTAGTGAGGAATTGCACTAAAGAAGTGGTCAACCAATGGCTGTTATATTACAGATATTAAGCAGTGGGAAGAATTAGAAGATTTGTCGGCATATTAACTCTAGAGCTATAGCACCTGACATTCAGTCTGGGCCCTACCACATGCTAACTGTATGACCCTGAGTAAATCAGGCAGCCTGTGGCTGCCTCAGTTTTCTTATCTGCAGAGTGGAAGGCAGTGGTAGATGTGCCTTGGAGAATTAAGTGAGTTTAATGTGAACAGTGCCTAGACTACAGCCGATATTGAGTCTTTGCTTGCTATTGGATTTCCTGATAAGATCCTACACATCAGAGTCTATCTGACATTGACCCTCAATGACACATGCTTGTAGAAGAAAGGAATCCTTTCAGGCTGTGTTCAAGGGACCTCATTATTTTGTGAAGTCAGGTGTCAGGGTGGATCTTGTTTAAAATGCCAATTCTGTTTGGCAGCAAAGACTCCAAGGAGACCATTAGGGTGACACTGAGATATTTTATTTCAGAAATGTTCTATGTGTCCTAGTGTCCCCCAGTTGATGAGGCCTGGCAGGTGACCCAAGGCAAACTTGAATGAGGGTCAAGATGACCGTTGGCTTCCTCCACTTTCTCTTGGGAGAGTCTGCCAGGTTATTTGACCTTAGATAAGACTGTGTCTCTTTGAGTCTTAACTTTCTTGCCCATGGACAGGGGATAATGATAATTTCATCTTTATCTAACACAGAGAATTATGCACTTATTGTGTTGAACCTATGGGCATGTTACAACACCAAATTTAGCAGCACAGAACAAATACTTTATTTTGTACCTGTTTCTTCTAATCAGGAACTTGGGCAGGGTTTAGCTGGATATCACTGGCCTTGGGTCTTTCAGGGTCCTGCAGTCAAGCTGTAGCCAAGATGCAGTCATTTTAAGGCTCAATGGTGCTATAAGGCTTCAACCATCTTCAAGCTTGCTATTACCATGTTCCTGCTCCCTGCTAGTAGTATTATTCTGCTACTGTGGCCATAGCAGACTCAGAGACTTAAACAACAGGAAACTTTCTTATCAAAGGCTCAAAGTCTTAGAATCCAAGGCCAAGGTGCTAGCAGGGTTGGTTTCTCCTGAGGCTGCTCTGTAATCCACAGGGTGGCCTCTTGTGCCTCCCATAGCCTTTTTCTCTGTACCCAGTATGCTGAGTTCTCTGTATGAAGTTCCAAGCTCCTTTGTATTAGGCTTGGTTTGTCCTCATACCTTCATTTGCCTTTTCATCTCTTTAGAGGACTAATCTATAAATACAGTCACATTGGGAGGTAGGCTTTCAATGGATGAATGTTAGGGGACCAGAATTCGGTCAGGAGTGGTTTCTCACCACAGTGCATGGTGAGTATGTGCTCTCTAAATGCTGGCTGAGAGTTCTCAGCTGTTGACCTAAGAGAATCTTTAAGTATTCTCAATTATTTCTTTTGGTAAATTAATCTTGGAAGTTATATCCATCTATTTTGCTGTGACCTATTTGTTAGAGCCTCTGACTAGCCTACATTCAAGGAGAGAAACTACATGAGGTCAGATATTTTGTGAGAAGAGATCATAGGGGACCATTATAAGGACATCCATCACAATCCTTCATACAACAAAAACATTAAGTACCATCTTAAATATTTTTTTTAACATACATGGGTGTTTTGCCTGCATATATGTTTGTGCTTGACATGCCTAATTGGTTCTCTTGGAAGATATAAGAGGATGTCAGAACTGGAAAAAAGAGTAACAGGTGGTTGTGAACTACCATGTGGGTACTTGGGGCTGAAGCTCAGATCGGCTGGAAGAGAAACTAGTGCTCTTAACCACTGTTCCATCGCTCCTGTTGCAAATGCCTTCTATATAAAACAGGGCAAATACAATTTGATATTTCCAGTACCTGAACTTTGCCAGAGGGGATATACCACACATCTACAACTACATACTCTCTGTCTGTCTGTCTGTCTGTCTGTCTGTCTGTCTCTCCCTCCTTTCCCTTCCTCCCTCCCTGCTTCCATGCATGTATGTGATCAGTATACAAAATGGAGTCATTTGTGTCATACCCACTGAGATGATGAATCTTGATCCTCATCATTGATGGATTTACAATCACCATGGAAACAAACCTCAGGGCACATCTATGAGGGGATTCTAGATTGAGTTAATTGAGGTGGGAAGATCCACCCCAAATATAGGTGATACCATTCCAGGCGCTGGGGTCACAGACTGAGTTAACAAAAAAGATGCTTAGCTGAGAACCAGCACTCATTACTCCCTGTTTCCCGACTGTGGAGACACGTGACCAGCTGCCTTCCATTGCTGTTGCAGACATGTCTTGCCTCCCTGTGATGTATTGTATTTCTCAAACTGTTGGGCAAAGTAAACCCCTATTTTCTTAAGATGCCTTTGCTAGGCACTTTGTCACAGTCACCGGAGAGGTAACTACTGTTCACACTAAAAGAACACAATGGGCCAAGAGAGAGAAAAAGAAACATTTGTTTGTGTCTTGGATGCCTGCCCAAATGAACAGCTAGCCTCTATGTGAGGATATGTGCACATGAGTGTAGGTTCCTGCAGAGGTCAGGCGAGAGCATGGATTTCCTGGAGCTGGAGTTACAGGAAGTTTGGAGCCATCAAACCTGGGAATTGAACTTGGGTCCTCTGCAAGAGTGGTGTGTACTCTTTACCACTGAGTCTTGTCTCCAGCTCCCCCTAATTCTATTTTTAAGATTCTCTAGCATGTGATGATAGAACTGTTAGCTATCAGGTTAAGATTAAAGACACACTATGCATAGGAACTGTGCCTGCTTTCCAATCAGAGATCTCCAGCTCCCACAAGCATCAACATGACAAGAAACCTTCGTTTGAAACAGCTTCACAGGTTTCTCCATTCTACTAAAAGGCCTAACCTTCTAAGTCTTTCTAAGTGTGGGGATCTTGGGCCCTATTCATTTATCCTAAAATGAATCTTTTATTGGAGACTCATCTCTTTGTTTTTGTTTGACTTTGACAAAATAAATGTCTGTATTTCTGTATACATTTTTCTACTGGATACTCCTACAGAAGTAGACACATATGCAGGTGTGTATGTGTTTGGGGTTAGACAAGAATCCGTGCCCCATCACAGGTCAGAATAGGGCTTGGTATGATGGAGGGAGAAGTGGGGTGGCTGAGGGTTCCTAGGGGCAGTGAGGTAAAGTGTCTGGGGTTGTGGGAGTCTGTGTTGCATTGCTGTATAATTTAGCTGTAACCACGTGGGTGAAAGTGCCTTAGATGGGGCCAGTCAGTGGTGGCGCAGGCCTTTAATCCCAGCACTTGGGAGGCAGAGGCAGGCAGATTTCTGAGTTTGAGGCCAGCCTGGTCTACAGAGTGAGTTCCAGGACAGCCAGGGCTACACAGAGAAACCTTGTCTCCAAAAAACCCAAAAGAACCAAAAAAAAAAAAAAAAGTGCCTTAGATGGAGAATGTGTTCATTTTCCAGGTGAAGGGATCATTACTGTTGTTGGTTTATGTTGCTCCTACACTCTGGTACCCCATCATCCATTTTGCTTTGCTGAGAGTTTAGCTGATATTGTCAATTGTTCAGATGCATATTTTCATGGAGTGTCCTTTTCTTGATTAGAACCAGCTTCTCTTAAACTGTGCTCACAGCTCCTGTGGGAGTGCATAAATGAATGTGGGGGATACGAGGGGAAAACAAAAAACAACAAAAGCTAAAAATCCATTGGCTAAAGGGTTTTGAATGTGCAATGACCAAAAACTAATTCAGAATCAAAGGAGCTACAGGTTGTGGTGTTTCTGGAAGGATGGTCTGTGTTGTGTTGCGTGACTTCACTGCAGCCTGGAGTCTGAGCAGGTGCCCTCCCACTTTATCCTGTGCATGACATCATGCCCCATAATGCCAATGGATGCTTCCAGGTGCATCCTGGCTCAGGCTTGAAGCTCTTACCTGTCATAAAAGTTGCAGTGTTTTTATCGTATGAACAGTGATTTCTGATCCTACAGAAATGTAATGCTTTAATTAGGGAAAACAAAGACTTTCAATATTCCCCATTGTCCTTCTTCAGCATCTAAGCATCAAATGACTGTGGCTTAGGATTGTATCAGGCCAGAGAGTTTGCTTTGAAAAATTGGTGTTTGCCAGTCAGAATGGCTAAGATTAAAAATTCAGGAGACAGCAGGTGTTGGAGAGGGTGTGGAGAAAGAGGAACACTCCTCCACTGCTGGTGGGGTTGCAAATTGGTACAACCACTCTGGAAATCAGTCTGGCGGTTCCTCCGAAAACTGGGCACCTCACTTCCAGAAGATCCTGCTATACTACTCCTGGGCATATAACCAGAGGATTCCCCACCATGTAATAAGGATACATGCTCTACTATGTTCATAGCAGCCCTATTTATAATTGCCAGATGCTGGAAAGAACCCAGGTATCCCTCAACAGAAGAGTGGATGCAAAAAATGTGGTATATCTACACAATGGTATACTATTCAGCCATTAGAAACAATGAATTCATGAAATTCTTAGGCAAATGGATGGAGCTAGAGAACATCATACTAACCCAGACTCAAAAGGTGAATCATGGTATGCACTCACTAATAAGTGGATATTAACCTAGAAAACTGGAATACCCAAAACATAATCCACACATCAAATGAGGTACAAGAAGAAAGGAGGAGTGGCCCCTGGTTCTGGAAAGACTCAGTGAAGCAGTATTCGGCAAAACCAGAACGGGGAAGTGGGAAGGGGTGGGTGGGAGGACAGGGGAAGAGAAGGGGGCTTACGGGACTTTTGGGGAGTGGGGGGGCTAGAAAAGGGGAAATCATTTGAAATGTAAATAAAAAATTATATCGAATAAAAAAAAAAGAAAAATTGGTGTTTGAGCTGCTGACTTGGGTTTCATAAAATAACATTAAGTGATTTTGGTTTGGGATTAGGACAGAACATCCAACAATGTTTGAAATGACCCCAAATACACTTCTGCCATTTTATAATATGTGTTTATGCAAAGAGATGTTATGCAAAGAGATAAGCATTTCTGATTATAAATTAAAATATTGATCAACTCTCAAAAATATTGGAGAGGCTCTGTGTTCTGCTGTATCAAATAGTCAGTCAATACTTAGTTCTATATGTAAAAATAAAAATACATATCCATCTCACTAGCATGCCAGTTTGCTTTTAATAAATGGTAAAATTGTGTGTGTGTATATATATATACACACACACAATTGTATATATAAAATTGTACATATATACATATATATCAACTAGTTGTTCTTTATAATTTATTATTGCAGGGCCGTGGACCATGAGAGGAAGCCTGGGAAGGGTGAGCTAAAGGCTTGAAGCCCTGAGGAGCCTGATGGGAAGGTAGGAGCTTCACCTGCTCCTGGCACCAGGACACTGTCACCTAGCTGCAGCTTGCCCACAGACAGATTTGTAGCCATCAGTCAAATAAGGGAAATGCCCCAAGCCCTTCCACACTTAGATGAGGCATCCCTAATATCTCAGAACAAGATAATAGGAAAAGAGACTTGACCACAGTCAAGTAGGATCAAAACAGAGTTCTTCAGGCTAACCAGGTACCTAGAGGTCTTGAGGGTGTTGCCAATAAACTTCCCTTCCCAGACATTCTTCCCTGCAAAGGTATTTAATCTCAGGCCCACGGGGTGGGGGTGGGGGAAGTGTGGTTTTATGTATCCACTTTCCGTCATGCCAATAAACTGTCTAGAGCCATGGACTGCCTCTTTTCATGGAGATCTGCCATGGGGAGCCATGGAGAAGGCCTTTGCCTATAGAGTCGCAGTCTAGTCTCCTGTAGAAGGCCACTCTGGGTTCCTAGCCACAACGGTCACCAAGCCACCCAATGGCCCTGTACTGGCTGGTTTTATATGTCAACTTGACACAGGTTGGAGTTATCACAGAGAAAGGAGTTTCAGTGGGGGAAGTGCCCCCATGTGATCCATCTGTGGGGCATTTTCTCAATTAGTGATCAAGGGGGAGGGCCCCTTGTGGGTGGTACCATCTTTGGGCTGGTGCTCTTGGGTTCTATAAGAGAGCAGGCTGAGCAAGTCAGGGGAAGCAAGCCAGTAAGAAACATCCCTCCATGGCCTCTGCATCAACTCCTGCTTCCTGACCTGCTTGAGTTCCAGTCCTGACTTACTTTGGTGATAAACAGCTGTGTGGAAGTGTAAGAAGAATAAACCCTTTCCTCCCCAACTTGCTTCTTGGTCATGATGTTTGTGCAGGAATAGAAACCCTGACTAAGACAGGTCCCCATCTCTGTTCTCTGCTCTTCTGTGACTTCCAGCAGTGCCTGGGTGTCCAAGGGTCTGAGAACCCCACGGCCCCCGTCCGTGGACCCCTGAACCTGCTCTAGCTTTCCCACATCTCAGACTGGACTTTCCCACTCCAGGAGCCATGCCTCAGCGCGACCCAGCCGTCTGGGATAAGTGTAGTCAAACTCCCCGTGTTCTGCCTCCCCGAGTGGCTGAGCAGACTTGGGCCAACACAACCCTACAATGATCACTAAATGTTTTGATTTGTATACTTTTTTATATCCTTGTATACCCTTAACTTTTTTCCTCAGAAGAAATTTCTGGGTTAAAAAACATTTAAGAAGCTCTGATGTAGCGCATTTTTTCATTTGCATTATACAAAATATCATTTGTCTTTTTGTTTGTTTTTGAAACAAGGTCTCATGTAACCCAGGCTGGTCTCATAGTTGCTATAATGTCAAGGATGACCTTGAACTCCTGGTGCCCTTGTTTGACCTTCTTAGTGCTGAGATTACAGGTTTGCCCGGCTACACCAGGCACTAGAATATTCTTCTTCAAAATGTTTACGTGTGTAGTCTCAACTCTGTCCTTTGCTCTTGGCGTCTCTGTTCCTGCCCACTTTTGTTTGCGTTTGTCTGATGTGTGTTTGTTTGTTTATTAATTTTTTAGCTTCCTGGTGTCATTGTATAGTCTTATTTGATGAATAACATGTACCTTGCTCTTTAAAACCCATTCTAAGGATCTTGGTCTTGCATGGTGGAACTCAACCCTCTCACATGTTCTAGTATCCAGAATGTTAGGGTTGTCTCTGCTAGGAAATTATTTACGTCCTGTTTATGCACAGTCTCTCAGCTCCCCCTTCCTTTGACTGTGCTTCTTAACTTGATTTATTAACTTTTCTTATTCCCTTTTCCCCATTTCCAGTGAACTGCAAGTCCTACTATGAATTTATATTTATCCAGTGTTTACACTTAATGTGCAATATATATACTTCAACGTATTTCAATAATTAAATAATGGCTCTGTCTATTCAGTTCTGTTGAAGAAACTGATATTTTAGGTTTGTGTTATTACTATGTTATACTTTTATTTTTTCATTAAAAATATTTTCATACAATATATTCTGACCACTTTCTCCTCCCTCAACTCCTCAAAGATCCTCCTCAGTTTCTAAGCCACACTTTTAGAGAATGCTTTTTTATTCAAAGGATCCATTAAAATTTGCATTGTGATTTCAAGATATGGGTTATAATATCTAATCTAATCCATCTAATATAATACTAAATCTAATCCAATCTAATAAAATCTAATGACTTAGATTTGATTATTTTAAAATTTGTATTATAGTGAATTGTATGGGGAAATTTTTGATGTCTTCATTTTAGTACAGTGATTATTTTAAAAAGTAGTTCCTTGCTTGGTGGAGTGGTGTGTGCCTGCAATCCCAACATTCTGGAAGTGGAAGCTGTGTGATGAAGGCTAGCTTTGGACACAAAGCAAGACCTTATCTCCATGAACAAAACAAATCCCCTAATCCTTTGCTACATTTACCCAGCACCTCCCACACGGCAAGCCACCCACTAACAAGGAAAGGGAGAGATCACTGGCCCCGCGGTGGGACCTGTGTTTGTAGAAGCCTAACTGATATGACTCACTATTCGCTTCTCTAGCTCTGGAACGGCACAGCGAGGATGTAAGCTCTCACCTACCTGCCTTCTGCCCTGCTCCCAGCCCTGCTGATGGTAGATGCTACTATCTGCAACAGTGAGCCCCAGATTAAGCTTATTCTTCTATACGTTGCCTAGGTTGGTCGTTGTATTTTGTAACAATAACAGAGACGTAACTAAAATACACCCTCTAACCTTGTTCACTGGCCCCGAGGTTTCAAAAGGTCATGCCAGGCCCAGTCTCTCTCTGCCTCCAACTTGTGGATAAGATGTAAGATCCCAGCTATTGCTTCAGCACCATGCCTGCCTGCCTGCCTGCCTGCTTCCAAGCTCCTGCCGTGATGGTTGTGGACTTACTCCCTGAAACTGGAACAAGCCCCCAGGTAAATGCTTTCTTTTATAAGTTGCCTTGGTCATGGCTTCTGTTCACAGCGATAGAACAGTGACTAAGACACATGGTGAGCAAACTCTCCAGTGTGTCTTCATTGTGAATGACACTGTCCCATGGTGAGATTTTGGGTAACTTATTATCTAGTTTCTGTGTCCATAAAAAGAAAATGAGGAAGGTATATGAGACAATTTCATGGCTCTTTCAAAGTCTAAGAGATTCATATTTTATTCAGTAATGCACAAAGAAACATGTTTTAATATTTTCTGTCTGAGGCAGGGAAGATTGGACAGATTGGCCAACCCCATACACACTACTGAACTTAGGTGCTTAGTCCCTGAAGTAACATGACCTCTTACCACAGGGCTCTTTCTTGTTATGTGTGTGAACTTTGGAAAGATTCTTACTAGTGGCAAGTGTGCTCTGGGTCTATCCAGCTTCTGATCCTCCTTCCTAACAGCACCTAAGACCATATGGGGGAACACATTCCTTTTCCAAACTTGGGGCAAGTCTGATAATATCCTGAGCTCCTATAAATTAAGGAGTGGACTTGTAACCCAAACCAGCCTTCCTATAATCTGAGTAAATTGGAAAAGGCTACAAGCATCTGGTGACAACCCATCCACAGGTAGCCTCTTGACACAGCTGCTGTTCTGAAGCGAAACGATTCATCCCTGAGATTTCTCCCCTCAGGAACTATTTGTAGCCCTAAGCAGGGTCCAGGCATGGGGCCCAGGCCTCCAGTTGATTGTTTCTGCTAGGGAAAATTAACTTGTACTATTTGTAACCACAAATCTCTAAATATTGAAGAATTTCCTCTTAAACTTAAACATGAATTTGAGGTGACAATTTTTTCTTAGTTTTTTTCTTCATGATTCAGACCTTCTAGAGGTCCTGACACTCTCTGATATTTAGGTTTCGGAGTGGACATACTTCAGCCAGATCAGATAGGATGTCAATTGGCCCCTTAGTTTATTGGTATTCTTGGTAACTCCCCACAAACTCCCTAAGCCCCAGTTTTCTTGTCTATAAAGTGAGGGAAATGAGACCAGTCACAGCCAACGGCACTAACGGCTAAAGAAAACACATAATAAGTTCTCAATAAGCATCAATTTTGATTGCGTCTGCAATCACGAAAGCACGGATTACGGAACTGTGTTGGGTCTCATCTGTCTCTGGGGGCTGCATGTAACTAGGAACAGAAACTGAGAATGATGGTAATAGCAACGGGGTATGTTGCTCAATGCTTACTCTAGCTTGGGAGCTGTCCTAAGTGATTTACATATTAACTTACTTATTCCTCACGAGCGTCTTACACGGCACAGCACTTTTATTACTCTACTTAGAGCATGAGCGATTGCGGCAGACCGCAGTTGAAGCACTTCTCCAAAAGTGCTGGCTCGGCTCTGATGGCTTCTATCTGATTCTGACGAGGGAAGGCTTGGGCAGACAGGCCACGAGCACACACGCCCTATGAAATTGCTGTGCTTTCTCTACATGTGGCTTCTGATCTATGGGAAGGCCTCGTTGCTGTGGGGCCAGGAAGGAGGTGCTTGCTTCATCACAGGCTTGACTCAAAGCCGGTTGTGCTTCTGGACTTGTTCTTAAAGTGAGATTATACTGTGCCTATCCCAGTCAGACAGGCAGCCCCATGTCCTGTTGATTTGTCTTCAGTTCTGGCTGGTTTTGTGTTAACTTGACACAAGCTGGAGTTATCACAGAAAAAGGAGCTTCAGTTGAGAAAATGCCCTCATGAGATCCAGCTGTTAGGCATTTTCTCAATTAGTGATCAAGCGGAGAGGGCCCATCATGGGTGGTGTCATCCCTGGGCTGGTGGTCTTGTATTCCATAAGAGAGCAAGCTGAGCAAGCCAGGGGAAGCAAGCCAGTAAGGAACATCCCTCCATGGCCTCTGCATCAGCTCCTGCTTCCTGACCTGCTTGAGTTCCAGTCCTGACTTCCTTTGGTGATGAACAGCACTGTGGGAAGTGTAAGCTGAATAAACCCTTTCCTCCTCAACTTGCTTCTTGGTCATCATGTTTGTGCAGGAATAGAAACCCTGACTAAGACACCTTCCTTTCTATTCTGAGCTGCGAGGATTTGGGAGGGCTGGTGGGACTGGAGATGCAGTGAGTCTGAAAAGACGACTGAGGAAGGAATGAATTCCCTGGAGGTGTTGCCCATGGAGTTAGATGTGTTCAGCTGATGTGAAGATGGGCTTAATTGCTTCACTTTGGGTTGCTGCTGTGAAGATGGGTTCCTGATTAGGATTACTATTACTGTGATGGAATACCATGACCAAAAGCAAGTTGGGGAAGAGAAGGTTTATTTGGCTTATACTTCCATGTAATAGTCTGATTGAAGGAACTCTGGACAAGAACTTAAGGAGGACTGGAGACTGGAGGCAGGAGCTGATGTGGAGGTCATGGAGAGGTGCTTGCTTACTGGCTTGTTCATCATAGCTTGTTCAGCTTGCTTTCTTATTGAACACAGGACCACCCGTCTAGGGATGGCACCATCCACAATGAACTAATTAATGAACATCCTCATCAATCAATAGAGAAAATGTCCTACCGCCAGATTTGTATGGATGCATTTTCTCAGTTGAGGTCACCTCCTTTCAGATCCTAGAACCAGGCAGCACAATGAGTACAGGGCTGCTCTGGGAAGCTTCACCATGGAGTAGGTATCTGCTACTGAGGGCAGACGGAGACTGGCTAGAGCCTATGGTTGCAGACAGGACAGATCCGGTTTGAATAGGAGGCAGACAGGGGAGCTGGAGGTCACCCTGCATTGTGATCCTACCCACAGACACTCTTAAGCAATGGGGAGGATAAGCACGTGTCAGAATAGCAGCCTCTTGCTTCTCCGCGAGGGGCCGTGACGGGCTAAGCTCAGGATTCCATTAGTTATCCATTGCTTTCTGTCCTCAGAGGCGCTCTGCCCTCAGCGTAGCTCAGGTTTAAGCAACCATTTCCCTCTTAACATGGTGACCATTCACCGGGGCTCCTGAGTGCCAGTGTCAGAATGGGATTCATCTTAACTGTTGGCACATCTGTGGGAGCAATCACTGTCTCTTCCAAAACAGAATTTAAGGCTTGTGAGGCCTGCAGGTTTGTCCTGAGGGGAGAGAGGCTAGTCTTTTTTTCACAGGGGCTGTCTGGCATACATTTTTGGAAGAGGCTTCTGATTTCTATCCTCACATCAGGAGCCATCTAACAGACTGTGTTGACAGTGACTTCTTAGGCCAACCCCATGAAGGGACCCCTCAAGACATCTGGAAGAGGCAGGATGCTGATTCAGAGGTGCCAGGTCACACTGAGTCCCTTGTTCTGGGTTCTGTTTCGATGACGGATGGTATTTGATAAAACAAAGGATGATACAAGCAGGGACAGCGCTGGATACCTCTGGTACAGCAGAGTTAGTGTGTCAGCACGGGGAGCCTGCAGTGAGGGAGTGGAGCTGGGGTTAGGGAAGTTAAAGCAGGTTGGAGGCCAATAGGAATCATCTGGGTTAGTGCTCTTTCCTGAAGACTTTCGTTGATATCATCACAGGGTGGGGACACGCTGTTCAGTACAGCCCGGGTTACACTCTACAGACCCTCCTAACACTCACCTGATGCAAAGCGAGAACAGTGCCCAGACTGAGGTAGCCTGGCCCTAGAAATCCCTTATTTATGGAAATATGGGGTTTGAACTCCCTCCAGAAAACACAGCCTTGGTGAGTCAAAGCCCAGCCTTGCCCCACCCCAGATGAGTGACGTTTTCACCCTATGGAGTGACCTTGGCCAAGAAAAGGAGGAATGGGTTCTCTGATAGAAGAACTGCTGGTGTGTCTCTGCTGTCCAGGCACATAAAGAATCTACCAGGTCTCTCTCTGGGGAAACTGCTTCGCTGTATCTGAGAGGCCCAGAACCCAGAAGGAAGTGTATTCTTTGGAGCCAACATGAATCCAGTGCTGCTGAGAAAAGCTAACTGACCTTAGTCAAGTCTTGTCTTCTCTTGTAGCCCTGTTGGGACCTTCATTCCCATCTGATGGAAAACGTGGGTGCTCCCGCAGCTCCTGGTTCTTGAATAGTCCTTAACGATGTAGGAATCTCTGCATGGAGGTCGGTGAACCTCACGATGGATGAGTTAACCAGGCGGCTAGAGTAGATGAGACCGCTCTCATTTTAGGGAGTAGGGAAGTTGGGCTCTGGGGCGGAGCTCACCCACTGCACCTCTGCTGGCTGTTCAGCTCGACCAGGAACCCGGACATACACCTGCTGTGCCTACCACCTGTGCTTCCGCTTGCTTCTGAATGGAAGGGGAGCCCCGTGGTTAGAGCACCTGCTGGGCTTTCTGTTTCCTGCTGCCTTTCCCGCGCACCTGTGGCGTTCTCTGCTCCATTCTCACACCTCAATGAACACACACAGTCAGCATGTAAGTTTCTCTTTAGTACAGGAGCGTCTGGTGGCATGGTGTTGACAGAGCTCAGGGTCCAGCAGGGAAGACAGGTCTTTGATCAGAGAGTAAGGAGAGAATGCGGGAAGCCGCTGGCCTCATATTCCTGTGTGGTCATTTGCATTGCATAACTCTCTCTCTCCGGGAGACTTCATGCTTCTCCACAGCAGAATGTTTCTCTTCACTTGTGCCCGGCATTAAAAGCATGCCTAACACACAGCAGCTGCTGTCTGTTTCTGCTCAGGAAACCATGATGCAGGGAATGGTTAAAAATACCAATTTAGGAGCTGAAGCTATGGATCCGTTGATAGATAGAGTGCTTGTCTGGTATGCATGAAGCCCTGGGTTCCATCCCAATCACCACATACATCAGATGCGGCAAAGCATCTCTACAATCCTAGCCCTTGGGAGCAGGAGGCAGGGGATTAGAAATTCAAGATCATCCTTGGTTACAAATCAAGTGTGAGGTCAGCCTAGGGTGCATGAGTCTCTGTCTTAAGAAAAACAACAAATGAACCAACAAAACAGAAGAAAGGGATATAGCTTTTGGAATCTCAGTTCCTTGAGGTACTTGATGTATGATTTCAGACTCCTGATTTGGAAAATGTGGATTAGAACAACAGCTGCCTCGCATGAGGAGCACTGTCTGTGTTAAATATTCAGCTTTGCATGTGACATTAGTGATCTGATTCAAGTGTTGCCACCGCAGGACTGCTCAGATTGTTTGAACTGCTGGCTTAGTTTGAGTGGTTTAGGTGTTAGATGGCACGAGTGGGTGGGTTTCACTGATTTATGTCTGAGAGTGGGGAGCGAGGTCACCTGGCCACGAGCCACAGAGCTCTAGTGTTCCACAGAGGTGGATGATGACTGTTGCTGGGTCCTGATAGTGGTGAGCCTGCTGTCATTGAGGATGTGTGGGGGACGAAGATCTGGGTTCGAATTCCACACCTTCCCTCCTACCTTCCCTGACTCCTGCCTGAGTCCCCTGAAACTTACCCATCCACATGTCCCTGATGTTCCCTGCTTCTAAAGGATGCCCGGGGAATGATTAAAGCACTTTTTTGTGGGGCTCTTGGGACGTTTTCAGTGGTTAAGAATGCTTCCTGAGCTGGGCAGTGGTGGCGCATGCCTGTAATCCCAGCACTTGGGAGGCAGAGGCAGGCAGATTTCTGAGTTTGAGGCTAGCCTGGTCTACAGAGTGAGTTCCAGGACAGCTGGGGCTACACAGAGAAACCCTGTCTCGAAAAACCCAAATCTAAAAAAAAAACAAAAAAAAACCAAAAAAACCCAAAAACCAACCAAACAAACAAACAAAGGGCTTCCTGTCCTTCCAAAGGACCCACATTTAGATCCTAGAATCCATGTCCAGTGGCTCACAATTGTCTGTAACTCCACGGAGTCCAAAACAGTCTTCGGGCCTCTGGGAACACTGGTGGTACACACATACACATGCACACACATAAAAACCAAATCTTTTTTTTTTTTTTTTTTTTTTTTTAGTTTAATAGGTAGCATAGTCATTATTATTTTGGAATATAGGATAAAGTAAGTCTTGGCCACAGGAGTGCTATCCAAAAGGACTTAGTACATTTTATTAAAACATATTTTTTAAATAACATGTAATTAGACATACAGGGTTTTTAATAATTATATTTCTGCACTCTGTAAATGTTACTTTGTTACTATACTTATTCTCTATAAACTGTTCGCTGGTTCAAGTCCCTTCTTTTTTTTTTTAAACTCTTATTTTTTAATTGGATATTTTCTTTATTTACATTTCAAATGTTATCCCCTTTCCGGTTTCCACCCTTCTCTTAGCCCTGGAAACCCCTTAACTCATGCCCCCTCCACATGCTTCTATGAGGGTGTGCCCCCACCCACCCACTCACTTCCACCTCCCCGCCCTGGCATTCCCCAACACTGAGGCATCGAGCCTTCACAGGACCAAGGGCCTCTCCTCCCATTGCTGTCCTACAAGGCCGTCCTCTGCTCTATATGTGGCTGGAACCATGGGTCCCTCCATGTGTACCCCTTGGTTGGCGGTTTAGTCCCTGGGAGCTCTGGGGGGGGGGGTCCTGGTTGGTTGATATTGTTGTTCTTCCTATGGGGTTGCAAACCCCTTTATCTCCTTGGGTCCTTTCTTTAACTCCTCCGTTGGGGACCTCATGCTCAGTCCAATGGTTGACTGAGAGCATCCAGCTCTGTACTTGTTGGGCTCTGGCAGGGCCTCTCAGGAGACAGCTACATCAGGCTCCTGTCAGCAAGCACTTTTGGCATCCTCAATAGTGTCTGGGTTTGGTGACTGTATATGGGATGGATCCCCGGGTGGGGCAGTCTCTGGATGGCCTTTTCTTCAGTCTCTTCTCTACATGTTGTCTCTGTATTTTCTCCTGAGTATTTTGTTCCCTCTTCTAAGAAGGATTGAAGCATCCACACTTTGGTCTTTCTTCTTCTTGAGCTTCATGTGGTCTGTGAGTTGTATCTTGGGTATTCTGAGCGTTTGGGCTAATATCCACTTATTAGCGAGTGCATACCATGTGTGTTCTTTTGTGATCTTTAACACACTTGTAATCTTTAAAACACTCTTTTGATTGCTTCTTGGCCTTTTGGCTAAGATCAAGTGTAAAACAGTCTTTTGTGACTAAGGACCTTTTGTTAGTTATGAGTGTCAGGAAATGCTAAGGAACACAGACTTTACCTGGAGGTAGGAGAGAAGGCTGCACTGAGTTCCTTGTTCTGGTTGCCCGGCTTCAGGTGCTCAGTTGGTATCCCCACTTCTAGTGTGCCCAGATTCCATGGCCAGGGGTGCCTGTTGGCACCTGTCAGGAACTTCAAGTCTCCAAGCCTGGGGTGCCGACAGTCTTGGTTCCTTCTGGAATTGCCTGGTGCTTTCTCTTTGCTGAGCCTAGAGTTGATCTGTTTTTATCTCATTAGTTGGACACTGACCATGCATGGCTTATCTATGCTGGGAACCCTTAGGCGTGTGTGCAGGTATGTGTGTGTGTGTGTGTGTGTGTGTGTGTGTGTGTGATCTCATGTCCCTGAACTCTGAGCATCAGGGGCCCAGGCCTAGAGGTCTGACCATCATCCCTGAAACAGTCTGGGGCTGCCTCAGAGTTCCTATTGTGTCTCCATGATAGGATGAAGAGATTATTTTCCATTTCTGCAGTACAGAGCCAAAGCCTGATGCCTATATCCCAGTTTTGTCTTTCTGAATTTCCAGCTCTGTTCTCTCTCTCTCTCTCTCTCTCTCTCTCTCTCTCTCTCTCTCTCTCTCTCTCTCTCTTCTCTCTCTCTCTCTCTCTCTCTCTCTCTCTCTCTCTCTCTGTGTGTGTTTATGTGTGTGTTTCTTTGTTTCTCTGTGTCTCAGTGTCTGTCTGACTGTCTGGCTGTCTGTGCTCTTAGGCAGTTGACTGTGGAGACCAAGTTACTTGATGCTTTGAAGCATCCACTGGCTTCTAAAGCAGGCGCCTGGAGATTCACTGTGTGTTCCTCAGCCTCAGGGCCCTGCCAGTGAACAGCATTTTTCGAGTTCCTCTCTCACCACACAGTACAACACTGCCTTTCTTGAGAGAGTTTTCCTTGTGCTTGGTAGCTCCTGCTAGGGAATTCAGCACACTCTAATTTCCTTCTGGCTCTTATCATCCACTCCGCTCAGGCTTTTCCCTGGGTGGGATATCAGTAGGGATTTTTTTCATCAGTTTCTAAGCATGTATTATACAGACCTTAACTTTTAAAGAAATCTTGTTGTCTCTAGATGCTGATCTTTTTTTTTTTTTTAATGATCCCTCCACCTCCCCTTCTGCATCTCAGGTATCCTTGGAGATTAGAGATGTCAGGTCCTTCAGAGGCTGGAATTATAGGCAGTTACAAGTGGTCCTACGTGAATGCTGGCACTGAACTCAAGTCCTCTGCAAGAGCAGCAAGTACCCTTAACTGCTAAGCCGTATCTCCAGCCCCTTAGCTGGGCCACTTTGGCTTATTATCTGGGTCTCATATTGTGTACATTTGGCTCTCTGACATAGAAACCCTTCACTCTCCACAGGGAAAAATTCTACCACCCTTTTCATTTCACTGGGTACCCAAATCTATGGATGCTCAAATCCTTTAAATAAATTGTCGTAGTGCTTGCGTGCAACCTACGTATCTCCTCTGTGTTGGCATGGGAGATGCCATGCTTTATGGGAGACCCTGAGGAAAGTGTTAAGAGGCAGAGGAAATGCACATTGGGAGTTAAAGAGAGGAGAGAGATCAAGAGGAGAGTCCTGAGGGAAGGCAGGAAGGCATGGGAGGGATGCGAGTTAACAGGAGGAGCTTGTGGGTTAGGATGAGACCAGGACCAAAAATCTGCCTCAGAATGAGTTTCTGATTAAGGCCCTGGTGCTCACCCCTGGCTGTGTATCCCAGCCAACTGACTTGAGAAGCAGCTTGGACATTTGAATTTTTGGGCATATGAATTCTCTTAAAAAATATTTATGAGGCAGGAGAGATGGCTCAGAAACTAAGACCACTTGTTGCTCCTGCAGAGGACTTGGGTTAGGCTCCCAGTACCCACATGGTGGCTCACACCATCTGTAACTCCAGGCACATGGGGATCCAGTGAGATCTGGCCTCTGCAGGAACTGTGGGTGCACATGTGGTGCGCAGAGGAGACACTCATACATTTATGCAAATAAACAGATACAATTTAAAAACAGATACAATTTAAAAGACGTTAGCCACAGTGCTTGACTGCCCACTGCCTTCTGGGTCTTGTGCTTGAGCTCCAGGTGTTTGTAGTCTGGGGAGACAGAAGAATTGTGCCTTACTAAGGAAAGTACTGCCACAGGAGAAGAAACGATGTGTCTGGGCTCTGGGGAGGAAACTTGGCCTCCTGAAAGACTCAAGGTAAGCTTTGTCTCTGAGCCACTATCCAGGGAAGTGTCTTCTAACTTATTCCTGCACACAGAAATAGGCTCCTCCCCTTGGAGGATAGCATATGCATAAAGGTGGGAATGTAGTGATGGCCATCTTGAAGGTGAACAGCTGTGGTCTTGATCATGCGCACTGTGTACATGTGCATGTGTGAGAGTGGAGGCCAGAGAGGTCAACCTTGGGTTTTGTTTTTAAGGCAGCTCTTGTCTTGGTGTTTTGAGACAGGGCTTCTCACAGGCCTGGAGCGTGTTGAGACCTAGGCTAGCTGGCCAGTGAGCCCAGAGATCTGCCTCACTTTTCCTTTCCCTCTCAAATGCTGGGATTACAAGTGCACACCACAATGTCGGGCATTTCTATGTGGACTCTGGGGATTGAACTCATATCTTTATGCTTGCACTTTTCTGATTGAACTATCTCTGCAGCCTGAGCATGGGCATTTTTGAGAGGATGTCCCACAGCCTGTGGGCAAGGGAAGGTGGTACAACTGCCTGGCAGCTGGGCTGCTGTCTTGACTTTTCAGCTTCCTGAGAACAAGAGTTGCAATTTCTAAGAAGGGACTGCACACCTGAGTAGAACAGAACTCTATGTGGAGAGAGCAGGCGACTGGGCTAGGATGGTACCCAGTATCCTAAAAAGAAATGCATTTAACTACAGCCTGACATCTTTGGGAGGGCATCTCCTAAGTCAGTGTGAATTTACTGCATCCGGAGGAAGAAAGGGCACATTTAGTCTTTCAGAAGCTAAGAGTGAGCATCCGTCAGGGTGCCACCACCTTATATATCACAGCTGAGACTCGGCTGGGACTGTCCCCAATGACACGAGTCAGTATATAATAAGCTCCCAAATGTCCAGACCGAAGGCTGTGGCTCACGCCTCTGATTTATGACAGAAATCACGAGCTGCTACATTAACTTCTGCACTTCCCATTTATGTTTGCATGAACTTGGGGAAGGAAGGAGACGCTTAACTCTTTGTCTGACATGGTCACCATAACCACCACAGTTTCAGGGAGTCGTGTTTGCTATGCAGTTTTAAAGGCCTGGTCCCAGGTATTTGCTGGCCTCTAGAAAGATGCCTTTGCATTCGCCAACTCTCTCCTCTCTCCATCTTTGAGCCCTCTCATGGGAATTAGCTCATCAACAGGTTTAATTGCTCTTCCCAAGAAGTCAGGTAGCTGAGAACTCCTCATCTGGATGCAATAGCTAAATCAATTTAGGAGACAATTACTGGTCAAATATACAATTTCATACAAGTACCTCTTACCATTTGAAGGCTTTTTTTTTTTAAATTAAACTTAATGTTCCTGAAATAATTCAGGGCTGAGAGCTCAGATATTCAACATCAAGATGGTAGAAAATGACAGAAACTGCTGGTATCTTATCTTATTCTGTTCAGATGACTGTATCAAAATCCCTCAGATGGTGATTCATGAACAATGAAGGTTTATTTTTTCACAGCTCTGAGGCCTGAGGTATCTACGTTCGGGACGTTGGAAGACTTGGGGTCTGGTAAAGACCTGTTCCCCATAACAACAGTTCTCGATGTAGTTTTGTAAGGTTTAACGGGAGAGCATGTTTGGGCACACCTGTATTATAAATACAACAACCCTATTAACAAGGGCTCTGCCTGTATGATCTGATTACTGCTTCACTACTTAATCCCTTCCTGATAACATCATTTTGGAGCCTGAGATTTCAACATATAAACCTGGGGATCATAAACATACAGACCACAGACTAAATTAAAGTTTATCAGATGGACACAATGAGTGACAGGATGGGAGAGAAACTTAAGGGATTAATGTAAATAGTAATGGGTTTCCACTAGGTGATTAAGGATTTGAAAAATTGCTCTAAGCATCCTTTCTTTCGATAATAAGTCACTTAATGTCTATTGCAGGTCACATACTTGGCTCGAGACCAGAGGTCCTGGGGTGAATAACAGAATGTCTTCATCGTCAGGAAGTGTGTACTGGAGGATAATAGTCCATTAATGTAGCTCTTTGAGGGTTCACCATGTTGCTATTATGGAGAACAGAGGAAACCTTCTCTGAAAATGGAACTCACTAGAGTCATTTTCGATGAAGGGTGAGGGTATTGTGTGTGCTGAGGATTGAATGTTAGGTGAAAATGTGTAGGCGGTTTTTAAAAGGGAAAAGGAGAGGAGAGGAGGGGAGGGGAGGGGAAGAAAAGGGAGGAGAGGAGGAGGGAGAGAGAGAGAGAGAGAGAGAGAGAGAGAGAGAGAGAGAGAGAGAGAGAGAGAGAGAGAGAGAGAGGAATTGAGGATCCATGAGGAACAGAATGGGTATATGGATAGATATTTGTGCCTTCATAAATTTTGTGTGTTGAAATAGTAATCCCAGTGTGACAAGGTCATGGGTGGAATCAGTGCCCTTCTAGAAGATCAGTGAGCTTGTTTATTTTCTCAGCTGTTTACTATGTAAGAGTATGATGGCCATTTGCAACCAGAAAGCTTTGAGAGGCAGTGGATTGAGCCAGGACCACCAGTGTGACTGTGGGTTCGAAATTCTTCATGTGAGATGGCTAGTCTACTGGTTAGTGGTTACTCGATTGATGGCGTTGACTCTCTGTTTTCCAGAATCTCTCAGTGGCCACTAGTTCAGTAGAAGGATAGCAGGGCCTCTTGAGCCCCTTGCCCACCCATGGTGGGCTGTTGACAGGCCCATTCTTGTACAGACTCAGTGCAGGCAAGAACAGCTGCATTGGGTTCATATCAGAAATGGCTATCTCATGCTCAGGTGACGCCACTCCATGCCTGATTTTATTTTCTTCTCTTTATTTCCCCTTCATATGCTCCCTCTAGAGATATGATCACTGCCATAAATTTTTGGATTGTTTTGGAAAAAGCAACCTAGGTGAGATTGTGTCCTCATATCCACAAACATGATATATTTCATTATTCAAGTTTCTTTGGGGGAATTTCAATTTCTCTGTAAAACTTTTCCACACCTTATTCATTCACAGATATGCAGAGTTTTCTACTGTGAGTGGCACTTGTTCCTAGTATAATTTCTTACTGATAATTTTTGGCCTAAAGGGTCCACTGATTTTAACGTTTTTATTTTGCGATTGGCAATTCTGAAGAGTTTTCCTATTCTTACACTTTGTCTTGTTTTTTTTTTTTTTTTTTTTTTTTTTGTGATGTGGATTTGTTTACATAGGCAATCTGTAAATTCATCTTTCTTTCCTTTTCTTATATACTTAGTTTTTTTCTCTTTTCCAAATTCATCAATGTGCTGGTTGGTTTTGTTAGCTTGACACAAGCTAGAGTCACTTGGGAAGTGCAAACCTCAACTGAGAAAGTACCTCACCAGATCAAGCCTGCAGTGCATTTTCTGGATTGATGATTGGTGTGGACAGCTTTTTGTGTGTAGTACCATCCTGGGTAGGTGGTGTTGCATGCTATACAACAGCTTACTGAGCAAGCCGTGAGAGAACATTGTAAGCAGCTCTCCTCAGAGGCCTCTGCATCAGTTCCTGCTTCTAGGTTCCTGTCCTGCCTGAGTTCCTGCCCTGATTCCTCTGGATGGTGGACTGTTCCCTGGAAGTGGAAGATGAAATAAACCTTTTCCTCCTCAAGTGGCTTTTTCACAGCAGGGCATTTTTCACAGCAATAGAAACTACAACTAAGACACCAACTAGGGTCTGTTTTGCAATGTTCAGTAGAAAAAAGTAAAGACTAAGTGATTTATCTTGGGATTCAGTATGAACTAATGATTCTAAGGTTGTAGTATTTGTTATGGATATTTGATTGGAATGCTTTAAGGAAGTTTGTTTTCTCTCTAGTTTATGAAAAATCTTTAATTTTGGAATTTAATGGAGATGTGGCTGTTTTTGTCTCTTTTGTTCATAAACCGTAGCAAAATTATAGTTATGAAGTAGAAATGAAATCATTTTATGGTTGGGGAGGGGGTCACCATAACATGAGGAATTGCATTAAAGGGTTGTAGTATTAGGAAGGTTGAGAGCTACAGGTTCAGGACACTTTCATAGTTAGTGATTGAGGGCTCAGTCCATTGTGCAGGGGGCACCCCTGGGCTGGTAGTTCTGTGTTCTGACTGAGCATTAGGCAGCTTTAGGAAGGTTGAGAACCACTGTACTGGTTCTTCAATATTACAAAGTCTTCAGTGCTGGGGATCAAACTCAGAGTTTCACACATCAGGTAAATACTCTGCACTGAGCTGTACCCTATTTCTTCTCTTGCCTCCTAACTCCAGACTTCTTCATCTTACTTCTGGCAAAAGAAAAAGAAAATCAATTCTTTTAGCCCACACACTCTTTTCTGTAATTTGTCTTGCCTGGTCTGTGCAGTGCATTTTCCTTCCCAGTTTGGAACCTACCTCCTTCCTAAGTTTTGAAGGTTTGTATAGGAATTTCCTATAAAGATACAACTTGCTTTCTTAAGCAACTGGTTGTCTACCAATGACTATGATGTTTACCTTCTTTTATTACATTTTGTGTTGAATGGTGGCAAGGAAGGCAGGAAGTGGAAAGGTGGTGTAAGGCCAAGAAGTGGTGAGCTTGTGTGTGGCCTGATGTAGGGGGTTCTTCTAGACTGCTTTGCCAAATCTCATCTCACTGGGGAGAGCAGAACCCCCAAGGAGAGTTGCAGAATCAGCTCCCTTAAGCACCGGAGCCAAAGCTTAACTCTTCCAATCCACCCAAAATGCACCTAGCTCAGTCTCTTTCCTAGAGTGCCTTTCTGCCCCAGATGCTAATTGCGTTTAACTAATCCACTAGCAAAATGTCCACACAGAATTCCATTTTAATTAGCATACCACACTCTTTGTGCAAATTCGCTCTCAGAGGAGTCCCATTGCAGCTGCATGCAGGCGCTAATGACGGTGCCCCTTGATGTTTTCCCGATAGCTTTCAGCTGCAAAAGCACTTAGGCAGACTGCCATGATCAGCCTGCCCAACTGTATTACTGCGGGACGCCCGATTGGTTAGAAGTTGATCCTCCGGTAACTTTCCTGTTTCTTTACATTTCCTCTTGAACCCCAAATGGACCATTTCTTATCAGGATGCCATGAAAGGTGGCAGTGTTCAGGATGGAAGAAGAATTAGACTATGGGTTATTTTCTCCTCTCTGTCTTGGAATTTCAATACTGAAAGGGATTTTTAAAATGGTTCTATCCACCTGGTTCATTTCATAACTGGGAAATTACAGTGCATACTCTTGTAGTTTGAACTGGGGCTAAAGTCTTCAAAGAGGGTCTTCTTTGAGCTTTTAAAAATATCTATCATTTATCTATCTCTCTACCATCTCTCTATCTCTATTTCTCTATCTCTATCTCTTTATCATCTATCTCTCTATCTCTCTATCTATCTCTCTATCATCTCTCTATCTCTATTTCTCTATCTCTATCTCTTTATCATCTATCTCTCTATCTCTCTATCTGTCTATCTATCTGTCTGTCTGTCTGTCTGTCTATCTATCTATCTATCATCTATCTATTTATGATCTATCAGTTTAACATCTATTTGTATGAGTGTCTGCCTGTATGCACCTTCTGTTTGCCTGGTGCCCTTGGAGGCCAGAAGAGGGAACTGGATCCTCTGGAACTGGAATTCTAGATGGTTGTGAGCTGCCACAAAGCTGCAGGGTCCTCTGCAAGAGCAGCCAGTGTTCTTAACTCTGGAGCCCTCTCCCTGGCTCCTCGCTAGTGGTTCTTAATCCTGGACACACTGGAATCACCTGGGAGCTTCAAAATCTTTTACACTTGTTTATTTTATGTGTACGGGTCTGCATGGATGAACTACATGCCACAGCATACATGTGGGGGTCAGAGGTTCTCTTCTTCTACTATGTGGGTCCCAGGTGTTGAACTCAGGCTCAGTGACAAATACCTTTACTTCTTGAACCACCCCACTGGCCCACCTAGGAGCTTTTTAAAGAAATCCCCTATCCAGGTCAGGATTATTTTTATAGGTAGAATTGTTATTTTTTTAAACTCTCTTTTATTATTTCCAAATTCAGATATGAAGTTCTTGCACTTAAGCTGTGTACTGGCTGGTTTTGTGTGTCAACTTGACACAGGCTGGAGTTATCACAGAGAAAGGAGTTTCAGTTGGGGAAGTGCCTCCATGAGATCCAGCTGTGGGCCATTTTCTCAATTAGTGATCAAGTAGGGAGAGCCCCTTGTGGGTGGTGCCATCTCTGGGCTGGTGTTCTTGGGTTCTATAAGAAAGCAGGCTGAGCAAGCCAGAGGAAGCAAGCCAGTTAGTAGCATCCCTCCATGGCCTCTGCATCAGCTCCTGCTTTCTGACCTGCTTGAGTTCCAGTCCTGACTTCCTTTGATGATGAATAACTGTGTGGAAGTATGAGTGGAATAAACCCTTTCCTCTCCAACTTGTGTCCTGGTCATGATGCTTGTGCAGGAACAGAAACCTTGACTAAGACAAGCTGTTAGAATATAAGTGCAGAAGGACCCCAAGCTAATGTCTTCACTAAAAGACACATTTAGAAAACACATGAAGCAGGGATCATGTGAAGACACTGAATGAGGGCAGCTGTCACAAACCACTGATGCTACCTCATCTGGGGTACTTTGCTGTACAGACTGAGCTGACTAACTCTGTCCACATCCGATTCTAATGGGTACTTGAGGATGATCGCAGTGGGCTGGCTCAGAACTTGAATGTAATAGAAGCTGCTGAATTATCTTTATAGGTGATGGATAGAGTACTCTAAACATTCCCAGTGTTCACAACACCTGACTTAAAACATCTAAATCTATCCAAAAGATGCACGAATAATAACTGTAGTTTCAGAGGGAAAGTCCAGCCTAGCAGAGTACTTTCAAACTCAAAGATCCACACTGTTGCTTATTATTCTTGTAATACTTCTTGGAATTGTTTCATGGACATTCTCTATAAGGCCTTATAAGGAAGGAGTTTGTGCTTCGGTGGAGAATTTTATACATTGTTTAGAGTGCTTGCTCTCAGATGGTTTTATTCAGATTCTCTGGGGTTTCTTTAGCTATTACAAATTGAATTGTGTTTCTCCCATATTTCTATGTTAAAGTCCTAAGTATTTGCATCTTAGAACGTAACTTGGTCTGGAAACAGGGTCACTGCATATGTAATTAGAGATGAGGTTATATTGGCATAGGAAGCCTGCTTAATTCAACATGATTGTAGTTTTCAAGAAAGTGGCATGTTTGGACATAGGCACACACAGGGAGAAAACAACCAGATGAAAACAGAGGCAAAAGCCAGATGCTGAGACGCCAGGGGATGCCAAGGCTTCTGGGAGTCAATGGAGAGGAGAGGCGGGAACAAACACAAGCTCCCTCATGGACTATCTCTCAACTGTGGACTCTGAACCTTCACAACTAAGCAGCAATAGGGTTCTGACACCAGATCACAGCACTGTAAGGCCACCTACCTGAAAGCAATGCAAAGTGATATGCATCTTGTCCTGTCTGCACGGATGTTTGTTTAGTCCCTTACCCACTGTGGACAGAGCCAGATTTGTTCTGTTTGCACATTTAGTTCAATATCCTTTGTTTGTAAATGTGTCTGCTCACTCATTTTGTCCTTTGAACCAGTTGTAACATCTTATTTGTTCCCACATTTGATAGTGAGTTAAGTAAAACTTATAACATGTTCAGATTTATTTATCCATGTACTAGCTAGTTCTATGTCAACTTGACACAAGGAATAGTTATCAGAGAGGAGGGAGCTTCAGTTGAGAAAAATGCCTCCATAAGATCAGGCTGTACAGCAAGACACCCCCCCTGGAGCTCCTGGGGACTGGACCACCACCAAAGAATACACATGGAGGGACCCAGGGCCTGCATATGTGGCAGAGGATGGCCTTGTTGGACATCAGTGGGAGGAGCAGCCCTTGGGCCTGGGGGGGCGGGGTTCGATGCCCCAGTGTAGAAGAATGCCAGGGCAGGAAGGCAGGAGTGGGTGGGTGAATGGGGGAGCACCCTCATAGAGGCAGAGGGATAGGGGAAGCGATAGGGGGTTTCCAGAGGGGAGACCTGGAAAGGGGATAACATTTGAAATGTAAATAAAGGAAATATCCAGTTTAAAAAAAAAAAAAGATCAGGTTGTAGGCAATTCTGTAGGCATTTTCTTAATTAGTGATTGATGGGGTGGGGCCTGCTCACTGTGGGTGATGTCATCCCTGGGTTGGTGGTCCTGAGCTCTATAAGGAAGCAGGCTTAGTAACCCATGAGGAGCAAACTAGTAAGCAGCACCCCTCCATGACCTCTGCATCAGCTCCTGTCTCCGGTTCCTGCCTTGCTTGAGTTCCTGTCCAGACTTCCTTTGCTGATGAACCTTAATGTGTAAGCCTGAGTCCACTAAACCCTTTCCTCCTCAAGTTGCTTTGGTGGTGGTGCCTCATCATGGTAATGGGCAGCCTAACTAAGACAATCCATGTATTAATTTTACATACCAATTATTTAAAGAAATTCTAATTCGTGAAAGTATTTTTACTTTCATGGTGGTCACTAGAGACTAGGAACATTCTAGAAGATGGAAGATGGAGTGAGGGGTAGATAACAGAAGGCCCAATACATTTACCAAAGAATGAATTAGGCTGTGCGAACCCAGTTCTGCCCTTCCCCTTAGGATATTGGGCACCCGGGCTGGACTGGAAGTAATAAACCTTAGCTGGGCAGGTGGGTTAGCAGGGTCTCTGCTGGCATGAGTGCAGGAGAAATGGCATTCTCTGGAGACCGTTTTCAGCGATATGGATATGGGTAGGGTTTTTTTTGGGGGGGGTGAGTGTACATTATTGTCGGGGGCTGAGGAGCTGCCCATGCTTCATGTGGATGAAGAGGAATCCTGGGTACTTGCTGGACTTGTCCTCACAGGGAGAGAGGAAGCTTAACCTGAAATCTGGCCACCGGGCTATGTGACCACTTCAAGGGTGGCAGAGGTGGGGGTTGTAAGGCTTATGTGCTCTGGGACATGAAGGCCCAAAGCAAGGAGGAAGCAGTCCTACTCCTGCTGGCCTCAGGATGAGATTTTCAGGGTTTGGATGCATCTCAGTCTTACTCTTGTTCTGGACTGCTCCCCCCAACCCCCACCAGTATCATGGCTTCCTGCTCCACAGTTCTGGTCTTCTGTAGCTCAGTAGAGAGGTAATAGTACACAAAAATTTGTGACTCATTTCAAAGTAGCCCTATAAATAGAGTATAGTGATCCCCATCATATAGAAATGGTACATGGGGGCTAGAGAGGTGGCTCAGTGTATCAGAGCACTGACTGCTCCAGAGGACTCAGCTTTTGATTCTCAGCATCCATATGGAGGCTCACAACTGTCTGTAATCCCAGTTCCAGGGAATCTGTTGTTCCTTCTGACCTCTGTATGCGGTAGGCACTCACGGTACACAGACATGCATGTAGGTAAAAATTCATGCTCATAAAATTAAAAGAAGTAGAAATGGTAAATATTTGGGGCTGAGAGATGGCTTAGGAAGTAGAAGAGCTTACTATTAAATCAAGACGACTCAGTGTTTAAATCTCTAACATTCAAGTAAAAATCCAATCTTAGCTTCATATGCTTGAAACATCTCTAGTTGGAGATGGAGACGAAGGGACCCCAGGAGCTAGCTGACTCGAAATAGTGAGCTTCATGCTCCATGAGAGACCTTGTCGTCTCAGACAAACAAGGTGGAGAGTGAGAGAGGGAGACACCAAGTCTCTTCCTCTCACCTCCACATGCACACATTAAAAATGCTTTGCCCCAGTTTGATCATGATACGCTACGCACACACATCTTATTCTTGTACAGTATCTTAGGAATACATAAAATACTCTTCGACAATGAGATTTCAATAGGTCCCAGAGAGATGTATTCCTCCTGAGAAAACATGGCTTGTGGATATGGAGACTTATCAAACACTTTTAACGTGCTGTCTCTAGAAGGACAGGGTGAGGTTCCTTGTTTTCCCCTAGCCATTGCCAGTCATGAGGGGACAAATCTTAGCTCAACAGGAAGGTGAATTTATTTATTTTTTTTAAAAATTTATTATTATATGTGAGTATACTGTAGCTGTCTTCAGACACACCAGAAGAGGATGTCAGGTCTCATTATGGATGGTTGTGAGCCACCATGTGGTTGCTGGGATTTGAACTCAGGACTTTTGGAAGAGCAGTCAGTGCTCTTAACCGCTGAGCCATCTCTCCAGTCTGAAAATGAATTTATTAATCACCAGAGTTTTCCAAGCCAGCATGAGCTTCTATGGAAGTTGTGTGTTTGTTGTTGTTGTTGTTGTTGTTGTTGTTGTTTTGTTTTGTTTTGTTTTTGTGGCAGGAAGGGTGTGGGTGGGACTCTGGTTTCCCTTTTGGTGGGATGTTATATCAGCTCTAACATCAAAGCTGTGGAACAGCTGTGGAATTGCTTATTCCTGGGCATGAGAGTCAAAGATTCAAGGATGATAAGACAGACCATCCATCCCTTCTCCCATCCTCCTTTATTTATCTTTATTTACCAAATCTCTTCTCTAGTCCTGTTTCAGCCCTTTAGCTTTTCTCCGTTGGTGTTTTTGAAGGAGGGGGAAGAGGCTCTTTTCTCTCATCATTAGGTTAGCTCACCTGGCTGCCCACCAAACTGAAGCAAGATGGAACACTGAGTGTCTCTGTCCTTGGGGCCTGGGGTTTTCTAGTGCTGTAAGCTTCCTGTGACAAAGATGTCACTGCTAAGTGGCTATGTGACACTGTGGATGGGCTGTACTGCCCGACATCCTGTCTGGGGCTGCAGTCTAGCAAAACTCAGAGGGTATAATTAATGCCATATGCATATTATCTAATGTCACAATAAATCTGCCTGTGATGGTTTCTCGTTGGCATTCTCTGACTCTCGGTGCTAAGCTTCATGAGGTCCCTGTCACCGGTTTCCAGGCACGCCACCATTTTTCAGGTTATAATTTGCCAGTTGACAGTGACTCCTATTAGCACGGAGCCAGTTAAGATTGTACCAGTGACTTCATTATACACCACGCCTCTGCGGGTTTGTAATTATGAAGTTAAAAAAAAAATGCCAAAGGCAGTCATTTGACATACATGTATTTTTAGCCCACTAGAATCATTGATATACATTTATAGATTTTTTTTTTTGCCTTTTTGTATTTTATTTCTGAGACAGTAGAATGGCCTTAAACTTACTTATGTCACTGAGGCTGGCTTTGAACTCCTATATAGTCACATTATCATCATGCCTGGCTTTGTCTTTTTTTTTTTTTTTTTTTAATTAAAAAAAGCAGATGAATACATTAGGGGCTGGAATGATGGCTAAGTGGGTAAGGATACTGGCTATGTAAGTCTGCAGACTTGAATCTGGATCCCAGCACCCATGTCAAAAGCTGAGCGTGGTTTTGTGTACTTTAAGTTCCCTAGAGCTGTTGAGAGAAGACACAGGATTGCTGGGGCTAGCTGGCACCAGCCCAGCTTGAGGTTCAGTAAGATAGCCTGTCTTTAGGAAATAAGACAGAAAGTGATAGAGTAGAAGCCAGTGTTTTCCTCCGGCCTTTACATATGGGCGTGAGGGTGTGCACACACATATGTGCACATATCCTACATACATGCATATCATGTACATATACATACAATCAACTTGCATGTGCTTTTTATGCCTGGGAGGCTGAGGCAAGAGTATTACAAATGTAAGGCCAACCTGAGCAAAATAGTGAGGCCAAAGTCAGCCTACCTTACATGTGCTGGTAAATGTCAACTTGATACAAGATAGAGTCATCTTGGGAAAGGGAACCTTAACTGAGACACTGCTTCCACCAGTTCAGTCCATAGGCATATCTTGGGGTGGGTGTCATTTTTTTTTTGTCAGTGATTGATAGATTGATATGGAAAGGGCTTATCCCACTGTGAATAGTACCACCTGTGGGAATGTGTTTCTGGGTTGCATAATAGTGTGAGCTGAATAAACCAGCCAAGAAGGAGCCAGGAAGCAGCATTCCTCCATGGATTCTGCTCTAGTCCCCTCCTCCTGTTCCCTGCTTGTTACCTTCTGTCCTGGCTTCCCACATGGTGGACCGTAAAGTGTAAGATGAGATAAATCCTTTCCTCCAAGTTCATGTCTTTATCACTGCAATAGAAACCAAACTAGAACAGCACATTATCTTAAAAATTTTTAAGGTGTGTACACAGAGATCCAAATTCAGTCTCAGTAGTTTCTAAGTATAACATTGACTGAAGCCTGGATCTTATAAAATATGAATTTTTCAGACAGCAGGTCCATTTTGCTATCTAGAAGGAGAACTTCCTGTCTATTTACTGTTGGGGTTCTTTATCCTTTCAGGCTGTTGCTTCTGTGGACCATGCCATGGATTCAAAGATGTTACTGATGAGGGTCAGGTAGATGGTCGAGTCCTCATTGGAGCAAGTATGAAGAGCCTGCTATCCAAATCCTGGCCTGTAAACTTAGTCAAGAAGGATGTGCTGCAGATCCCTAGAGCACTTAGACTATTATTGAAGAAATACAGCCAAACAGCAAGTCTAAAGGCAGCTGCCATCTTCGCTCAACCACTGGAAGAAGAGCCACTTCATTTGTCTCACCTGACAACTTTGGCCTCAAGGGCTGGGGTCCTGTAGCCACTGTCAGCCTATTGAGCATGCTGATCGGGTAGGAATGTTCACCCCAGGGCCAGAGACCCCTCCTTTCCTATCTAACTCTTTCCTGGGACACTCCAGTCTTCAAGCTCTACCTTCCCAGGATTCTGTTGAGGTTTGGTCTGTTACTATGTATTGTAGTGCTAAATACTAGCTGGCTTAGTTACCTCAGGGACAAGTGACTCCTCATGTACAACACATGATGCTATGTTACCTTGGTCCTTAATTTAATTGGTTGACTAAAGATGCCAAGACCTGTAGCTGGGCTGAAGAGAGGTAGGAGGGGATTCAATTCTTGGGCTTGGGGTCTGAGTAAGACCAAGAGGGGAGAGAGAAGAAGATGGAGAGAGTAGACACCATGGGGTAGGAATCTTGAAATCATGGCTATGAGGGCTGGCCAATTAGAGTTAAGCATGGCTGAGAAAGAACATGGCAAAGTCATATTGAGGGATGACTCGCAGGGAAGTAGACATAATAACTAGTAGAGGATAGCCCAGGTCTATTACGACTTAGTAAAAATGTACAAGCTTTGCGTCTTTTTTCTGGATACTAAATGATCAAAGCCAGGATATATACCCCTGGTTGAGATTAAATGTTTAACACAACAGGATTCAGTGTTTATTTCATCATACTCTGTGACCCTTCAGTTATAATTTATTTCTTTTGCTAGGACAAAAAGCAACTTAGGGGAGAAAGCATTTGTTTAAATTACAATTCCAGGTTATCACCCATCACAGTCAAAGGCAGAGAGAACTAGATCATGTAGGCCCATTTGTTTCCATGCTGGCTTGTTGTCTCAGCTAGCCTACATTTAGGGTGAATTCATGTATGTCAAGGCACTCAAGACTCTTCCCTCATAGACAGGCCTACAGGTCAACCTGATGGATACAATCCCTTTTGAAACCCTCTTCCCAGATGATTCTAGATTTTATCATGTTGACTGTTAAAGTTCCTCATTACAAGTAGCTTGAGAGTCTCTTCTCCTAGGAGAGGGGTAGTGAGCTTGTTTCTTTAGTAGGGTATCTGGGTGATGTACCAAGTTGAGCAACATTGCTGCCTCCAGGAGCATCCATTACAAAGTTTTTCCCTTTCCTTTTCAAATAAATAATAAAGAATAAGTTGTCTCTATTAAGGAGGATTATTTTCATGCCTTATAAGGACCACCAGAAATAAAGTATTGTATCTCCTTTTTTTATCCTTTGCAACTTGGGTATATAATTATCTTCTCAGGAGTCCATGTATTGGAAAAGCTCAGGATAAATGGAATTCTTATAAACTGGGTCTTACTTCACCACTCCTTCATATGGCCATAGTCAAGCTTAGATTTTAGATTGGTTCCTCTCTGATGATCATTTGGTATGTGTTGAAGAGACAAGCTCACTACCCCTTTCCTAGGTTCACACCCAGTCTTGTCTTAGAATTCTTTTCTACACGACCCTTTAGGCAGTCCCTCCTAATTGCTTAGAATTATTAGAGATGAAAACTATTTGTCACTCTGGGGCAAAGCCATATTTTTTTTGTTAAGAATTCTATTGTTTAATACTTGTATAATTAATGCCCATCTTTTGGGAAGAAGATGTAGAAATAGAAAAGTATCTCTTTCTAGCTGAAGAGTTATAGATCTCCACATATCAGAACTCTTTTGTTTGTTTTTGAGACAGGATTTCTCTGTGTAATAGCTCTGGCCATCCTGGAACTTGCTCTATTTTTTTTTACTTCTCTCTCTCTCTCTCTCTCTCTCTCTCTCTCTCTCTCTCTCTCTCTCTCTTTCTCTCTCTCTCTTATTGAAAATGGAAGTAAAAACACTTTATGATAAAATTAAAGATTTACATTGAAAATATGATAAAATTAAAGATTTATTGAAAATATTTCAGATAAAATAGAAGAGATACATAGAAAAACACGTTAACATTGACAATTTTCATGGAAAATTAAAGAGTGATATAATAATGGTAGGCATAAAAGTATTCCTAAGTTATTGAAAGTGGAATTATAAACATTTTCTGATAAACTTGAGGATTTACATGGAAAATATTTCTGATAAAATTGAAGAAATATATGAAAAACATGTTAAAATCAAAGATTATCATGGAAAATTATACAGATAGGCATAAAGATAATTCTAAGTTGACTGAAGGTGGAATTATAAACATTTTCAGATAAAATTGAAGATTTACATGGAAAATATTTTTGGAAAAATTTAAGAAATATATAGACAAACGTTAAAATAGACTATTTCATGGAAAATTTTACATATAAAATGATAGATATAAAAACTCTTTCTAAATTAATTGAAGGTAGAATTAGAAACATTTGTGATAAAAAAGATTTACATTGAAAACATTTCTGATAAAATAGAGGAAATATATAGAAAGACATTAAAATTGAAGATTATCATGAAAAATAATGCAGATAAAATGGTAGATATAAAAATTACTAAATTAATTAAAAGGGGAATTACAAACATTTTCTGATAAAATTGAAGATTTACATAAGAAATATTTTGTTAGTCTATGTCATTTTATTGGGGAGTTGAGTCCATTGTTGTTAAGAGATATTAAGGAATAGTGATTATTGCTTCCTGTTATTTTTTATGTTATTTTTATGTTTGTGTAGGTATCTTCTTTTGGGTTTGTTAGAAGAAGATTACTTTCTTGCTTTTTCTAGGGTGTAGTTTCCCTCCTTGTGTTGGCATTTTCCATCAATTATCCTTTGTAGGGTTGGATTTGTGGGCAGATATTGTATAAATTTGGTTTTATCATGGAATAGCTTTGTTTCTCCATCTATGATGATTGAGAGTTTTGCTGGGTATAGTAGCCTGGGCTGGCATTTGTGTTCTCTTAGGGTCTGTATGAGGTCTGCCTAGGATCTTCTAGCTTTCATCGTCTCTGGTGAGAAGTCTGGTGTAATTCTGATAGGTCTGCCTTTATAAGTTACTTGCCCATTTTCCCTTACTGCTTTTAATATTATTTCTTTGTTTAGTGAATTTGGTGTTTTGATTATTATGTGCCGGGAGGAGTTTCTGTTCTGGTCCAGTCTGTTTGGAGTTCTGAAGGCTTCTTGTATGTTCATGGGCATCTCTTTCTCTACCTTAGGGAAGTTTTCTTCTGCATTTTTGTTGAAGATTGGAACTTGCTCTTTAGACTAGACTAACCTTGAACTCAGAGATCTACCTGCCTCCACTTCTCTAGTGCTGGGATTAAAGGCATGTGCCACCATCACCCAGTTTGCATCAGAACTCTTAATGGTCTGTACTAGAATCTTAGGAACTTGGATCCTGGGCAAGGACAGTAAGTAAGTCCAGGCTCAGTGGGACAGTGACTGGGAACACTGGCACAGCCAGGGAACAGACTCAGATTCAGTGGGAGTGGCCTAGAAACACAGCACTTAATGCAGAATGGTGAAATATCTTTAACAATTTAAAACTGCTTCTATAAGTTTTGGAATTTGGGGAACCTCATTTGGGGCAGAAAATGGATGCATAAGCAGAAGATCATATACTCAAGGGGATAAGACGACCGATTTCATGTCCATTCCCAGCAAATCTCAGCTAGTGAACAAGGGGCCCCAAAGGGCCACATCGACTCTTGGGAGAAAGAGAAATAGCAAAGGCAAGGTAGGTGTTAGCCTCTCAGGAGAGTGGTTTGACTGACAGCTAGAGTTGAACCAGGGAATGCAAGAAGATCTGTAGACATAGGTCAGCGAGAGGACTCCTGGCTGACCCTCAGGCCAGCAGGAACCTAGGGCAGGAATGTTAAACCTGTTGTTGACTTCAGAGGGAGGTGTCCAGGGAAAGCTGCATCTGAGGCCAATTTGGTAAGTGTTTTAACTTCATGGCATTCCTGTCCCAGAACTGCATGTGCATATTAACCAATGAGATCCCGCCTGATGTTCAAACACTTCCTGCACTGCAGCCAGCTAGCTGTTCTGAGAGTCAGACTTAATCAGAAGTGTCCAGAGCTTGGGACTCAGGTGTCGCTCACAGGCTATTTCAGGGCTGCTGAAGAACGAGGGCGTGTATCTCTTAGAAAGCTTGTGGGAATTTTTTTATGATTGAATTGGGTCTGAAGATTGAGTCCAGTAGCAAATTTTGATTATGGTTTTCTTCTCCTGCCTGCCTGTGATGGGCTCCAGGGACTGGGCTCAATTAAAGTCCCACTGTTGGAGATAAAGCTGCCCAGAAACCTAAGTAGCTTGACATACTCTTTCGTAACCATTGTCATTGGCAAAATAGCCACTCTTTCCATGGTCATATGCTGATAACTGAGAAGAGGTGCTCTCTGCCTCTCTGTCTCATTTCTCTCTCATTCTCTGCCGATGCATCTGGATCAGGTCTCAGTGTCTCTGTGCTCAATTGCAAGAGTAGTGGGCCTTACTCTCAGCTACTTGTGAGAATTACAGGAAGCACATTAGAAAACAATCCTATGCCTGGACCAACACCAAGGACTCTGGTGCGGCCTGCACATTTGGTACTGCGGTCAAATGTGCACTGGGACTGAGAGCCTTGCTAAGAATTTCTGGGTTACTTACTGGGCTCTGGAATAAGGGCTTAGTTCTGACAATAGCAACTATTAGTTATAGGTCACAGGGAAGGGGTTAAGAAGGCCCATCTTGACACCCACTCAAAGTGTGGCTAGGCTCTCCAAAATAGGCTGTAGCGGAACTTTCTGGACCCAGCATTGGTTAAATCATGGCACAGAGACTTAACTACTAATTTTTATTATAGCTTAGGTTTTTCGCTGGGTAGACTCTCAGTTAGCTCAATCTAAATTTATCCTGACTACTCTAGCCCCAGGTCCTGCCATGTGGCCAGCTCTTTGCTGATGTTTCAGTGTGCTTGCTAGGGAACCTTCCTGTCTCTCAATCTTCTTCCAAAGACACTCTCTCAGCCTGGAAGTCCTGCTTCCATTTCCTGCTTTGCTGTTGTCTGTCAGATCTTTATTAAGCCAATCAATAGGTGAGGGAGGAAGACTGTTGACAAAATGCTGAGGCAGGCAATGAACCATAAGAACATTACACAAATCTGGCCAGTCCTCGGCAGTCTGCTAGAGCAGCAGTCAACAACTGAATACACGGAGATAAGCTTCACACCACGCACCCCCACAATGCACAGCTCGTCTGTTCTCCTGCCAGTAGGGCCGAGAGGTAGGAACAGAGATTGTGTGGCAAAACCATTCTAGGTCAGGGGGATAAAGCTGAGCTTGTAGTAATATGACTAATTATCTAGTCTTTTCTTGTTCTAAACCTCCACTTGACCACCCATACTTTTAAATTATTGAGAGGGGGAAAATCCACATTTAAAAGAAGCATGCATTTTGAGTGAGTGGCTAGATGAATTTTTAATCCGTCACCACCACTCAGGCAGATACAGTTCTAGAAATTGCTCTGTGTCCATCCATCTTTGTTGTGGCGATTGAGGGCCCAAGAGAACAAGTTGAGAGGGGACAGGATTCCTTTGGTTCATGATTCGGAGCGTCCAGTTTATGATGACCTGGGTTCGTGAATTAGGACAGAATATCTTGGCAGTGGGAATGTGATGTGGGAGATTTCTCCATATCATATCGGACATGGAGAAAAGGGGGGTGGGGGAGGGGAGGAAGAGGAAGAGAAGGAGAGGATAGGAGAGAGAGGGCTCAAGTATAGTCTCCAAAGGGGTGTCCCTAGTGATCTGCTTCCCACATCTTTGTGGACCACTTTCTAAAGTGCCATCCTCTCCAGACAGCACCACCAACTGGGCACCAAGCATTCAGCCCACAAGCTGCTCTGTATGCCCAGAGGCTGGCCAGGCCTTAAAGCTTCAAAGGAAGGAGTTTATTAAGCACATAACGAGCAAAACCACAGAACCAAATAGCAGGAGCAGACACAGAGAAGCCATGACGAGGTAGGAAAACCCCACTCAACCACGTGCTCACAACATTCAGCAGAGATGACTGGGGAGGCCAAACTGAGGGAAGGAACAGAAGAAACACCATTAAATCAATGCTCACGGCTAAGATCTGCTGGGGAAGCAATCAGCTATGCCGGAGTCTCTCTCCGTGAATGAACTGCTCTTTCCCATGATGGGGAAAGTTTTCATACTATGAGATAAACTTTAGACACATCAGTTGCAAATGGCTTGCTAGTTATTGATTCTCAAGGATACCATGTGTTACAATACCTTTAGTTACTTGCTTTTTGGTTTTTTTTTTTTTTTTTTTCTCCATGTCACAGGGCCAGGGAGTAAATCCTATACCACAGTTGAGAACACTTTGAAACAAACATATTTGGGTTTGAAATGGTATGTGTATGTATGTGTATGTGTGTGTGTGTGTGTGTATGTGTATCTGTGTGTGTATGTGTGTATGTATGCTTGCATGTGTATGTGTGCATATGTGTGTATGTGCCTGTGTGTATATGTGTGTCCATGTGTGTGTGTGCATGCATGTGTGGTTTACTTGGCTTCTAAGGCCAGATTCACAGTAATCTTCACAGCACAGAGCAGTTTACCAGTGTGATACATAATTATGAACCTGTGGGGGACAGTTCACTTTGAACCCATCACAGCTTCTTTGTACCCTTTGTGAGGTGATAGACCCTCCTGATGTGACCACAGTCTGACAAAGAAACTGCAATCATTTAAATTGGGTTTCTCAGGCAAGGTTTTGTTTGCTTTGACTGTTTCTAGACATACCTCTTTTATTTTTCAGTCCTCAAACAATTAAGATATGGTGGAAATGATTTCTCTGGGCTTATCTTGTTTAGAATTTGCTCACCTCTCTCTAGGTGAAATTTGGGAAGTGCCAGCCAGGCTGTTTTTCAAATCCTCTCTCAGCCCCGCCCCTTCCTTCTAACCTTTCTAGACTCCCAGACAGGAAAGCGGTCTTTTGTTAGAGTCCCACAGGACTTTGCTGATTTCATTTCATTCACTCTGTTTGCTCTGCATACACACTGGATAATTTCTGCTGCACCTGTCTGTCCACTGCTGATTTCCTCTGCCACCATTGCTTATCAGTCAAACCTTTAGTGTTTATTCTAGTCTTCACCTATAAAAATCCCCATTTAGCTTCTGGTTTGTCCTGCCTTCAGCGTTCACACATTCTTACAACCAAACCTTAGGCTGAGCTAGGGAGTCCTGTGAAGGAGAAGGAGGAAGAGAAGGAAGAGGAAGAGGTGGAGGAGGAGGAGGAAAGGAGGAAGAGGAGGAAAAGGAAGAGGTATCAGAGGAACCAGAGGGGTCAAGGACACACCACAAGGACATAGCCCACAGAATCAACTGACCAGGTCTTATTGGCTAGGGATCAGGGAGCTGTAGGAATCTTACCTAGGACCTCTGCCTATATGTTATGGCTGAGTAGCTTGGGGTTCTTGTGGGATTCCTAACAGTGGGAGCAGGGCTGTCCCTGACTCTTTTGTCTACCTGTGACCCCTTTCCTCCTGCTGGGTTGCCTTGTCTGGCTTTGATGTAGAAGTATGTGCCTGGTCTTTATGGTCTGGTTATGCTTTGGTTGGTTGATGTCCCTGGGAGGACTGCTCTGGTCTGAGGGGTAGACAGAGGAAGGATAGATCTGTGGGGGAGGGAAGGTGGAGAGGGGGAGAGGCTAGGGGAAGGGGAGGGAGGAAAACTGTTGTCAGGAAGAGATAATAATAATAATAATAATAATAATAATAATAATAATAATAAATTCCCCGTGTGAATCTACATTATGTTTCCAATTTGTTGTTGATGTTATTTCTTGGCTAAGCCTTTCAGCCTTTTTTTTATCAAGAGTAGATGAAATCACTTGTTGACTTAAAAATACTAATGATATCATGCTATTTTTTAAAGATTATTTGGATATCTATCATTTTTGGCACTGGAATTCACTGTTTTTTTTTTTTCTTTTTATTTCTACTTAAGAAATGCTTGGCTCTTGGTAGGATGAGTGCTATCCTATTGACACCCATTTTTTTTTCCAAATGATATTCTGTAGCCCAGGTCTTTTAAAAACACCATCTTGGTTGGCTTTCCTGAATATCACCCCAACGGGGCAACGAGGCAAAAGTCCACACCTCCCTGGATATCCAGCCGTGAAGTGAGAGGAAGTTCCTCGTGATCTTGAGTTCCAGGAAACCCTGGTTTCCTAGGTGGTATCCTCAGCCTTGGTAGGACTGAAAACTCTCTGTCTGTCTTTCCAGTGGCTTCATCAGTCCCACCCTGGTAGGGAGGGTGAAGGTTTGTAACATTCTCCTGAGACTGGGAGTCTAGGCTCTCAATTTGGTCCTTGGTCTTAACTGATACAGTACGTTTAATTTATTTATTTACTTATTTACTTATTAATGGCTGCCTTGAAGGGTTTTTCTTCTGCTCTTTTGCACCCCAGTATGATAACATTTCTCTGCATTTACTCTGCTAAGGGACTTCAGAACTTCTTGGTTCTTCAGGGTGATGACTGATTGAATTTGGAAAACTCTTTGCTATTATTTCTTCAGATACTAAAACATCTTTTATTTCTCCTTGGGACTTCAGTCACAAGCCTGATGGGGTCCCAGGGCTTTGTGCCTTTTGCTTCTTGGTCCTCTTGTGTTATTTTCAATTCCGTGCTTCAGCTCGGATGATTCCTGCTGACCTTTCTAAAAGTCCACTGGTTGTCTCCTCTTCAGCGTCCAGCCCGCTGTTAAACTCACCCAATGGATTTTTTTTTTTTTTTTGATTCTGATATTTTCCTTTTCAGTTACAGAGATTTGGGGTTTTTAATTTATCCATGAACTTATTTCATCTTTTTACCCAGCCTGTTGCTATGTTTTCCTCCAGTATCTTCACTATGTGTGTTAGTGAAAGAGACAGAGTTCACGTTTGCTTGTGATGTCAGAGGGGTAAAATCCATCCATGAGGGGAGGCAAGATGGCACCTCATGCAAGGACACCACAAACTAATAAATGCACACAAATTACAGGAGGAAAGTAAAGAGGGCCATGCTAAAGCACAGAAGAAAAAAATAACACAAAAAGACTCTTGCTTTCCCACACTTGGTACTGGGTAGAGACAAAGCAAATGTCTATGAAGGAGCTCAGCTAGAGGCTCACTTGACTGCCCAGGCATAGCAACTCATCTACAACAAGGCGTCAGCAGTCTCAGAGAACACTTAGTATGAAAATGAAAGTCCCAGACTTTGAAAGCGAATAAAGAAATGAATTCAGAGGCTTATATGCCCATCAAGGATGACTATATATGGGTTTTCTGACTTGAGGACCAGAGTCTTTGTTCAGGTGTATTTCAAAAAAAGATAAAATGGCCGTGATAAGGACTAACGCATTTAAGACATAAAAATTATTATTTTAATTTTACTGATGTGATTTAACTCATATAAAAATCAGTAGAAGTTTAAAATCCATCATACAGTTCTGGGAAATTATCAGGAGCAATTACAGAACCAGACATGAATCTGAAATAATGTCACCAAAACTCCTGGCAGGATCCAGGACATGTGTTATCTTGGGAGAACTCTTGGGCTTATGCTTACTAAAGCAGCTCTGAGCATGTTAGATGCTCTGGATAAAGCCAAAGGGGCAAGTGTGACAGATACATGAAGATCTAGCTAATGCCTACTTATAACAGAACCAGAATGATATCAAAGTCTTTTCACAGGTGCTAGAAAGGCAACTGCTTGCCCTAATACCCCTGTCTGTCTGAGTCTTCCCAGCCCTGGGATAGCACAGATATGGGGAGGACATAGAGCAACTTAAAAGTTTCAATAGATTATTTCCCTCTCTTTTCTGCTATTTTACTTATTTAGTGTGCGTATATATATATACATATATATATGTATATATATACACACATATATACATATGTGTATATATTTATACTTTTAAATATATATTATATACATATATACTATATATACATTATATATTTATACTTTATACATATATGTATATATATACATATATATAATTTGTACTTGGCTGGCATGATATAACCTATATGAAATTCAGGAGAAGAAATGGTTTCTTATTGGTATTTCTCTGGCATGGTTTTTATTTTTAATGATTTTGTCATATAAAGGAAAGGTATATATATATATATATATATATATATATATATATATATATATAATAATTCAGGCACCAAATGTACAAAGGTCACTCTTCATCAAGGGCAGTGCATCTTCTCTCTAGCCTGTGATGACAAGGAGGAGGAAAAGCCATGGAGAGAGCTGTGCAGTGTAGCGTGGAGAGACCCAGTCAGGTCAAGCCCCTCAGCTTTAAGATTCTACCTTCTTCTGGAATAATGACGAGTATGTATAGGCAAATGACCATGACTCAGGTTAAAAAGAGGTGTGTGTTACAAGATGATAAGTCACACAGAGAAAAAAATGTTAGCCAGTGAGTAAGAAAACTCACGCTAAGTCTTGGCTACTTTTTGGTCTTACTGTGCTGCCACCACACATGAACAGGAGATGGAGCTGTTTGTAGACTCTGTTCACTCAGGGATGGCCTCATCTATTGCCTGTGTGTGTGGAGGGTGACCACAGATAGGAGAGATATGAGACCAAAGCCTTCAGGTGAGAGAGAGAGAGAGAGAGAGAGAGAGAGAGAGAGAGAGAGAGAGAGAGAGAGAGAGAGAGAGAGAGAGAGGGAGGCAGAGACAGATGAGAGACAGAGGCAGACAGAGTGGAGAGATAAAGACACAGAGAGGGACAGAAGAGAGAGAGAGACAGAGAAAGACAGAAAGAGACAGAGGAGAGACAGAGTCACAGAGATAGACAGAAACAGAGAGGAGAGAGAGAGAGAACCTCATAGACATGGCTTCCGTATAGTGAAGTGAGTTTCAGAGAGAAACCTTCCTACAGCCTTCAGTTGATAAAAGACCTAATAGACAGTTGAGTGACGCTTTTCTGAGTCCAGGGATGTCTCCAGAGCAATGGGACTTTCCACCAAGATAGCGTATGCCTTTCCCCATAAGCATAACTGAAAAAATATAAGTGACTCTTACAGAAATGACTTACTGTTCGCTTAATGAGCAGTTTTTATTTCACACGGGCTATAAAATGTCCTGAAGCAGTTTTACAAATTGCCTTTGTTGTTTTTATATTCAATGCATGATGGTGTCTTCTAGAATATAGATGTGGCTAAATTCGACATTCCCTCTGAATGTAGTTAGCACATTGCACCCCTCATTGGAACCATGACTTCTCCAGATGTCTGCTGTTCTTTTGTTCCTTATCACTGGTCCTGAAGCTTTTGGGAGTCCTTGCATACTGAAACACACCTTCAGTCCCTTCTTAAAGGTGAGAGGGTGAGTGAGCCCAGTCAGTGCTGGAGAACCCTCCCTGGTGGGGCTGATGCAGGAGAGGGGAGGGGACAACGGAAGCAGGGGGAACTTACCAACTCAGCTACCACCCAGGCCAGACCTAGGGCTTTGAGTTGGCCCAGCCCCAAATCTATTTCATCTATGAACCATTGGAGCACATAAAGGGCCCAGTCCTGCTGATCCAGGGCTGCAGGATCTCCATGACACAAGGTAACAACAGGATAACTGAGAAAGAAGTTCAGATGAGGGTCCAGTATAGATGGTGTGACAGAAGCCAGAGACCTTGAACCAGACCAATGACTCATTGCAATGGACATTTGCAAGAGAAGATGTGTAGACAAAGGGACACACTATGTGAAACACTACAGCTTCCAAGTGATTTTTTTTTTTTGCTTTGTTTTATGGTTGTGGTTGTTGTTGTTAGGTGTTTTCCTTTTGCGGGGGGCGGAGGTGTTGCAGGGAGGAAAGTGGATGTGAAGGAATGGGGAGATTAGTGGGACTTGGGCACATGATGTGAAACTCATAAAGAATCAATAAATATTTTTTTTTTTTTAAAGTAACAACACATGGGACACCAGTTGATGGAATCATGTTGAAATACAAATTTGAGAATGTGGGAAGTTTAGTCAAGTTTAGTTGACCTGACTTAGGCTAAGGATGCTGTGGAAAATTAGACTGAAACTTGTTTTTTCAGGACCTGAAAACCAGCATGTGCTGTGGGCCCTTAGTGTTACTCAGTCATGCTCAGAACTGAATGTGAAGTCTGAAAGGCCTCCTAGTTGAGGGATCTTCTGTCCTTAAAAATCAAATATCAAGTGGCAGCAGGGGTGATAGGTAGGTGATAAACAACATTTGCCCAGACAATGTAAACAGGAGGATTCGGGCAGAGTTGCTTGACCACTTCCACTACCTTTGTGCACCATGTAGGAAATGAGTCCTCTACACATTCCTGTTGTTTGGTGTGCTGACAGAACAATCCACTTTCTATACCCACAGGCAGGAAGGAGCCTAGGCATTCTTAGGGAATTGGTTTGTTGTCTTTACTAAGTCTCATGTTAAAGAATGTTGTCCAACGATACCTAGTTTCTGTCAAGTTGCTGAGATAATAGATCATCAAAAAACATACAAGTAGGTGATACGAGATATGAAATTATAGGTATTAATTTAATCATTCTACAATGTATATATAAATTAAAACATATCACATCTTATAAATATACACAAATACTTGACAGTTAACAATAGTATTATCTATCATCTATCATCTACCTATCTCATTGATCTTTTATCTATCTGCATCTGTCTGTCTGTCTTCCTATCAACTCTATCTATCTATCTATTTATTTATCTATCTATCTATCTATCTATCTATCTATCTATCTATCTATCTATCTCATTTGTCTGTTTATTATGTCTGTCTGTCTGTCTGTCTCTGTGTGTCTATCTATCTCGAGCTTTTATTCAGGTGAAGTTATCATTAGAGTCTAGAAATGGTCCTCCAATTCTCAAGAGGATCTCCTTTCCCTGCAGGATCCTGCCGTTGTGTGGTTTACCCTCTTGTTTCTGGGTACTGCACCCATTCCACGTGACTTTCACAGCAGACAGGGCACCGATGCTATACAGTCCTTCCTGCTTCTGTGCTTGCTTGACTGCTTTCAAGAAATTAAAATACTCAGCTTTAAAGCTGTGCCATGCACTGCTCAGAGTTAATTTATATCATAAGAAGTTTCTCTAA